>NC_045725.1:13684000-13999000 GCF_009834535.1 Camelus ferus
CAGAGTCTCAGAGAACGGAGTAGTTTATTTATTCCACACTGGGTAGGGACAGCATGGGTATGGCACCTCTGGGCAAATTAGGAAAGAGCACCTTTTTCTCCAGGTGAATTAAGCCACATGCCAGGCACGTGGCCAGTCAAGTCAGAGAGCTGGATTTCAGCTCCACTTGGCTAGATACCTTTGTGCAGTGCCCACCTTGCACAACTGTATGTGGCAGCCTGATACTGGATCCTTTAACTTTGCCTCGTTTAATCCTCCCAGCAGCCCTATGAAAGAGGCATTATTTCCCCATTTTATCCCAGAGACTCAGGCTATAAGAGGTAAAGTAACTTGTCTAAAGTCATTCAGTCAATGAATGGAGATACCAGAAAAGGAACCTCGGGTTTTCAAGAACCCAGAACCTTCATTCTTAGTCACCTCAGTGCACCCCCTCTCCCTGGCTCTGACAGCCACGATCATCTAGGGGGTTCTCAGTGAGCAGCCCCCTCCCCTCCCCGAGGCCAACAGCCCTGCAGAGAGCTCAGGGCTATTTTAGAGCCAGAACAGCTGTCATCTCAAGCTAGCCTGCTAACCGTCAGAGCAAACGCACAGAAATCAGAGTCTGAAAATCACAGCCTGACGACTCAAAAGACTGGAGTGTCTGCTCACATCGGGACAGGGAGAAGCGAGGCGGACTCAGCTGTTAACAACGGCAGGTCACAGCTGCCAGGAGACACCACCCCTCGGGCTGGTGGAGCGGCCTGGCTCAGACCCCTGCCTGGACCAGGCCCTCTCTGGGTCATGGTTTCTTCACGTGTCCACAGGAACCCCCAGAGCTGTTTGGAGAAATCAGAGCTGAAAGCTACACAGCCTGATGTTCGGAGCGCAGTGATTAATCTGCTCCTGCTGTGAACCTCACTGGAGTGCCACTCCTGGCACCGGGTGGGGGCTGGGGGGCCAGGGGCAAAGCCTCAGGCCGACACTCCTTCTCCCAGTATCTAGCACATCCCCTGCAAGAGGGCATACGCGGCGGCCTTATTTTCTGGGCCAGACCAGGGAGCCCTAAAAAGCTCCCCTTTGTAAAATTCGGCTAAGTGGCCTGAGGCCGCCATGCATCTAAACTGGCACTGGTCAAACTTCCACACACACACACGGTCCCTCTGCTCCTGGTGGCCTTCGACCACCCCCTACCCCAGCCGCCCAAGCCAAGAGCTGCACCCTAGTGGCCTCTTCCTACTTCATCTCCCACCCTGCCTCCCTCCTTCGAAGCCCTCTTCTCCATCCCAGTGACGGGCACGTGCGTCACTTTTCACTCTGCCTGGAATGCTCTTCCTGGCTGTGTGTTCCTAGTTATTACCTGCTCATCCATCAGAGGTCAGCCGAGGTGTCGGATTGCTTTGGCAGCCTTCCCTGCCTCCCCCGTCTCTGCCCACAGCCCCCGGGCACACCTCCAGCCCAGCCCTTCCGACACTGGATTACAGACAGCTCCTCCACTGCCTGTCCGTACCCCTCAGAGGACGGCTCTTCTCCTTTCACTCATTGAAGATTTACTGATCCACTACCAGGTGCCAGATACTGTTTGTGGCCAGGAAACAGTGGTGACCAAGCCAGACAAAACCCTCACCCTTGTGGACTTCCGTGAGAAGAGACAAAATATTCATTCAACACAGTGCCAAGCAGTGATGAGCTCCATGAAAGTAAAGCAGGACAGGGGAAGGGAGGGTGCCTGGAAGGGCGAAGGGAGGCCAAGGAAGGCTGCGGGGACAGCGGCAGCAGGGGCGGCGGGGAGGTGAGAGGGCTCGAGGTCAGAGAGGTGAGCAACGCTAGGTTAGGCTGGCCTTGTGGGCCACCCAATCCAGCAGAGCGTACAAGCAGGAGAATAACATGATGTGGTTTAAAAGTTCCCTTCTAGCTGCTGTAGGGAGAACAACTGTAAAGAGAGAGGAAACAGGGAGACCGGAGACGACGACGGCGGCGTGAGAAGGTGGTGGGCTGCAAAGCGGGTGGGGAGGAGACAGACCGGGAAACAGACTAGGGGTAGGACCAGCAGGACAAGCTGATGGCAACATTTAGAAAGTGAAAGAGAAGAGACAGAAGTCAACACCACATCTTAGGATTTTAGCTTGGACAACCAGTTGGATCATGGAGCCACTGAAGGAGGTGGAAATGATGGAGATGAATGGGTTTGGGTGCGAGTTCTCTGGCCATGTAAAGCTGGCTGTGACTCTCAGACACCCAAGAGCAGACAGGTGAGGAAGTCAAATACACACATCTGGAGCCCAGTACAGAGGTCACAGCTGGAGATACACATCCCAGAGTCGAGGGATGAAGGCCTCGGTAAGATCCCCAGGACAGAGAGCAAACAGAGGGGAGAAGGAAGAAGCCGGAGGGTAAGCCCGTGGTCAGCAACGACATCAGGCGGTGGCAGAAGAGAAGGAGCCAGCCATGGAGACTGGAAAGGAAGGCCTTGGGGAGGCAGGAAAACTGAGAGCTCTATAGCATGGACGACCAGAGCAGAGAGCGTTTCCAAGACAGAAGCATCAGCTCCGTCCAATGCTAATGGGGGCCAAGGAAGAGAAACATGGGGAAAGCCCCACAGATCTAGCAACCAGGAGGTCATCAGTGACCTTGAAAGAGCAGACTCAGGGATGCAGGGAGGCAGAAGTAGAAGATGCTGGAGGTGGAGAATTGGAAGGCTCAATGTGAAGGGGTGAGTGGGTGCAACGGGTTGAATGTGTGTTCCCCCCTAAATTCAGATGCTGAAATCCTAATCTCCAAGGTGATGGGATCAGGAGGTGGGGCCTTTGGGAGAGAATTAGGTTATGAGGGTGGAGCCCCCAGGAGTGGGATTAGTGCCCTTATAAAAGGAGGCTCTGGAGAGCTCCCTCGCCCCTTCCATCAGGTGAGGACACAGTGGAGAGGTGGCAGTCTGTCACCTGGAAGAGCATACTCACCAGCACCCGACCACTGCTGGGACCCTGCCCTCAGACTTCCAGCCTCCAGAACCATGAGAAATGAGTCTTATTTATAAATCTCCTGGTCTGAGGTATTTTGTTATCACCACCTGCACAGACTAAGACAGTGAGCGTGTGGAGAGCTGGTCTCGGGTGAGGCGGCGAGAATGGGACTCCCTGACGTGGGGAGGAATGGCTGGAGGAAGCAGACAGACTTACTTGTTCTGTGAGGTGCCAAAGGAGAAACCTAGGAGCCCCAGCTGAGCATGGAGGCGGGAGGTTCTCAGTCCACCTGGGGAAGCCTGTGCGGTGGAGGACAGCCTCCTTGTGAGGCTCTGGGAGCCCCACTGCCCACTGTCCCAACACGGTCTTCACGGCCACTGAGGAAGGGGGCACAGGCTATGCATGGCTACACGGAGTGGACAACTGGACAGCCTCGGGCCTCACCTCTGAGAGGCCCCTAAGTGACCCCCAGGTGGACACTGGTCCTCCCAGCCCGACCCCAGCCCCCTTTTCCTTTCCATTCTCCCTCCTTTCTGCAGCCTCCTGCCTTTGCTGAGTGACTGGGATATAATTCTTGACAGTGGTCCAGGAGGCAGGAAGCACGGGAGCCGTGAAGAAGGAGAGGAGGTGAACGGGTGATGGCGGCTGAAGGGAGAACAGAGGGATGGGGAGCTGCCCTGGGATGAGGAGCGGTGAGGCCCACGATCACCCAGTGTGGAAACCAGGCCCCGAGGGAGCGCCTCCTGTCCAGCTGTGAGCCCACTCAGGGGACCCCACATGTGACCAAACATGGTGGGAGCTTCACAGGGGAGGAAACTGAGGCACAGAAAGGTTCATGCAAGTGGTTATTGGCCCAAAAGACTCAATCCAGACTCAACTAAGGGCCACAAAGCTCAGGGGCCAGGGGAGCTCATGGAACGACACCACAGCAGCCTGCTGTGTCCTGCACCGGGGGCCCTCATGGCGCGTGTGGGAGGAAAGGGGGAGCCGCGCCACCTTGGATGGAGCCCAAGAGCTCTGGCTACTTACTCATGTCCTTTTCCGTAGAAGTGAAAACTGACCAGAAGGGCTTAGGCTACGCCAGCCCGCACCCACAACCCCACCCATCTCAGCTGCCACCAGACCTCTAAGTCCACCATGGCATAGTCTTTCCCTTGGGCTAACCTTGCCAGCAAGGGCTCCTCTTTGAAATGCCAAATCCCCAGCAGCAAAGGGAGGGAAGCATTTTTCAGTGATAATCAGAAAAGCACTGAGCATAGAGGCTGGCACTGGGGGAGGACACGGAAGATGAAAAATGGGAACGAGATAGGAGAGGAGAGGATGAGAGACCCTGAATCGGCTACGACGCTAAATGGCAACAGTGAGGCCACGTGTGCATGTAATCACCTACTTAAATCAATACGGCCATTTTATTATAGTCTAAGAGCCAGGACTGAGGGCAGGAACAGATGGTGTGAGAGCACTTGGCAAGGACAGAGAAGGAGACCTGACCCAACCCTACCCCGGATGGTCTGTCCGCAGCCCAGAAACAAAAGTCCCTCCGTCGCACGTGGCCCATTAGTGCTGGGACTCGGAGCCACGCCGCACGGGGTGTGTTCCAGTTCCCCCACCCACCGCCATCCGGAAGTGGGGACTCAGTATCTCATCTGTAAAATGGGGGCCATGACAGTACCCACCTCAGAGGTCTGAGGATTAAACGCAGTAATACGTGTCAGGTGCCCAGCGCCATGCCTGGCACCCAGGCAGCCCCCAGTAGCACCTGGCCACGGGCACCACCCGTCCGCATCCGAGCCAAGTCTCGCCCCTCTGCGGAAGCGCCTCTGACTTCCGCACTAGGTAGGCTCTCGGAACACTCACCATCTGTATCACCCAGTTTGTTCCCTAATTATGCACTGCCTTGAAACAATCAGAGAACAACTCAATACGGCATAATAAAGAGCTCAGCTGAATTCAGTCAAGTTCTTTCCATCTCTGAAGCATGACAATTCCATACCCCATATTGTCCAGTACATGCTAGACCTCAACCCAGAGAGAAGGGCTCTGGCTTTTTTTTTTTTTAATTTTTTTTCTTTTACGGAAGGAGATGATTATGTTTTTATTAATTTTCTCTGATGGAGCTTCTGGGGATTGAACTCAGGACCTCATGCATGCTAAGCACGCGTTTTACCATTGAGCTACCCCCGGCTCTGGCTTTGACACTCACTCAGCCCGCTCTTCTGCTGAGCAAAGAGGCTCTTGGGTCACTGGCTTGAGGCCCCGTCTTTACTCCTGTGTTTGACGCTACCCTTCCACATGGATAGTCCCCCGCACCTCAACCGGAAGCCCAGCAGCACAGGGGGAATGCTGTCCCGGGGACAGGCAGCTCAGGCGGGAGGCAGTCTGGGCCAGCTCGGCCCTAGACTTCAGAGAGAAGCATTTCTTGAGCTGTCTTTGCAAACTACCTCCTGACATTACATCCCAGACCGGGAGGGCCAAGGCTGTGTGGAACCTGGGAGAAGGGACCGATGAGGCCAGCCCGCCAGGCCATCTGTGGACGTGTGTGAAGCTGGAGAGTCCGGAGAGCCCTGAAGCTGCATGCACGGGGCGGTCCAGCCCGGTTCTCCAGGGCGGGAGGCTCCTGGGGGTTGGGGGATGCCCGAGCAAACACAGAGGGGCTCATGTGCACTTGCTGGAGAGTTCTCAGGTGTGTAATGATAGAAACAGCCCCTCCGTGCAGACACATCTCACAGAAGGTGGAGTTAAAGGGGCTATCGGGGAAGGCTTCAAGTAGGAGGCGGGGTAAGCAGTGGATACTGGCGGGAGGATAAGGACTTGGATGCGGAGCAGCATCCAGTTGGCAGAAACTGAATGAGCTGTTGCTACAAGCCAGGCTGACAGCACCTGGGGGACCCCTGCCTCAGCTGCCCTCAGCCCCTGTGGCTGGGGTTCCTTTCTCTGGGATGTCTTGAGGCAGCGGAGGCGATGCTGCCTGCCCACTTCGCAGGACAGAGCCCACCACGGGTGCTGTGCCTCCCTTGCCCTCCTGGCGGTGGGTGGGTGGGGGGTCAAAGCAATGAGTTGGTAGGACAAGCGCTCCCTGCCCCACATCCCCTCCCCATCATGGACCCTTCCAGAATTGCCAGGCTCAGTGGGGGGAGGAGGGGCAGTCAGTTACTGCAGAGGTATATCACCCACCCTCACTGCCATCTGTTTTTCTACATCCCCTCCCCTTCAGTCTCCCCTTTTCCACCCTGCCACCCAGAACCCTCAGACTACCTTACTACCTGCCCTTTTCAAGAGAAAACATTTGCTGATCATTCCATGCTGTGAATGAGTTTATGATTTCAAAGTGTTTCCCATCCCAGGGATTAGTCTTCAAAGACAGAGCCAGGAGAAAAGAAGGTTCAATCCAAAGGAATAAATCTCTAAAGGACACTGACACTGAAGTTTGCTTTCTTACCATTAGTCTTTACTATGTCCCTGCTTAATTAATTAGGTTTACTTTTAATAGAGGTACTGGGGATTGAACTCAGGACCTTGTGCATGCTAAGCAGGCATTCCAACACTGAGCTGTATCCTCCCCGCCCTTAATTCATTCTCTTATTCAGTTAACATTCACCGAGCAGGTGCCATCGTGGGCACCGGAAATTCAAAGACAGAAAAAGCACACTCACCGTCTAGGTGGGGAGACAGAAACAAAAACACAATCTGAACATGATGAGAAGAGTCTCCAAAGACATTCCTGCTCCTTCAACAGGAGCATTTGCTGATTAACAATTACTCCTACCTGCTCGCTAAAGGACGCTAATTGGACGACACTTTTAGACCTAGTCTGAAATTAGCAAAGCTCCATGTCAGTGTGTATTTTATAACTCACACACTTTCCAATTCAGCCTGGACTTCCCCCAGCTCACGTCCAAAGACCTGACCACAACCTTTATGAGCACCACCTAGCCTGGATTTTCTTTGTAGTCCCATTTGGAGTGTTCCAGACCGATCATTTATTTGCACTTTCTCCAAGTGGCTCCTGGCTGAATACACAATTATGAGTCATCGCTTTTTTGGCCCCTCTTTATCCTGTTATGTATGGTACCTCCTGACTTCCTTCCAACAGTGTTAATAATAAATGATGTCAAGTTGAACACACTTCAACACACCACACAGCTATAGATAGCAACGCATGGCATGCGCTGAATTATTCAGTCAGTGAATAATACCACAAAGTTCACCCTGTATTCCAGGCACGGAGACCTGTCGGCTGGGATGATGCACTTTCATTCTGGAGAGCCCTTTCCCCCAAGCCCTGTGCATCCGTTACCAGGAGCCGTCCTGCCCATTTTAAAGATGGCAGCAGCTGCCCCCATGCCGAAGAAAAGACTCTCCAACATACGGGTCAGTTCTGATCATGTTATGCATTATTTCCCACGTGTGGGAAATACATGTTGTGTTTTCTCACATATGTGGGAATCTGAGTTGGAAGTGTTCCAGGAGCACATGGCAGGTGTGGTCACCCCGCTTATTCCTTGACCAAGGGAGCTCTTGGTCAAATGGTGGCTCTCGGAAGGAAATCAGCTCAGGTGGTGGTGATGCTGCAGAAAGGGCCCGGACAGAGGTCAGCGGGTCTCTGACCCTGAGGGGTCCCAGGAAGCAGGGAAGGGGAGGCTGGCCTGAGTCGCCGAGAGAGGGAGACAGAATAAAGGGAAAGGGAGACGAGAGGAAGGAAACAGGGACTGAGACAGAAGAGTGGACCAAGAAAGGGTGGCAGAAAGAAAGGGAGAGGAAAGAACAGGTAGGTCGAGAGAGGTAGAGAAATTAGAGAGAAAACTGCAGGAAAAGGATAAAGAGACAAAAGCTGCTGGCAGTAGGAAAAATGAAAAAGAGATTTCATGCAGCGATCTCAGCCCCTGCCCAGGATATCTGCCCAGAATGGCCCAGAATAGCCTCCCGGGGCCTGTCCTGTCTTACTCAGTTGATCAGCATTTTCTAGCCAAAACCTCTCAGTGGGCCCTTCAGGGAAACCTTCCCAGGGAGACAGACACCTGCAGACTTACCTAGACCCCTCGCCACCCAAGTGGGCGGGTCACACAGCAGAAGGGCCAACACTGGAGATGCGACATATGGAACAGACAACTCTGGACTTGTCACTCGCACTGGATGACATCCCAGGGGCCAAGCGGCTGGCCAGGGCTCCCACTACACATATTTGGAAAGAACTGGGTTCCTAAAAAGCCAGAATAAGGCCCCGATCCCAGGCCACAGCCCCCGGCCACCCCCCGTGGCCACCCCCACACCCCAAGGCCTGTCTGTGGACACCTCCCCCACTGGCTTCTGACATTGGAGCCACATCTTTTCTTTTTCAAAGCACTGAACAAAATCACACATATTGAGGTCCCTGAAAAACACACTGCTTCTCTTCTGCGGGGTCAATTTGATGTTTTGGTGTCAAAATTAAGAGCAACGAAAACTCAAGCCTCTTTCCCAGGGAAATCGATCTGAGAGTTAGCCTGTACTGAGAAACGCAAAATTAAGGAACAGAAAAACTTAGCCCCAGGAAACCCTTAGCTGGCAGGTCCCAGCCTTAGCCAGCTCCAAGGAGAGAGAGCATGCCGCCTTGTCCGAAAAAAATTCCCACAGTGCCTGCCCCCACCCCACCTCGGCCCCCCACAATGAGTGTGCCCCACCTGAGAACATCCCATTTTCACTCGTTCTACAAATATTTCTTGAACTCCTACTCTTGACTATACTGAGTGCCCTTAATTACTGATTTTAGTTCCAAACACTACAGCAAATCAAGAAATATCCACGTGATGGTATGAATGTCAAATCTCAGCACTGTATGTTGATGAAAGGTTCTTCCCCAGCCAAGGTCAGCCTCGCCTGTGGGCAGAGGAGGGGCGGCCTGTGCAGTGGGAATTCAGAGAAGCAGGGAGCCCACGGCCCTCACCCACCACCCCGATGCCACCCCCTACACACCCACACACACCTGCGGGCTGATACCCAAAACCCTTCCAGCAGGGATGGAATGTTGCCCTCGTCTCAAATAGAGCCTTGAGAGCCTGAGACTCCCGCTCCAAGCCCCTACTCCAAAAGAGAGGGGTCAGTAAGACCCTGCTTTGTCTGGTTGGGTCCTAGCCCTCACCCCTCCTGTCAAAGGAGACAAGGTGGGATCCCAAGGTGCAGTGAGCTCTGGGCCACTGAGGGCAGCTTCTCTGAGGGCAGCTGCGGTGGGGGGGGACGGGGGGCAGCGGGGGGCAGGGGGCAGGGGCTGCGGGGTCACCCCGGGATGAGCGTCCCCCTCCCTGGTCGTTCGCCGGGGTCTGTACCTGGAGCTGGAGTCACTGCCGCTCTGCACTGCTGGGTCGTCCGTGACATTAAAGAGCCCCGTCCAATTGGCCAGCTGGTCGCCACTCTGCCAACCAAACTGGAGGCCTCTGGCAAGAGAACGAGGCAGTCGGTACTCACGCTCACGTGCTGGGTCAGCCTGTCACCAGAGAAAACATTCTGGTGTGTGCCAAGTGACACATCGCCTTTAGTGGAGACAAGAGTGATGTCCAACCAGAAGGAAGACGGTAACAAACCAAGGCGCTGTGCAGTCTTCCCTGCTCATCTACATCAGTGCCCCCTTTCACCTTTGCCAGGGCGGGGTTACCCATCGTGCACGCAGGGAAACTGAGGCTTGGCGACATCTGGGTCACCGAGCTCTCCAACTCCCTAGCTGGTGCATCCCGCAATTCCCACCTCTGGACACTCACACCGGAAGAGCTCTAGCTCGCCATCACTGCGACGTCCTCCGAGGTCAGACGCACGGCAACGCTTTTAATGAGATCTAGTTTTCCATCACGTAAGGACACTCCTCCTGGTTTACAATGATGGACTCAACACACGTGGTTCTTTCCGCTCCCTCCCCCAAACCGGACTGAAATAGCAGCAAAGGCATAAATAAGGGTCGGAGCATGAGGAGGAGGCACAGAAGGGGGGTAGCGGGAACATTTTGGAAGATGAAAAGCAGATGGGTAATTAATTGCCTTAGACCAGAGAAGGAAGGATACTAATTGCCTATAAGAAGCAAATCTATTCTCCAGGCACAACTCGGGAATTCGCGGTGCCAGGGGCCACTGAAGGTGGGACTGCAGGCAGGAGGACTGCTTTCGGTTTGTATGCAGAGCATCAGACACGCCCACCTCCACACACCCAAGCCCCCTTCCTTGAGCCTGAGCAGTCTGGGCCCTCCCTCTGCCCACCGTCAGATGTCAGGAGGCTTGCTCTCGGGGAAGCTGACCCAGAGAAACTCTGCACTGTCGTCCTCATACGTGGAGACACTAGACTGCAAACCACTGGGCTGACCTGAAAGCCGGCCTACTGAGCATGCCTGGTCCCAGCCACCCGGCCTCACGGAGGGAAACTGACCAGCGCAAAAGAAACGGCTACAGAGGAAAGGGCGGGGGGCTGCCCCATCACCCAAGCACGGGCTTTCTCAACCTGCGGCCACTGACATTTGAGCTGCACGTTCCTTGTTGTGGGGCTGTCCTGTGCACCCCTGGTTTAGCAGCACCCCTGGTCTCTCATCTCTGATGCCAGCCCCACCTCATCCCCTACCCTCTTGCTGTGATGACACAAAATGACTCCAGCCATTGCCAAGTGTCCTCTGGGGGGAATCGCCCCAGGTGAGAACCACAGCCCACCACACACAGCTCCAGTGCACCGTCTAGAGACGGGCTTGCCCTTAAATGGGAGTGTTAAACAGCTGTTAAAGACCCCGGCACGTTCGGTAGGCTTTAACTTGAAAGTAGACAATAAAACCAACAAAAATAAAACAATTAAACCCCTAAAATTCCTTTAATTAAGTCCTTTTAATAAACAGCCTCTACGCTAAGGGAACGGGGTGGTGACAGCTGGTGAAGCCAGGGCCCACCCAGATCGGCCACTAGGGAGGTGAGGGGCCTCAGTGATGCCCCCACATCCCTGCAGGCCTCTATTCCCACCTTTCAAGTCAGGAGAACTGTCTCAATGTCTCCAAAGTTCTTGATTCGAAATGTCACCAGGCTGAGCTTTGTCCCCGTTGGAAAGTTCAGAAATAACTCCCGCCTGTGAGTCAGGCCCGTTTCCAGCCATACGCTGGGCAGAGGAGGCCCTCGGGGCCCCGCGAGCAGAAGGCCAAATGCGAGGTGCTCGAGGAGGCTTTGCTGGTGACTCTGGTGCTCTTCTGCTCTCCAGCCTCCAGGGCAGAGCGGAGCTCCTCCAGGAGAGGAAACAGGCACCACTCACAGGATGGAACCTGAAGCCACAGCAAAATGCCCATCCAGTTCTTAGTGCATTTAAGGGACAGCAGCGTTCCACCTTGTCCTGGCTCAAGTTCTTTATGTTTATCTATCTATAATATAAACATTACATACTTATATATATCTATCATCTATGTATTGATAAATATATTGTATACATCTATAATATAAATACATTTATTTATTTACTTATCTGTTTAATTTATTTGAAGGGGTTACAATTCATTTCAAAGAGATATTACAAGGTAATATTGCAAGGTATTTCTCAGAGAGAATTTGAGTTTGGTTTACTAGGAAGGGAAACATTTATTGAGCACTGACCATGAACCAGGCCCACTGCATACGTGATCTTGAGTCCAGCTACAGCCTAACGTGGAAAGTCTCATTATCTGCCCTCATAGTCGATGAAATGTGCAGCTCAGAGAGGTTTGATAACTTGTCCAAGGTCACAAGGCTAACAAGTGGCCAACCCAAGATTTAAATCCGGTGCCTTTTGACTCTAAAAAACTTTCTTCCTAAAGGCCTATACCAGGCTGTCTAGAGGCCAAGAAAACAATCATATTTCCACCCGGGACTTTGCAAATTAGCTGGTTCACAAGCATATTCAAGCAATTCCCAGCCCAGCAGCTGGGAAAGTTATGAAACTCACAGGCTTCTTAGAAAGAGTCTGGCCAGCAGGAGTCTCATCCACCGAGTACACGGAGGGTCAGCTGGCAGCACCGCCACTCCCCCACCTAGACTGGCCCCCGTGAGACCCCAGGCGTCCCTTCACAAGACAGTCCCTCCCAAGGTTGCAGAAGTAAGAGACCACTAAGAAAACATCAATTACAATACTTCAGCGGGACCTATGTCACAGAAAGATGTGCACAGTAAATTAAGTGAAAAATACAAGTGAAAAAGGGGGATATTCATTAAGAATCCCATTTTTGTGTGGTTTTAAACCATAAAGCCAGTTCACTCTCAAAGGTGGGATTCAGGTTTATTCCTTCTTTCAGTTTAGAAACATGTGCTAATTTATCTCCTAAAAAACCTGATGGCATAATTTTCAAACCCAATATATTTTATACAGTAATTTAAATTCTGTTCCTGACCTAAGTATAGGAATTGTCCATTACTACCCAGTGAAACACCAGTGAGGAAAAGGGGTGTGGAGATATGAAAAAGGATAACAAAGGAAAAAGAAGCTTTATTCACTCGTTCATTTATTCAGCAAACATCTGTTGAGCATCTACTATGTGCCATGAAAATATTGGCAAACAAGACAGAAAATATTAGCAGTCAAGTGCTTAAAAGGGTGCTCTATTTTGTGTGTCTATTTTATTTTATTTTTAATTTATTTCAAAAGGGAGGAAAAGATTTGAAATACATATGGTGGGATGGTAACATCTGTTAACGTTGATAATTCTCAGTCATGACTACATGGCTGTCACGTTGCGGCCGAAACTCGAGAGCAAAGGCAGCTCTGCGGGGAGGCAGACAGCGAATGGAATGAGTGAAGCGAGGGCAGCAGGACTGAGAGTATCTGTCCCGCCTGCCCGGGTAGGTGCCCTGAGCCCCGGCCCGCTGCTGCCACCTGGGAACATGGGCCGTGTGTTGCCACTTTGTTCATTTTTCCAAGAGATGCTACAAATGCATTAATTTCCCAATCTGTAAATGCTGTGCATACCAAATGCAGCCTGGGGACCGCTACTGGCGACCCCTGACTTACATCCTCTTTCTCGACCCTGATCCTAGCCCTAAGGGGTAGGCAGTGTGCAACAGCCATCAAGGCTGAGGAAACCAAGGCAGAGAAGGGGAAGTTACCTCTCAGCCAGCTGGAGGCAAAGCTGGGCCCGGGAGCCAGGAGTCCTGACTCCCAGGTCAGTCTTCTTGCCACCAAAGTGCTGGATCCTCTCCCAGGAGTCAGCCCAGCCTGGGTCCTGCATCCTGAGGGCTGGGTCAGTGACCCTCAGACCTGCTCGCCGTCACAAGAGGCACCCACAGAGGAAAGCCCAGGGGAGGGCGGTTCCCAAGCCCTGCCTGTAATGGCTTTTTCCCTCCCCCTGGACCAAGCATGTATTAGGGATGCCAATGGCTGAGCCACTGGTATTACAAGATAACCCTGAGTCGGCTCTATCTGAGGGGAAAAAAGAAAAGAAGAAAGTCACTCACAAGGCATCAGGACCTAACTTTGGCGGGAGGGCAACCTACTGAATTTGTATTTGCCCTCCTCCATTCCAAGAAGGTAACTTGGCTTTTTCAACCTCTTACTTTAGGGCCATGTGGGTTGTGGGCGCTGAAAGCTTCCCAGCTCACTGAAGCAACTGTGTGAGGCCAACTCGGGACGGAGGGAGGGCCTTCAGGTCTGGGGACGGGCGGGTGGGTGGGAGTAGCAAGGCCATGGCTGAGCAGAAGACTCCTTGAGTCCAGGAGACCCACTACAGCAGTTTGGGGTTCTTCCCAATGTCCCCCTCCAAGTCAGCAGGGCCTCAGAAAGACTCCTGCCTGGTGCACCTCGGAAGGCTAGCCCCAGGGCTCCAGAAGCCTCCAGAAAGCAGTAAGTGGACTGGCTGAGGCCAGGGTGGCCAGGGGAGCCCCCCCAACTGTTTTGTTCCACACAAGGCTCCAGGGCCCTCATATGACCCTGTAGGGGACAGAGGAAAGGCACCTTCATTAAAAGAAAATGAGGAAATGAACCATATCTTTCACATGCAAGCTGGTAAAATAAAATGTCTAATCACCCTTCCATCATGAGTCAGCAGATCACTTATGTTGCACCGCAAAGCTGGCAGGAGAGCTCTCCTTTATCCATTGTATATGTATAGATATCAAATATTTCTCTTATTATTCTATATTTATTGAACAGCAGTGCCAGGCTGGGTGCTGGGGTCCCTCAGTGAACAAGGCCCCAGCCCAGTGACACAATTTCGACTAAGGAGACAGAAAAGCTAACAGGAGACGTAACAAGGTGTCATGGTGGAAGGTGCTGTGAAAAAAACAACGGGCAGTAAGGAGGGTAAGGAATTGAGGGGTGAGAAGCTGCTTCACACAGGTGGTCATCTCTCTGAGAAGGTGACATCTGAGCAGGACATGAAGGAGGTGATAAGGGAGCAGGTGGACCTGGGAAAGATTGGCCTCAGGCTGGCCCCGGCAGTGAGCGGCCTGAGGCATGAGTACCATGGCTTGTTCTGGGGCTGGCAGCGGCGATCCAAGGCAGGTGGCCGGTGATGCAATTCAGAGAAGCAGAGCCACCTTTCTATGGCCCCTCAAAGCCACCTGGGAGGGAGGTGACCAATGTTATCTTCTGAGCAAAGAACTCAGCTAGGCCCCCTAGGGGTCTGGCGGGGGTTGGCCCTCCCGGGAGCCCAGATCACCCTCCCCCACCTCCCACAGTCCGCCGTCCTCCAAGGTCCACAGAAGGCGCTGGGGTGGGTGGTCAGGAAGGCACCCTCAACAGAGGAGGTACAGGACCTCCCCACCCAGATCAAAGCGGAAATGCCTGCCAGCTGGGGAGCCTTTACAGGGGGGTTAACGGGCATAATTACCAGGTTCCACGTACTCCCTTGCTCATCCTCAATCCTCACTCACTAGTGACTCACAATATTTCCCTGACGGTAATGCCCCCACTCCCCCGAGAAGCACCCCAGGAAAGGGAAGTGCATTCATTCCCCAGGGTTTGCCTGGGGGGCCTTTCATTTGGGGCAACAGAAAAGATGCTGTAGGTGGGAGCGTCCTGAGGGACAGGAAGGGGGGCTCCCCAGGCTGACCGCCCCCAGGAGGGAAAGGAGGAGGCTGGTAGAGCAGGTGGGGGGCACTGGAGTGGGTGGGGGATCTGCAGGCGGGTAGCAGAGGGCTAGCACCCTTGAAAGCCTCCAGGCCGGGGACCCCCGGTGCCAGTAAGCATCCTGGATTCTAAGGTGGTCCATGGTCTGCAGCGGCCTCTCTGGCTAAGGAGAGGCCCAGGGGGAGTCCAAGTACTGACAATGCCAAGGTCCAGGAGTGGGGGGGCGCACACTGAGGCCCCAGCCATGGGCCAGACAAGCTTCAGGCACAACTCTGGGCCAACCTCGCCACCCGCCAGCTCCTGCACAACAGAGAAGCTGGGCTCCCCCAACCCCCAAACAGTCCTGCTCTGCAGCCTGGTGTTCTAGACCTCCACCAGAGTGGGAACCCTAGACCATCCAAAAATGTCACACCCCTTCCAACTACCCTTGGTTAAATTTCTGGCCAACATTTATTTCAAGGGGGAGCCGCCCTGCAGAAGGAGTGTGGGGGTCATGGGGATACACACCAGCCTTCCAGCTTCCTCGGCACTCAAGTCCCAAATGGCACACCACAGTAAGCATCCCTGATCTTAGACTTCCGGTCTCCAGAACTGTGTGACAGTGACATTCTGCTGTTAAAGCCTCCAGGCTGTGGTACTGTCAGCCTTTCACATCACCAGGTTCCGCATCCACAGGTGGCTGCAGCCGTGGATGTGGAATCCGTGGATATGGAGGGCTGACAGTAAGGGGCCTGAGCATCTGTGGATTTTGGTACTTTTTTCTTCCAATAACCCCAGCCCCCCTCTCTGCATGGCATCCCACACGCACCTCCTGGCCTACCTGCCTCATTTCCATCCCCCCCACCCCCAAGTCAAGGTCTCTGCAGGACCTGCAAGCCCCTCACAATGGGGCTGGCAAAGCCTGGCCTGTGCCATTCTCCTAAAGGGCCAGCCCCATGACCCACATCATCAGAGCTGGGAGAGAGAAGAGCATCTCGGCCAGCCACTCATACTGCGCAAGACTAAACCGAGACCAGAGAGGCCGTTGGCCTCAGAGCACCAGGAAATAAAGAGAAAGGAAAAAGCCCTTGGTGACTTCCACCACCTGCTCCTCCAGCCTCAGCACCCCAACCTGTCCCCCAGAGTCACCCCAAATCCAGCCTCAGAAGCCCACTAGTTCTCTGAAGCCTACATCAGGCCCCACCTGGCCACTCACCACCCTAATTGCCATCTCCTCTGAAACCTATAAGATGCCTAGTCTATGCCACAAAATTACGAATTTATTTATACAAGAGCTTATCTATTTTTCTTGTTTGCCTCTTTCAGTGCTCTGTAAGTTCCTTGAGGACACGTAGCACACCTAATAATTCTTTAGTAATATCTCGTCTCCCCCAGCACAAAGCTGAATGAATGTTTAATGGACACTGGCTATTAGGAAAAAGCTTTGGGATTCCCTTCCTGTGTATCATTCATCCAACGAATAATGTCAGGAACTGTGCCAGGTCCTGGGAATTCAGAGATGAATAGAATATCTCTTACAAGGGTCTTGCAAGCTGTGTGAAATTATTATATAAATTACGCATCCTCTCTGAGTATTAAATGGATGTATCTTCACTTAAATGAAGATGTGTCTGTTTAACAAGACTATTGTGAGGATTAAATGAAATAATCCTCACTTAGGATTATCTGCTTGGGTTACAGCCTGGCCCATGAATCCTTAATGAATGTTAATAATTCATATTATTCCCTGATGAATCCATCTGCTGCAGGTGTGTGTGTGGAGGGGGAGGGGGGTCCCACACATAGGGTTAAGAGCTAGAGTAGAGAATTATTGGAGAGGTTGTTAGATGAGAAGTGAGTGGGCCTGGATAAGTTAAAGAGGAGAAATCAGATCCTCTAAGAGGTAAAAATTTTCTTGGAAAGTACAAATGTCAAAAAGGGAAAAAACGAGAGAGCGAGCGAGCGCGGCAAGGGTGAGGCGTGACAGGGCAGCACTGTGTCCCTGAGGGGCAGCTGGGGAAGGGACAGGAAGTAATTAATACCCCCACCTAGTGCTGGCCAGACCCCGAGAGCCCAGGAGCAGGCCGAGAGTGAGGCGAGCAAGGCATCCAGGGCACAAAATCCAGGGCGGCCCCGCCCTCCGGCTCGCGTAAGCGCAGGGCGGACACCTCCTTAAACTCCGCCCCCGGTGCCCGGCTTGCTTCCCCCTAGTCCTGGCCCTACAGCGGGTGCTCCATCAAAACTTGCTCTGGGGCAGGGGTATAGCTCAGAGGTAGAGCACGTGATCGGGTGTGCAACGTCCTGGGTTCAATCCCCAGTGCTTCTCTTAAAGGGAGGGGGGCTGAAAAACCCTGCCCTGACCATAGTTGTTCTGCTACAGAAGCACAGAGCCCGGGAGGCAGTCAGCTCAGCCCCTCCTTCCTCTCTAGGATGTCCTCCATCTCCACCCCATTCCCAGAACCACCTGGATAGATCCTCCGGTCCCCAAGGTCCCCATCTCCTCTGTCTCCGGGTGATCGAACAGAAGGCTTTATCCTCGAGTAGAGGAGGAGCTGGATCAGCGGGGACAACCGTCGAAGGCCAAGGCGCACTTCAGATACAGCAGAGTCAGGCTGTACTTTCCTTGACCCAGTTTCACAAACTCAAGTGTCAGGCCTGCACCAGCCCTATGCAGGCATCCCAGATCTGCACCCTGGAGGAGCAGGAGAGAGGAAGGCTGGAGGGAAGACAGAGTATAGATGAGTCCTGTCTCCGGGAGGCAGGAGGAAGCAGCCCAGTGCGAAGCTGGGGACAGAATGTGGGTAAAGGCCCAGAGTCAGTTCAGACGAGATGTGTGTGAAAGACCTTTGGCCGACAGGAGTGAAGTTCTCCTTTAAGAGTGGGGCTTCAGGTGATCCTTTTGGGGGTTTGAGAGGTGGGATGCGCCATCTGCGCTAAGGGGATGAGATATAGTGGGCTCTTCAAGTTTTTGGAAAAGTCCTTTTAATAAAAGTTTGAGAACTCTGTTCTTTAGGGAAAAAAAAAAACAGCAGGGCTTCAGGCACAGGCTGATCATGCAGGTGAGACTTCTGTTTGGGGCGGGCGTAGAGGTGGAGACATTGAGGACTTCTATTTCTGGTAAAATGGCAAGCTGAACAACCCTCCGCCGCTGGTGCCCCTTCAGTAATGAAGGATTTCTTCCTGCCTGCTGGGGGTGCAGAGAGCTGACAGCCCCCAGCTCTCAGTCCCCTCTGGGAATCGCCTCGTGTGAGGAGAGCCAATCTGGCCAAGACCACAACCTCTTCAGAGGCAGCCACATCCAGTGACTGAAAATTCAACCCAGAGGTACAAAGGCCCGGCCTTCTCACCCTGACGAGGCCTCAACTCAGGCAGCTCTCCTGAGCTCCCCACAGGGTGATGAAGGCCTCCTCTGGGGCTGCTTTTCAGCTCAGTTTCTCCCTCTGCTCAATCCCACCCTTTTCCCTTCTGCAGGTGTTGACCTCAAGAACACTTCTGAATAAACATCCGATATTCTAATCTCTGGTGAAGAGTCTGCTTTCCAGGGAATCCAATCTACAACATCTCCCACTACAAAACACTAGAATACGACTGAAATATGTATAATAATTCAAAAAGATACATGCACCCTGATGATCATAGCAGCACTGTTTACAATAGCCAAGACATGGAAATGACCTAAATGTCCATCGACAGATGACTAGATAAAGAAGTTGTGGTATGTTTATACAATGGAATACCACTCAGCCATAAAAAAAAATAATAAAATAATGCCATTTGCAGCAAGAAAGAAAAATACCATATGATATCACTTACACGTGGAATCTAAAAAAAAAAAAAAACAAAAACAAAAACAAAACACAAATTAACTTACTTGCAAAGCAGGAACAGACTCACAGACACAGAAAACAAACTTATCACTATCAGGGAGGAAAGAGGGTGGAAAGAGATAAATTGGGAGCTCAAGATTTGCAGATACTAACTACTATATATAAAATAGATAAACAAGTTTATACTGTATAGCACAAGGAACTATATTATATATCTTATAGTAACCTATAATGAAAAGGAATGTGAAAAGGAATACATGTATGTACACGTATGATTGAGACATTATGCCATACACCAGAAATTATACAACATTGTAAACTGACTATATTTCAATAATTACAAAAAAGAAAAAGAAACCAACAACAAAAGAAGCAAAGCCCAAAGCTGATCATTTAATAAAGATCATTAAGAAACAGAAAAAGAAATAAATGTCAGGAATTAAAAAGAGGCCAAAACTTGAGATATAACAGAATATTATAAACTTTGTGCAAATAAATCTGAAATTTAAAAACTTTGGGAAAATATAATTTACAAAAAATTGATTGAAGAAATAGAAAAACCTAAATAGTCTCAAACCATTAAAAACCAGAATTAGTAATTTAAAGTCTTTCCACAAGGAAACCATTAAGTGCAGATGGCTGTACATGTGAATTCTACCAAACTTTCAAAAAAAGATGTCAAACTTGCATAAAGGCATTCCAGAGAACAGATAAAGAGGAAACATTCATAACTCATTTTACAAGACTGGTTTTAAAACTAGACAAAGACAGCATTAAAAAAAGAAAACTACATGCCAATATCATTCAAGAACATGATATACAACATTCTAAATTAAAATATTAGTCAACAAAATCCCACATCATAAAACACAAATAACGTAACATGAACAAGCTGGGTTTATCTCTAAAATTAAAAGTTTAACATCTATTAATGTAATTTACCACATCAAAGGAGTAAAGGAAAAAAAGCACATACCATCCAACAGATGTAGAAAAAGTATTTGATTAAAATTAATATCCAAACACAATGAAACAAACAAAAACAAAGCAAAACTTTTTAGCACACTCCACATGGGAATCTTCTTTACCTATTAGAAGAGATCTACAAAACAACAAAAATAACAGAACAACCAAGGACTCAGTGGTGACACTTTACCATCATTCCCTTTAAAATCAGGATTAATGACCCTATATACAAAAATTCATTCACAATGGATCATAGACCTCAACTTAAGAGCTAAAACTGTAAAACACCTAGAAGAAAACACAGGGGTAAATCTTTGTGACATTGGATATTGGACACAGGCAATGGTTTCTTAGATATGATACCTAAAAGTAGACGAACTGGAGTTCATCAGAATTAAAAACTTTCAGGTCACAAAGGACATCATCAAGAAAGTGAACAACCCATAAAATGAGAGAAACTTTTTTCAAATCATGCATCTGACAAGGGACTTATATTTGGAATCTATAAAGAACACAACTCAATAATGAAAAGACAAGTCATCCAATTTAAAAATGGGCAAAGAATCTGAATAGACATTCCTCCAAGGAATATATACGAATGGCTAATAATAAGCACATGAAAGGATACCCCACATCCCTAGCCAGCAGGGAAATGCAGTATTTAACCCACAATGAAATATCCCTTCATAACCAGTGAGATGACTATGATCAAAAAGATGAGTGTTTCCAAGTATGTGGTGAAACGGGAATCTTCATACACTGCTGGAGGGGATGCAAAATGGTGTAACCACTTTGGAAAACAGTCTGGCAATTCCTCAAATGGTCAAATATAGAATTATCATGATGGAACCAAAGGACCCTACTGTCATCAGTAACCACATGGTATTTGTAATTGCTTAACTATATTTTGTAATAGAAAAGAACAACTCTGATTCCGTATTAGATCACTTTCTTTGAGCTTCCAGTGCTGTTTCCTAGGCTTAGTCTTGCTGGTTCTGCACCTTTTGTAAAAGAATGTTGCCTGCAGCCTGAAATACACAGGAGAGCCTGTTCTCAAGGCTCTGCCCCTTAAGGATATTAGCACTTTTCCATTCATATAAAGATAACAAGTTGCAGAATAGAAAATAACATTTCTTTTGTTGGAGATTTACAGGGACACCATGATCTGACCCAGGTGGACAGCTGCAAGAACAAAGGATTCCAAGAACAAAGGATTCCTACACCAAGAAATTTGCAACAACCAAGCATACCCTCTCCCCTTTTTAGTATAGAAGGAGCCTGAATTCTGAATTGGGGGAGATGGTTCTCCGGGACATTAGTCTGCCATCTACTCAGTCTTCTGGCTTTCCGAATCGTCGCTCTTCCTTGCCCCAACATCTTATCTCCCGAGTTACTGGCTTGTCATGTGGTGAGAAGAATGAGTTTGGACTTGGTAACAATTTAAAGGGTTTTTCTACTTTTGCTGACCAGGACTGGGCTGGAAAGGAAGGGGAAACTCAGGTGATCTCCCCATCCCCCTCATTTTGCTCCCAACACCTGAGACAGCCTTTGGGTGTTTTGTGCATCTTGTTCATAACTCACCCCAACTGGGCGTGTCTGCAGTTATTTTTAGCCCCTCATGGTTTCTTTGTGTTCTTTTGTCCTTGCCCCTGCAGAAACTGCAGCAAGAGGTCTCAGGCCTCAGCCTGCCTAACATGCCAGAAGCATCTATTAACCTGACTTTAAACTGCACAAGCGTTTCTCTAAAGCACTTTTCCACAGACCCCTTTCCTGAGCACCTTTGCTCGAGGCACAGGAATATTAGAAAAGAGTTCCAAAGCTGGAGGTGAACATCGTACCCAGCAGAAGAGAGGGGACTGCTGCATCCACAAAAACAAGGACAACTTTGCAACACATTGTTACCCTGTCTGTGATCTCTATGGAAACCAGTGCCGCCCCTTAAACTCTTAGTATAAACCCCCGACCTTCTCTCCCCAGCAGGCTCACAGTCTTGGAGGCATTAGCCCACTTGACTTCCTTTGCCTGACAAAGAAATACAGCTGCCTTTTTTACTTCCTCCAGAACTCTGTCGAGCCTCAATTCAGTAAGTGGGGTACAGAGGCCGAGTTTTGGCGATAATGTGACCCAACAATTCCACTTGTAGGTATACACTCAAGAGAAATGAAAACACATGTCCACACAAAACCTTGTACACAAATGCTCATAGCAGCCTTATTCATAGTAGCAAAAATGTGGAGAGAACCCAAATTCCATCATTAGCGGATAAACAAAATGTGGTATGTCCATAAATAGAGTTAACTATTCGTCAGTAAAAAAAAATGAAGCACTTACACATGCCACAACATGGATGGACCTTGGAAACATTATGGTTAGTGAGAGATACCAGTCACACAGGGCCACATATTGTATGTTTCTATTTATATGAAATGAAATGTCCAGAAAATACAGATCTATAGAGACAGAAGGTAGATTAGTGTATATTTATTCATTCTTAGAGCTGGGAGGAATCAGGCTACTGGGGGTGATGACTAAGGGGTACAGGGTTTGTTTTGGGTGGTAAGGAAAATGTTCCAACATCGATTGTGGTCATGAATGCACAACTGTGAATGTACTAAAAGCCACCTAATTGTACACTTCAAATGGGTGAATTTTATGATTTCATTTCAATAAAGCTGTTCTTTTAAAAAAAAAAAAGTTAAGAAAAAGAAAACAGGATTAAGGCCAGGATATTCACCATGACAATTTTATTTATAGCCAAGGTCCTAGCCAGCACAGTATGATAAGAATAATAAATTAAGATACAAGGGTTGTAATGAAAGGGGGAAAAAAAGGTCTACATAGAAACCCCAGAAGACTCAACAGATAAATGATTATTACGTGTTTATTATTATTATCCTCCAGATTGCTGATTATAAAATCAAGATACAAAAGAAAAAAATCAAATTTCTATATACTAGCTACAAATAGTTAGAAAATATAATTTTTAAAAGATACTTTTTAAAATTAGGCAGCTAGAGATAAATCTTTTAAAATGTTTAAACTCTTTATGGAGAATTATAAAATTCCACTCAGAGACTTAAAGAAGGACATTCAAGGCCCTTGCCTCTCTGGTCATCCTCTGCAATTAAGTTTAAATGGCAGATTGAGACCAGATCACACAATGTCCTTTCTACCTTAAAAAAAAAAAGTTACCCTTTCCCTGCCCCTCTGTTAAAGTACAAGTAATTGAAGTCCTTAACACTCTAGAGGTATGAGTTTACGTGCAGATTTTAGCACAAAGGGGATCTGGAGCAGTGGAGGGCTTAAAGGAAGAGGGGACAATTTCCATGGCCCACATTCTAGCAAATCTTTTTTTTGCCCCAATCCTCCCCAAAATCGCCCTTGCCTCTACTGCCAAATCCAGGTAGGCCCTTTCTTACCTGATCCCTCTGCAGGGCAAGTCACGGGTAGGCGCTCAGCCTGGCGTCCTCATCCCCCGGTTCCCTTAACACTTTCCTCTCCTCACTCCCCTCCACCTCTCTGCAGCCTCAGCCTCCAGGCCAGCTCTCCTCTCCCCAGCCCTTGGGAGCAGGCACCCCTCAAGGCTCCCCCTTGGTGCCCCTGCCCATCACCCATTCACTCTGCTGTCTCCTGGGTGATTTCATCCAATTCCATCACACGGGCCAGTGGTTTTCTAACCAAGGGTTTCAACCAATAGGTTATAAAATCAATTTAGTGGCTTGCCCCAGAATTTCTTTTAAAACGTATTATGTTAAAATATACATAGCATAAAATTTACCATTTTAACCATTTTTAAATGTACAGTTCAGCGATACTAAGCACAGCCACATTACTGTGCAATCACCGTCATCATCGTCTGTCTCTAAGACTTTTTCATCTTCCCAAACTGAAACTCTGTACCCATTAAACACTTACTCCCTGTTCCTCCACCCTGCAGCCCCTGACAACCTTCTACTTTCTGTCTCTGAATTCGATTCCTTGTATGAGTGGAAGCATACAGTATTAGTCCTTTTGTGACTGGCTTACCTCACTTAGCATAATGTCTTCATGTTGTAGCACACATCAGAATTTCCTTCCTTTCTAAGGCTGAATTAATTTTTTAAATAAAAGGAAACACTTTCTTTAATGAAGTAGAATAGACAATGTTAAAGTGAATTTCTCATAATAAGGCCAAATATTGTATCACAAATTGTTTCAGATGAATGTGTACGTGAGTGTGTTCTGGATCCCTGGGTACAACATGTTTCTTACAGTGAACAACAATCATCAAAGCCAGAAAAACACTGATGCTTTGCTGTTCGGTGACTCCAAAATCTCCATTGTTAATCAGGCTCTTGGCCCCCCACATTCCCGAGCTCCTTTCTATCAAGCTGCTGGATTGCTCCAAGGGGATTGCCCCAACTGGATCTCCAAGTGTCTGAGCAGATCTAGACTCCAACTTGTTAGCCTCTTGCCTCCGTACGTGCTCCTCCTCACAGATTCCCCACTTAGGGCTACATGATCCAGCCCTGCCTGCCTCACCCCACCCCCAGCTGTAATACACGAATTACGATGAATTACTCAAGTCTCCCCTGAACTTTTCAACCATCGTTCAAGCCAGGTTTCATCCTCTCTCCTTTCCACCTCCTCCTGTTCCTATGGCTCATTCCCCTTTCCTTAAAACCCCCTTCAAATGCTTCCATACACCTTGAAGACATCCTGATTCTCTATGGCTCCCTCCTTCGTGGAGTCCCCTGCCCATACCTCCAGGGCGGCTTATGTGTGTGTTACGTGCCTTTCTGTCTCCCCCACAGGCTGTAAGCTCCCAGGGACCCTGGGCTGGGTCTTCTTGCACAGCACTGTGGTGTTGAGCGTGTAGAAAATCTCCCTTAAGTATTTGTTCAATCAAGAACAGACACAGAAGCCAAGAAACATCAAGGGCAAACTGCACAGCTTCGTTTCCTGCCTTTCCTCCTAATCCACATTCTCCAGGAGAGACCATGAGCCCACAAAGCCACCTGCACTGCCCCCCTTTCCTCTCTTCTCCTCCCCTGGGGCTGCCCTCCGACTCCCCTTCCTGGAAGTGCCTATTAAACCTCACAGGGAGAAGCCAGGAGCCAAAGAAAGAACACACACTGACTCTCGCCCCCACCTCTTTGTGGTGTGATCTGCCCCTGGTGCTCCCTGGAACAACTGGCCCTCTTTGTGCCCCTGAGCGCTTTGTGTCATGTCAAACAATGAAGGCTTTGCTGAATACATTCACCCCACTCAGCACAGAAGCAATGACCGGCCACCTGCATGAACCCCTGGCTCCAACGTGGATCTGCCCCCGGAGCCACGTTCTCCTCACTTTTGACCAGGCTGTGACAACAGCCTCCCACCCTCTCCCCTTCTCTAACCCTTCCTTATAAGGTGCAGGCAGCCATCCTGCCTAGTGGCTTTTATCACGTCGCCATTCTACTCAAGGACCACACGTGGCTCCCTATGGCCTAATGATCCAAGTTCAAACTGTCCTTCTCAATCCACAGAGCACTTCACTGAAGCCACTGACCCAATATTACATCTGTCTCCTCCTTCCCTACACAACTCCTTACCAGTGGGGTCCATGTCTTCCCTGTATCTCCTGCAATTACTACCCCTGGTCTGTGTGCACACACACCACTTACAATCATTTCTTCGTCAGCCAGTATTTTGAGAACTTCCTATGTGCCAGGTACCGTATTTGGCACTAAGGGTACAGTTGAGGACAAAACCAAGTGAAATGAAGATTTCAGTCTACAGCAGGGTTTCTCCCCCTCAGCACTGCTGACACATGGGGCTAGATAAAGCTTTTTTTCTGGGGACAGGCCATGCATCAGAGCATCTTTAGCCGCATCTCTGGCCTCTTCCTGCAAGATGCCAGATACTCTTCTCTCCCCACTGCAACAACCAAGAGTATTTCCAGACATTGCCTGGGGGGCAACGCTGCCCTCGATTGAGAACCACAGGCCTAGAGCTGCCCAGAGAGCTTGTTACAAATCATCTGGGGAGCTGGTTAAAAAGGCAGATGATGGGCAGAGAGTATGTCTCAGTGGTAGAGTGCATGCTTAACATGCACAAGGTCCTGGGTTCAATCCCCAGTACCTCCCTTATATAAGTAAATAAATAAACAAACCTAATTACCTAACCCCCAAAAAAGGAATCACTTTGAAAAAAAAAGGCAGGGGACTGGATCCCACCCCAGGGAGGGGCCCAGGAATCTGCATTTTAATGGCCAGGCAGGTGATTCAGATGCAAGGTGTTCCAGGACATGTGTTGGAGGAATGCTCAAGGCTCGTGTTTCTAGACAGGTGACAGACCAACAATGACATCAAGTCAATTCATCACAATTATGAAATGTGCAGGAAACAAGACAGGTGAACAGGTGCTATCTGTGCACCGATCTAGCAGCCACGACCTGGTTCAGGGTCAGGGCGGCCTCCACGAACAACTAACCAATGGTCAAGCTACGTGCGACAGCACAGGCAGGGTCAGCCTGGGAGAGCGGAGAGGAGGTGATGCCACATCTCTGCGCCTTTGCTCCTGCCCTCTTCAGTCCTGATTGGGCACTTCCTCTCCACCTGCCCAATCATCTCCTTCCTTCACCGGCCCATTCAGGTTCCACCTCCTCCAGGTAGCCTTCCTGAACAACTCCAACCCAGAATTGCCTCCCTCCTCAAACATTTTAACACTCACTTCCTATCTGATTGGTAGCCATTTTGTTTCCCCAAGTAGACTTCAAGCCCCCTGAACCCCAGGACCACATACATCATCTTCTTTAAAGACCCCACAGCGCCCTTCCAGCATTGGATACATGCAAGTTTTGTTTGCTTAATTGATTAGCCCAGTCCCTGGAGTGATGCCTGCAAGGTGGCCTCTGAGATTTAGTGGGTCAGGGTCTCTGTGTGAGAGCTGCCCTCAGCCTGAGGTGAGAGACTACTATGCCTGCTGACCTCGGGGCAGCTGGCCCATCCACCCAAATTCAGGGAGGGCTTGGCACGGCCAGTAACTAGTTAGAAGCTGAGATGCCGCTGGCCATGGGTACGGGTAGTCTCCCACTGTTGACCAGGCAGCCGGGATCCCGGCAGCCCCAGCAGCTCTGGGTAGGACCCAGAGCCACCCTGCTGAGCAGCAAGAGCAGCAGGCGGAGGCCGGCAGGGCTGCAGCAAGCAGGCCATTTGGGGCCCAGCTGTCCTCGCCCAGGGTCATCTCGGGGGGCGGCACTAACCAAAAGAGGCAGGCCCAAGGGGGCTGCAGCAAGCCTGCAGCCTCTCTGAAAATGTCCTTTAAAGCCACCAGCACCAAGCAGAGCTCATCAGCTGCCCTCAACCAGAGAAGAATGCTCTCTGGGAAGGTCAAGAGTAGTGGCTGGTTGGAAACAAACGTCCTGGGCAGGCGGCCTCACACTCCCCAGCTCTGGGACGCGGACCAGGAAATGGCTTTCCTACTATGAGTCGCAACGTCCCTCACCCACCCCTGTGTGTAGCCCAGACCAGGGGCACAAACGAATGATGTGGAATCCAAAGGATGAAAAGAGAACCACTGTTTTATTACTTGGAAGTTTACAGAAGACGACAGGATGTTTATAGCCAGGCATTTTGTTTTCTATCGGCCTCCAGGGGGAGGGGCCGTGATGGTAAGGACGACGCTAACAGCAAAGGAAAAACCTCCAGCAGAAAGGAGAGGTGGGCTCCTTCCAAAAGAAATGGGAGGAGCCTCGGGCAACCCTCTCCCCAAGCCCTGAAACCAGGCAGAGTAACTCGAGGCGTCCGCCCTCAGCCAGCAGGGCCGGCAGAAGAAAACGTTGGCATTTCCGTATATTTTCCGCACACACAGGGACGGAGGCTGTGTCCGAGTTTCTGAGTGACACCTCCTACTGCTCTTTCTCTTAATGGAGTTTGCCCGTGGATGAGGTGGGGTGAGAGGGGAGCCCAGGAAGGGTGAGTTAACTTCTGCTGCAGCTCTGACCTGCTGCATAAGGATGAGAAAGAACCATCGATTTCAGAAGGGATCAGGTTGTGAGTTTCACAGATCCAGTGGTTACTGGTTTATAAGAATTTATTATCTCTGTCGCATCGTCCTAGCCCACTGTCACCCCCACCTAACCCTGCACTCTTGGAGAGAAAATACGCTTTTTCCCCCAAGGGCCCCCACAAAAGTTCAGGACTCAAGAGGTAATCCTTTCCGGTTTTGAGCCCTCCACACCCGGCAGCCTCCCCTCTAACCAAATGGCCATGGCACTGTAAATTGGGGACACCGATCTGACCCGTGCGGCCGCTCAGAGCATTCAAAGGGATTTACCGTCAGCTTGGCAGCTCGGAATTCCAATCTGTCCCCCATATTTAGCAACAGAACATAGTTGCCGGGCTCCCCCGGCCATCGCTGGGCAGGAACTCGCCTCCGGCTGGGAGGAGAGGTGTGCTTTGGAGCGCGGTGTCCCGAACCTAAAGCGGCGGCGCCCGAGGTGAAGTGCAACCCCATGGCCGCTCACTCCGGGGACGCCGGCGCTCGTCCTTGGGCTCTGCGCACTCACACCCGCGCTCGGACTTCCTTACCTCTTGATGTAGTTCCTGCCATACAAGATCTGTTGCAGCAAGGTCACCAAGGCGAAGGCGCAAATGAAGATGAAGAGCAAAGTTCGGTTCCCTAACAAATCCCGGCTCGCCGAGGGGTCTGCGTAGCGCATCCTGCCCGCCACTCGCTCACGGCGGGGCGCGGCGGGCGCCGGGCGCCTGGGGGCCCCCGCAATCACGCGCCAGGCTGCGGGGCCCCCGGGGGCGCGCGGCCCACCAGGCGCCTCTCGGCGCGGTCAGGCACAAGGTGGGGGACTTCTCGCGGCAAAGTTTCCAGCTGGTGAAGCCCGCACAGGGGCATCCGAACGTCGCACGCGCCGCGGCGGCGGCACAACAGGGCCCGCCTCAAGGAGGTCGACCGCGGCCCCAGGCCTTCCCTCTGGATACCTTTACCTCCGAGTGCCCGTGCCCGGCAGCCTCTGATTTCCCTGCGGAGGGGCGACGCCAGGTGCCCCGAGCTCGGGCGGTCCCTCCTGCCGAGGTGACGGCCAATGGGGAGCGGGGTCCCGGCAAGGTCCGCCTGTGCGCCTAGAGCGCGGCGCACCGCCCCCTCCGGTCGGGCTCCGGATCGGTCGCCCAGCGCGGGTCCCGGCCCCGGCGGGCCACGTCTGATCCCCGGGCCCGCAGCGAGGGAGCACGAACGTTGGCCTTCAGTTCTGCAGATGGGAGGTGGGGGACAAAACACTGGGACAGTCTGGCTAACGACAGGCAGGCGGTAGAGAGGGGGAGGGGTGGAGCCGAAAGCGCCGGGTTTGCATCTTGGAATTTATTTTAAAAAGGAGGCAGGAAGGGAAGCCGCGGCTGCGGAGCTGGGCTGGCTGGATGGGAGTATTTGCATGCGGCGCGCAGGGCACTGAGTCACCGCCGTGGCCGCGTCCTCGCGCTCTCGGGGAGATTTCTCCGGAGAAAGCCTGGCAAGGTCAGCCGGGCAGCCCTTCAAGGACGGAGCGCGCGGCTCCCGCATGCTGATGGCCTGCGGGGCTGCCCGCCCGCGCCCGGGGCGCCCAACTCCTGCCGGGAGGAGATTCAGGGGCTCGCCGCCCCTGCCACGGGCCTCCTCCCCCTCTCCAACCGCAGCTCTCGGCCGTTCTTCAAAGACCTTGTTGTCACCGAGACACTGGGACCTTGTCTCATCTTTGGAACCACTCGTAAATCTTAGGTCAGGCAGCTGGCCGCCTTCGGGTACCACAGTCCCCCTAAGCTTTAGTAAAGTCACTAAGTCTAGAAAGGTCTGTGCTTCAAGAGTGCACACCAGGGAAAATAAACGCCAAAATGCAATGCCAAAGTCGTGCCTCTTCTGAAATCCTAACCCCTAAATGGGCTCCCCTCCACACCCCCACCCCCGCCCCGCACGCCCAGCGACAGCCCTGTCAGCCTGCCACCGCAGAATCTCCCACCCCCCTGGGAGTCACGTGCCCCCGGCGGTCACCACTGAGCCCTCGCTGGATGATTCTCGGATGTCCCTTCCCTGGATCCTCCAGCCAGTCTGGGAGGTTCTAGAATCAGGTCGGGGCTTCACCTACGAACTTAACAGAAACTGGAATCTCAGCATGAAAAAACTTTTAATGGGAAATTGTCCAGACTCCAATACTCTGGTGTCGTTGGCATTTAATAGTTTGCTCTTTGAGCTGGAAAGACGAAAGAACCCGCGGTTAAATCTCATGATTAGGGTTCCACCAATATGTTGGAATTTGCTTTAATTCATAAAAATTCACAAGGTGGAACTGGACCCTGGGCTATCTATGTATCAACTAAATACTATCAACGGGGTTGCCAGTATGCTCTCTAGCCACCTAAAGAAATAACAGGTAAACATTTAGACAGCCCGTTATTCTAATAATCGCCTTATCTGTTTGGTGTCTTAACACACAAAGTGCTTGCTCTTTAATATGTATTAATGAGTTAGCATCTCCTAACCCATTTTACAGTCAACAGGTGCAAAGTCGTTGCCCAAAGTAACTCACCTAGTGAGGCGTCTGGAATCAGAGATGGAGCTCTTAATCCCCTACACACATGCAGGGCTGGCTTCCAGGCAGTGGGACCAGCGCTGTAGCCCCTGTCCCCGAGCCTTGGCTTCATGTTCCACTTTTGCTGTCTTCAAATTCTTAATGTTTGAACAAGGAGGCCCAGTACTTGACTTTGCAATGGGCCGCATAAATTACGTAGCAGGTCCAGCTCACAGGTCAAGTTAACAGAGCACTCGTTCTTCCCCTAGTTGGCCCTCACCTGCAAAGGTCAGAAGGTCTGTCACCATCACTCCAGGCAAGGTGCTCTCTTGTTTCCTTTTCTTTCCTGCTTATTCTCCACCCCTCATCAGGTACCCACTCTGATAGCTGTCTTTGCACGCACACTTCCTTGGGAAAGCCAAATGTATCTATTTTAAAATAATAAATCCAAATCATTCTCAAAATGTACAGCTTGCTGAATGTTCACAAGTTGGATACACCACATAACCAGCACACAGATCAAGAAACAAAAACATTATCAATCCCCCAGGATCCCCTCCTGCTCCTTTCCACTTTCCAGCACTCAGGAGTAATCACAATGTGATTTCTAACACCAAAGATCAGGGCTTCGGTCCTTGCATTGTATACAGATGGAGTCATACATTGTATGTTCTTTCACAGCGGACTGCCTTTGCCCTCCATTGACGGTAAGTTTCATCCATGGTGTGGTGTGGTTGGTAGAATTCTAAGACGGTCCCCAAGATTCCTCATCCTCTCTTGGACTCGCATCCTCTCCCAGATGTCTTGTTGATCTAGCTGCTGATGCAAAGGCATTTTGCAGATGTCACTGAGGCCCAAATCAGTTGATTTAAAAGACGAGATTGTTCTCAGTGGGCCTGATCACATGAGCCCTTAACAAGGACGGGGCTCTTCCTGGAGAAAGAGGAATGAAGCGTGAGCGGGACTGACACAAGGGAAATTCCTCATGGTTGGTTTTGAAGACCGAAGGGTCCACATGGCAAAGGATGCTGATGGCCTCTAGGAGCTGGGATTGGCCCCTGGCTGACAAGCAGCAAGGAAATGGGGCCCACAGTCCTCCAGTTACAAAAAGGAGCCCCAATTCTGCCAATAACCTGAATGAACTTGGAAGAGGTTCTTGAGCTCCAGCACCTGCACCTGAACTTCAGCCTGTGAAGCCTTCAGCAGAGAACCCAGCTGCCCTAGGCCCAGATTTAAGACTTACATCTCTGTAAGCCGGTAAGTGTGTAGTTTTCAGCTGCTAAATTTATGGTAATTTGTTTCACAGCAATAGAATAGTTTAGATAGTTTATAGATAAAGAGTGTATAGTAGGCCATCATTGGACGGAATTGTAATAGAAACAAATCTGACTCCGTATTAGATCCGTTCCTTTGGCTTTAACCCTGCGCCCTGTTTTCTAGGCTTAGTCTTGCCAGCTCTGCACCTTTTGCAAAAGAATGTTGCCCTTAGCCTGAAATAGACAGGAGAGCCTGTTCTCAAGGCTCTGACCTTTAAGGATATTAACACTTTTGCACTTATATAAAGATAACAAGTTGCAGAATAGAAAATAACATTTGTTTTGTTGGAGGTTTTACAGAGGCACCATGACCTGTCCCACCTGGACGGCTGCAAGAACAAAGGATTCCTACAGCAAGAAGTCGGCTACAGCCAACCACAGCCCCTTCCCTTTTTAGTATAAAAGGAGCCTAAATTCTGACTTGAGAAAGACAGTTCTCCAGGACATTAGTCTGCCATTTTCTCAGTCTGCCAGCTGTCAAAATAAAGTCACTGTTCCTTGCCCCAACACCTCATCTCCCGATTTATTGGCCTGTTGTGCGGTGAGCAGAACGAGTTTGGACTCGGTAATAGTAGCACAACTTACTGACCCATTCTTCTGTGGATGGACATCTGTGTAGTCGAACCTTCCAGCACACGTCTTTGGGTGGATTTGTGTATGTCTATCTGCTGGGTGTCAGGACTTAGAAGTGAAGTTGCCGGGACATGGAGTTCTTATGTTCAGCTTTAGCAACTACTACTAAACAGTTTTCCAAAGGGGTAAGTTATTTTTTTCATAGGTAATTTATTCAGACTGGCCACGACCTAATAAGGCACTGGTCCCCACCTTAGCTGATACTAACATTAGCTAACTAGTCTTACAGCAAAAAGCCCACCAAACCAAGAGCCAAAATAGTCAAGGGAAAATAATGGCTTTAAGCCCTGGGCACTGACTCTCCTCAGTGGCCTGGCCACCTGCAATCAGCAGGAAGAAGATTGACGCTGACATAAACCACAGCTAGAACTTTGTGTCAGGATAGTGGGCCCCCAAGATCCAGCAGGTTCCACATCCTCCGATTCAGCCAACCAGGGATCGAAAATATTTGGGAAAAAAAATTCCAGAAGGTTCCAAAAAGTCAAATTTGAATTTGCTGTGCACCAGCAATCGTTCACATGGCATTTACAGTGTATTTACAACTATTTATGTATCATTTACATCATAGTGATATTAGTAATCTAGAGATGTGCACAGGTTATATGCAAACACTACACCATTTTATGGAAGGGACTTGCGCACCGGTGCGTTCTGGGGTCCACAGGGCTCCTGGAACCAATCATGAGGATACTGAGGGACGACTGTATTCCCTATGGGAGGTATTTGGATTGTTTGATGCTCTGCAAATGATTAGCAATTGTCCAGAGAGCCTCTGCGGACACTGCTCTTCTGATCCTAATGGGATTTTAAACCTGTCTCTGCAGGAAGTCAAAGAAGTCTTTTTCACATACACACAATCACAAGCATCAGTGGGAGTCAGAGACCGAAGATCTTGAGCCAGGGAGGTCTGCAGTCCCTGTGGTTCCTATTAATATGGAACTGGGTTCCATTTTGAAGCCAAATTGATATTCTGATTGTAGTCTTGCAGCAAACACTCAGAAGGCCCTGCAAACAAAAGAGTAAACACATGGAGAACTCATCGCTCTGCCAGATTCAGTGAACACCATTTTTATACCCTAATTGCCAGGAATGAGGACAGCTGCCTCATTGTTTAAAACGCACACTCAAGCACAGTTAAGCCAAGAACAAATGTCAACACTGGCACAGTCTGCTAAATTACTGATAACTGATGGGCATTACTCACACTGTGAACGTTGTCTCTAGTATCAGATGCAAAGTTTCCTTTTTTATAAAAGATTTTAGAGGTTGCTGCTGGTTTAAGAAAGCTGGGTTTTGTACCATACGGCCCAACTGCAACCTACCAGGTTATGTAAGTGACATTCCACCCATGTGTTGAAGGAGTTTGTGATAAGGACACACAGTTCTTGTGCCTCTACGTTTGTGTTAACAAGGCAGGCTTCAAGAGGCTGACTCCTGGCTTGGGGACACTTTACCTGTGATGAGGGTGTCCTGTGGCCACTGAGTAGAAATGCCCAGGGGATAGCCTCGTAATCCAGAGAGCCCGAGTTCACCACTTGCATGGGCTGCCACAGACACCGGACTGTACGCCATCAGTCTTGTTTTCAGTAAATTATTATTATAGAATAGGACTATAATTTAAAACCCTTGTTCAGTTCCCTTATGAAGCACCAGTTTTGTTCTGAATAACTCATTAAATAATTTTGAACGTGGATACAAAGTCATCTCCAATCTGAGAAACATCCTCTTTCTGTCTCAGCCCCACCTCCCAGGTGTCACTGAAAGAGAAACACACAACAAGGAAGTTGTAAGTTAAGTTTTATTCGAGGACCTTACAGAGAACTGTAACTCCGAGGAACTGCTCCAAAGGGGTAAAGGAGGAACCAGGACATATATGAAAAAAAATTTTTTTTTTTTGCTGGAAAAGACATGTAGTCAAACATCAAAAGATTACTACTGATCACAAAGAACAGACATCACGAGTTAATTATTTTTGTGCTTTTCTATATATGGGAAGATGCAAGAATCTGGGGTCATTTAAAATTTTTCCTTAGATATGCATCTTAACTATTTAGGGGCCAGGGTGCGCTGTCGGTGGTGGGCAGCTGCAGGGGCTGAAGGCTTAATCCTTGTAGAACTGATGTGGTGGGCAATGGTTTTTGTTGACACAAGTATTTCCTGCATTTGCCCCAGTTTATCCAATTTGCTTCAAAGGGTAGAGACAGTATTATTGTTATTCCATAAAAGCTTATGCATCCAGTGCGATGCACTGCAGTAAGATTCATTTCCACCTCGGGTATGTCCTATTCCCACACGTAGTCAGAAACAGCTACACGGTTTATAATAGGGTCACTCAGAACACATTTAGATGACTTAGTGGCCAAAGGGGACCCAGAGTGTCCTTTGCTCACCTTAAAACCTGAGCCCTGGGGTAGAAACACTGGGGTCAGATCCTGCCCTTGGAGGGAGGGCACTCACGAAATCAGCTGGATGTTTTTTGTTACGACCCGGCGTAGACCCCTAGACACGTTTTGCTGCTGGTCTGTATAATGCTTGCTAGAATTTCAAAAGAACGCCTATAAATATAGCTGCTCAGAAATGTTTAGTGTTCCTTGGGTACCTGAGAAGAGGAAAGGGATGAATGCTCCCCTGTGATCGTCCACTTCTAAAGCACCAGGGGAGGTTCCCAGCCCTCAAGCCATGGCCACAGCAGAACATGTGGCATTTAACTGCCATCCTGGGACCCAAAAGCTCCAGGCATTCCATGGACGTGGTGGAGTGTATATACCACGTGCTGGGTACTACGTGACGTGCCAGGGAAGGGAGGATCAGTAAGTCATAGTCTGTGTCCTTAAAGGAGCTCACAGTGCAGTGAAGACAAGGAGGATGTGTGTGCCTCTAACCCACAATGGGGTGGCAGGGGTGAGGAGGTGGGCAGAGGGTGGAATGGCTAGGGAAGTGTCCAGAGGAGGCGGCATTTCACCTGAATTGTGACAGGTAAGGATGGTCAGCCAGGTGAAGCACTGGGATGAGGTGTGCAGGGCAGAGGGAGCCACGCGGGCAGCAGCAGATATGTCAGAGCTGGCTCAGTGTGGCTGGAGATGAGGCTGGGGGGGTGGCCAGAGCCAGAGCATAGGACATTGGGACTTTATCTGTGGCACTCTTGCAAGATTTTAAGTGGGAGAATGATATGATCAGATTTGCATTTTAGATAAATCAGTCTGTGGGCTGGTGAACAGTTTGAGGGGGAAATGCCTGAAAAGGCACGGATGTGACAGCTTCTCTTCCATCCCTGACAGCTTCAGCACCCTCCCCACTGCCGCAGCCCCACACACACCCCAATGGCCGCAGCCCCACCATGGGTCTCTCCTTATTGCCCCAGTTTGAGAAGGCATTTTCTGCCTGCTTCCAAGGAGTAGCGGCATAGGATCACTTGCTCTCTGAAAAGTGTCACCATATGAAGTGCTTCACCATCCAGCTCATTTGATATTCATGGAGATCGGTTAAGCATTCTCGGGGCAGGTCCAGCGCACACTGGGACAGCCCAGCGCCTGTCTCTGATACGTTCTCCCCCCCACCCCACCTTCCAGGGTTCCTTCTGCTCCTCAGGTTCCTGGTGCAAAAACACTCTCTTCCCCCTCCCTTTTAAAACCCTGCTCTAGGGAAAGGCTCCAATAGCTTTCATTTAGGGCTCCCGATGGAGAGAAATTTAACGCAAAGCATCATCCATGCCTGTAATAAAAGCATGTCCCAGCGGAGCTGCACTCAGAGCACTGGAAGGAAACAGACAGGTGAGCAGCACCTTAATCACATCCTCCAAAGTTTCCAGTACTATCACATGGGGTGCAGTTTTCCGGAGGAACACATATCTGATGTTATAAAAGAAATTGGTGGAAATGGGACTCGTTTTAAAGAAAACTTCTTGTAGAGTTTCCTCATCAGTACTTGTATGTGAAAAACAGCAGGGCTGATGTATTCTGCCCGATCACCCTGAAAACGGAGCCTCGTCCACAAGTGCAGTCACAAGCAGGACGGCCTGGCCTTGCTAGGTGGTGGGTGTGCCCGGGTGGTCGTTATACAGGCCAAGTATAGGCAGGGCTGTGCACCAGGGGTCAGCAAGTGTTTTCTGAAAGGGCCAGATAATAAATTCTGGAGGTTTTGTGGGCCATACACCTTCTGTTGCATTCAGCTCTGCAGCTGCCTGAGACAGAAGCAAATCAGAGTGACCAGAGGTGGCCCGCAAGCTGTGGTTTGCTGCCCTGGGTCGGTATTATGTGATATGCAGAGCTCCATGCAGAAAGTCCTACACCACTGCCCTGAAGAGTCTACAAAAGGCATTCCCCTGTATTCAGGCATTATGTCTACAAAGGCCTGATAGATCATAACATGTTAATCCATTATCCTCCATCAACACGTTCACATAGATTCATTTATCCTTGGAGTGCAGCCTGGCGATCACAGGGTGACATCCCCGTGCACAAAGTGCCCTCTCACTCTGACCATCTGCATCACAAATGCATGCCCCTGGCCGTCAGGGACTACTGAGCGTGAATGTGGGCCACTTGGTGAGACTCCATCTCACTTCTGGAAATAATAAATCTTGTGTCTTGCAGGTCAGTGCATCAGTTAAGATCTTTGGACTAAAACAACAGGAAACAGAAATGTATTATCCTACATATCAGAACAACTAGAGGTGAGTGGGATCCACAATTGGCTAACCAGTATTTCTAGAACCCGGCTTCTTTCTAGCTTTTGCTCTACCATCCAAAGTATGGGCTTCTTCCGAAGCATGGCTGTCCTCATGGCCATATGATGGCTGCCAGCAATAACTAAGACATCTGCAGGACAGAGAGAGAGAGATAGAGGGAGAAAGAGACATCATCCCAACCTGGGACCAATAAATCACCAGAGGGATGCCATGCACGGGATTGGCTTACGCCTGGGTCCTTGAACCAATCACTGACAAGGTGATGGTGTTACCAGAGTTGGCTTAGTCTACTGAGAACTGAGGTCAGTTCCAGAAACCACATTGCTGCTACCCAGCTGGAGACAGTATGAGTGTGGGAGAGTCAACTCCATGTCTGCCATCACCCGGAGCAGCACTTTTTCCCACTTATGTTTCCCTTTTCCTCCTTTTAATGGAACCATTTCTGTGACCGAGTAGTGTTGATGGAAGAGAAATGAGACACGGGAAGATGTGCCCTTCCGACATCCCAGAAATGCCATCTCAGCCACGTACAGCACCACCGGCGCCCTGTCTCCTGCCCATCCCCCCAAACTCCAACACGTTACTGGTTTCCTGGTGCCAGCACCTGTGAACAGCACCGCCAAGCCCACAGCAAAAGAGAGAAGCCAGGGAACAGGTCGGCCAGCTTACAAGTGAGGGAACAGATTATGTTTGTTGTCTGAACGCCTTGGTGTTTGGCTGCAAAGGCTGACGGGCTGGAGAAAGTGGCTGGCGGCGTCCGGGCCTGTGGGAGGAGCTGTGGGGCGGGGGAGAGCTTGGGATGGGGAGTCAGAAGGTGATGTGATTTAGGCCACAGCTCTGTGAGCTCAGGAGAGACACCTCTAACCCACTGGTGTGGTCACATGTAAACTGGAAAATGTAATACCCACCCCTCAGAGTGGGAGTTTGTGGAGATTAAACGTCAAACTGTGAGAACACTTTGTAAACTACAAATCTGCACACCTCTAAACAGCGGTGTTTACTGTGGCCTGAGATGGAGGGAGAGAGTTCACAAATGTTGACTCTTAGTAAAGTGGTGAAGCTGGTCAGGTGTCTCCGATGGCTCCTCTCTTCCCCCATCAGTTCTTGACTACTCCCAGTGCTCAGGACCTGATCCCCCAGTATCCCTACCAGAGCCCAGACCAGGATCTGCCCCCTTCACTCTCCTCCCACCAGAGCTTACCTGCCTTGAGTCTCACTGTCTCATCTCAACACACACCCGAAGCCAGCCTAAGGAAGTATGGACTCGAGGAAAGAGCATGGTCCTAGGAGTCAAAACCCTGAATTCCAGGTCTGGCTCTGCCATTAACTGGCCACCTGAATCCAGGCTTGCTGAACCTACTGACAGTCTTGGACTTTTTAGCCCATAAAAGAAAAGAGAGCTCTGGTTACAAAAACTTTTTCCAACATCGAAACTCTGGCTTCAAAGCAAAAGGATGCCTTCTGTTCTCCACACTGCTCCCCAACCCAGCCATGTCCCTTCTCAGCCCAAATGGCAGCCCCGAGACACTATCATGAAAGGACAAGGGCCTCTGGGAGCATAGTTTGAAAACATTAGGCTAAATGATCCCCCGAGGTCCCATTCATCTTTCAAATTCTCTAACTCAGTCTCTGCTTTGAAGATAGACAACTTTATGCTAGTGTGAGAGGTAATGTAACACAGTACCCCTGCTATCAGAGACATCAACGTTTGCATAGGCATCCTGATAGCTGTATCATCTTCTAAGCTAACATATAAAGATGGAATTTCAGGTACCATGTGTGTGAAGGAGGTAGTTGGGAGACCCCCCTCCCCGGATCCCCTAAGATCATAGGATTTGGGTTGTCCATTCAGCTTTCAAGTAGGACCTAATCTTTTCAAGTAGTTAATGGCATTTTTCAGGCTGGTGAGTGACCTCTTGAAGCCTGTCAAAGGGTGGGTTCCCATCAGAAGCTTGGAGGACAAGAAAAGCCATCATGTCTTTCATGGGGGGAATAAAGAGTTAGAATCCAGCTCAGCTCTGAGGGACAGAAATCCCCTAAATGATAAGACTTAATAAAGATGTACAGTTTTTTTCTATTATATAACAGACATCCAACAGCAATCTAAGGCGAGGAGAGTAGCTGCATTCAAAAAAGTCTTTAAAGATCCAGGCTCTTTCTGGCTCATCACTCTAATACTCCAAGGAAGTAGCTCTTGTCCTCACATTCCAGAATGGATGCCAGAGCTCCAGCCATCAGATCTAGAGCCCAGTTAACAAGTTGGGGGAAGAGATAAAGAAAGGTGGGTCTTCCTCCCTTTAAGGACGTTATCTGACATAACACTTCCGCTCACATCTCATTGGCTAACTTGAGTCCTGTAGTCAACCTAAATGCAAAGGAGGCTGAAGAAAATCATCTTCTTGCTGGGAGAAGAAGAAAGGAGGACCTGTGACCACTAACGGGTTCCATGTCAGGAGCTAATCAGCCACAAGGAGGGGTCAACGATTCCTTGAATTTCAATGCTGGGATCTATACACTGACCCAGACTCTTGGGAATTTTCCCTGGATGTGTTTAGATTCTTAAACAAAACTTTTAATGTCATTTAAATACATGCAGATGAGAGCTGCATAAGTAATAGGGAGTGTGAACTTTAAAAATACATTTGTACTCAACTATATGCTACAAAGTTCCTATTTTCTTTTTAACCTTTTTAAAAAGTATAACATATGTACAGAAAAGTGCACAAATTATGGTGTATAGATCCATAAGTCATCACAAAGTGAAGACACCCAGGTAACTACCACTAAGGAAAAAAAAAGAAAGAAACCATCAGCCCCTAGAACCCTCCTCATGCTCCTCTGGGTCTAATCTGCCCATCTGGAATCCTTTCCTTTTCTCTGCTTTTCTTCCCAGTTCTACCCTAGCCCCATCTTCTTTTCTGCTCACCTCACTTCCCAGGCCTCCCAGGCACCCTGGGGGTGGTAATTTCTGGAGGCTGTTGTGCCTCCTAGCACAGTGGAAATAGCATGACCTTTGGAGCCAGACTCACCAAGATCTAGACCTCAGTCCCTCTGCTCACAGACTCTGTGAATCTGTTAGCAGAAAGAGAGACCCCCCAGACTGGCAAGCCCACCAAAAGTGTGGGTTCTTGCCTGCCAGTTGAGAAAATTCTCAGCAGAAGCAGAAGGACAAGGTGAAAGGTATTGCTCAAAAGAGAACAAGAGACTCGAGTCGGGGAGGCATAAGCCCAGGTGGCTGGGTGTGAGGACTCCCACTTTTGAGGTCTTGGCTGGGTCCTTCAATCTGTCTTCGTTGGTGCCTCTTGTCCTCTTTCCATTGGCTGCTCTTTTCCTGCTTGCTTTCCAGTTCGTTCTGCTCCATGGAACAAACACTCTGCGAAAACAAGGCCAGGTCACTAGGGACCCTCCATCAATGTGGTCAAGCTAGATTGAGCCAACGAGACCCTTAAACCATGTGGTCAGATAGACAGATTAGATCTAGTCAGGGCCTTCTGTCCCTTCAGGGTGGCTTTTTCTATGACTCAAGCATAGGTCCTCTAGGTCAGTTCATTTTAAACTTCTAAAAGGAGTCTCTAGTTAATGGGTCTGAGTTTCGGTTCCCTAGCTCCCTGCCTCCTTCAAATCCAGGCAAGAGACGTCACCTCTCTCACCCCTGCCCAGGCACTGTCCTGGGGTCAAATCTGCTGGTTCTCATACTCCCCACAGGCCCAAGTGCATGCTGGCACTCCACACGTGGTGGCCCACGTGACAGCCACTGCACTTCCATTTTTCTTCTTTTGGTTGGGACTTTCAAAAGCCCTGGGCGGCAACATGATTATTTCCATTTTACTGATTGGCACTGTGATGCCCGCGGAAGCAAAACGACTTGCCCAGCATCACACAGCAGGTCAGCGGCACAGGGAAGACCAGACCCTGGGCTCTGAGGCTGGGCCATGACCAGGAGCTGCAGCCTTCATGACACAAAGATGCTGAGAACGGGGACGGAGTTCAGACCTGCCTGCAAGCCATAGCCATCCAGGTGCTTTTTTTTGGTCCAGGGCTGCCTGGTTCTTTAACAGATTCACTGTCATCCTTCCCAGTACGTTTCCCAGCCTCGCCAGAAGTTTTCCTAAACAGACTCACAGATGCCAACCTTATGACACTTGCTAATAAAAACAGCTCCCTAAGCAGGATTGGGTTCCACAGTGGTGCCTAATAATATCTACAGACATGTGTGAGTCGATCACTGGTTGCACTGAGTGTATCAGACCCTCCCAGGACCAGACAGAACGCGGATCCTTCAGGGCCAAGGCGGTGTCTGCAGCCAGGGCAGGGGCAGGGCTGGAAACTGGGCACCTGGCGGGACGAGAGGGCAGTGAACCAAAGTCAGGTCCATCCTGGCCACATCAGCAAAGCTGGGCAGTTCATCCTCTGACAAACACAGTGACCCCGAAACAGGTGCCGGATGATCCATGGGCCCGGGTTTGGAAACCCACGGGAGCTTCAGAGGAAAACGCCTCACCTGTCCCAAGATGTTCAGACATTTATTTAGAAGGGGTCGGGTCTTTCCTTTTACTATAAACGTGAGATGGACAAGCAAGGAACCCTTGGAGAGGAGGCGCGGAGACATGTGCAGAGTGATGTGCAGAGGACGAGGACGAGAGCCAGCCCTGGGAGACGGTCTGGCCAAGCGCTGTGGCTTCTCCGGGGCGCTCTGGAGGCCTCTCCCCGTCTGCCCTCCGCCCCTTCGTCTGCTCTGCCCCGGCCCCTTCCCTTCTCCGCATCAGCAGTACTGGGTGCTCACTGCTTGCAGGGCGCTGTCCAGCGTGCTTCCCCGGCGTTCATTCATTTAATCTTGTCTTACGAGGTAGAGGCTGTTAATCACGCCCACACTCATGAGGACGCCGAGGCACGAAAGGGTAAGTAAGTTGTCCAAGGTGACCCAGTGAGTGAGAGGTGGGAACGGGATCTGAACCCAGGCCGTCTGGTTCTAGGGCCACCCTTCTGCTTCAGCCGAAGTCTGACTCTGACTGGCTCCCTGACCCCTGTGTTGTCTTCCAAGCCCTCAGGACCCCAAGGCCCAGGCGCAGGGTCTGTTGACTCAACGTCTGGTACTGCGGCTGGCTGCCTCCCCCTCACCTCGCCTCCTGCCACCATGCTGGAAGATTCCAACACCCATCTGAAAGATGCAGCTGCCAGCCAGCCTCGTAGGCCTTCGCCTCTCTGGACTCCTCCCCTCTCTGCCCTGCGGTCCCCAGTGCCGTGCAAGGTAGAAGAGAGGGCTGACTGAGAGCCTGGCCTCTGGGGTCACGCCACCTACATTCTACTGCCGACCCAGCCAGTTACCGGCTTTGTTCCCTTAGATAAGTTTCTTGACCTCTCTGAGCCTCAGTTTATTTATGGAATAGGCTAATAAGAGAAACCAGCTTCCAGAATTATGGTGAGGAGTGACAGTAGGCACACCAATTACTTAAAAGGGAGCCAGCCGCATGGAAATGAGTTAGGAAATCTTGGCACTTACTGTGACCACATCTTGTCACGCAGACTCTGAAACCATAAAATCAGAAATTCCACTTTCTAACCACAGTTTCCTGTTTTCCATTCTTACAGCTCTTCTGCCGCCAGTAGCCTACTCTGCTGTGTTAACGCCCCAAGGGCTGGAGTCCCCGTTCTCCAGTGTATTGGCCACTTCCTGGCTTCCTTCCTACTTCGTTCAGACCCCATGGTCAGTCACTTCGCTGACATCCACGCAGTTACCCACATTTTGCTCACACTTGGTCTGTGTCTGTGGGATTAGGTTCAGTGGTATATAATAGCAAACCCAGAATAACAGTTCTTAAAATCATTAGAGCCTATTTCTCTCTCACATAAAAGGAATCCAGAGGTGGTCAAGCCGGAGGTGGGATGGTGGCTCTAAGTGGATCAGGGACCCGTGCTCTTCCCTTGCTGTTGGCACATTGTCTCATAGTCCAAGATGGCTGTTTGAGCGCCAGCCACAGTGTCTACATTCCAGACAGCACAAGGGAGGAAGGAGGAGGAGGGGAGAACAAAAGGGAGAGCCCCGGCAGCCTATCCTCCTACTCTGGAGCCTTCCTCTTGTATCTTATAGCCGCACCTAGTTGCTACATACTTCCTGATCCAAATAAAAGGCAATGGGGGAGGACGGTCCCACTACTGTACTTGCCTGGCCTGTCCACGGCCAGTGATGACTTCACCACCCACTTCTGCTTCCAGGCTCTCCCCACTGCTGGAGAAAACAGCAGTCGTCCTGACAGGCAGCGGTGTGGACTTGTGGCTTCTGGCCCCACTGAACCCCTACACTCTGGACAAGGCCAAGTCCCTCTCTTTTTCATGCTTCATGGCAATTCTTTCAAGTATTTGATCACTCGCCTGAGACACTTCCCACCCCTATTCCTGGCAGAAGGTCTTGTCTCCGGTTCTCCTTCTTATCTGTCCCTCTCATGCCTCTGAAGCTGCTGCAGCTCCAACCAGGGGATGACTGCCACCCAGGCGACAGCATACCTGCTCTTTCCCTGAGCCGCACAACAGCGTTCAGCACAGTGCTCAGCACACATTCAGTGGAAACAAATGATGAGCACGAAGGCGCTGGTAACTGACGGCTCAATCTGTGCACGCTTTCGAGATGCTCTGTAACCAGAGCCCCCAGTGCCTCATCCATCGGAGGCCCCAGGCAGGCTGGCCGAGGCCATCTCAGGGACAGGGCCACCCAGCACCCTTCAGTCCCTCCTCTCAGCCCCCGATGGGCCTCGGAATGGAGAGAGCTCCCCCTGCAGGAAGCTCAGCATCGGGGTCCATCAGCCCCCTCCACCAGGATGCTGAGGGCAGCCCCCAGGCTCAGTCCCCGCTGGCACGTGGGCACAGGGCACACCATCCACCTCACAAAAGAGGGAAAGAACCTCGAGGGAGAAGGCCACGTTCAGGGGATGGTGTCATAGCCTTACAAAAAACCTGCCCCCTTTGCATTCTGACTGCTGGTAAGGAGCAGTCCGGGTGCTGACGTCCCTGGGTTTAGGGACTGACTGAGGTCACCACCCCACTCTTCAGTAAGCAGAGAGGAAGCGAGAGGAGAGCTGGCAGTCAAAGCCCTCTGCTCCCCCCTCCCGCCCAGAGCCTCGGATTCCAGCTGTGCCTGGCGCCCAGGGGCGAGGTGCTGCCCTGAGGCTCACATTGTTCTCAGGACCCCTGAGGTGCCCACTCTCCTCCACCTTCACTGGAACTAATGAGCGCTTGGGTCAGGAAATTGCTCAGTGGCTAAGGGTGCCTACTCAGTGTGAAAAGTCTGACTTAGGGGTTGTTATAAAAAGGAACGAAAATAACAGATGTGCCTCTCCATCTGCCTTTGCGTTCCCTGTTTCATTTATCACACGCGGCTCGCAATAGCTACTCATTTTCACATTTTCCCCAGTCACTTCCTCCCTCCAACGTGAATGACTCAAAATAACCACCGCCACATGGGGTCAGCCTCATCGCCGTGCAGAGCGGGCAGATGCTCCAGGATGTGGACCACGCCCAGGAGAAGCCTCAGGTGACCTTCCCCCATCACCATACCCATGGCCTCTCCTCCCGCAGCCAGAGGCAGCACTGAGGAAGGAGGCCTGGGACTCATCTCCCATTGCAGAGGCTGGGATGACTTTAGAAAGTTTCCTGAGGACAAGGTTGGCTAGGAGAGCAAGAGACAGCAGAACACAAACCACCTGGCATGGAAGGAACACCTGACCAGAGATAGGCCCTGGGTTCTCGTCCAATATATGCTATCAGCATGCTGTGTGGCTATGGGCAGGTTGCTTCCCCTCTCTGGGTCTCAGTCAGACTCACCATATATATAATAAAGGTACAAGGGCCCTTCTGCACTGGGTCCATCCCTGGAGAATCTCCAACATTCAGTCCAGCTTCCTAAATCTCCTCTCCACCCCTTACCAATTAGGCTTGCCAATACCTTAGTTAGCTGCCCATTTTACATCTTGCCTGGTCTAGTGCAGTAGACTCTGGGCTGTTCTTCCAGTCTCCCTGTCAGCTCCTATAGTCTGTTCTCATGGCCACCAGACTTCTTCTCAATGCTGATCTCATGTGCTGTTTAAAATCCATCAGTCACTCTCCAATAAGCCTTCAAGACTTGATTCAGTTGTCACCTCCCCTCACTTCACTCCTTCATGCCCACCTGCAGGCCAAGCTCACTGCCTCCCCCTCTGTGTGAAGCTGCCATACCTGAGCAGTCTGTGAGAGAGCTGAGGATGTGAAGCTGTGTCTCCTTCATTACTGCATCACCAACAGGCAGACCTAGGGGAAGTTACGTTCTGTCAATGCTTCCTGAACGTGATGGCAAATTTTATGTGTTAACTTGGCCAGGGCACAGCACCCAGATATTTGGTCAAACACTATTCTAGAAGTTTCAGTGAATGTATTTTTTAAGATGAGATTAACATTTAAATCAGTAGACTTTGAGTAAAGCTGATTATTCTTCATTGTGTGGGTGGGCCGCATCCAATCAGTTGACGGCCCTAAGAGAAAAAAGACTGACCTCCCCTGAGAAAGAGCAGATTCTGCCTCCAGACAGCCTTCAGACCTGAGCTACAACATCAGCTCTTCTCCGGGGCTCCAGTCTGCCAGCCTTCCCTGCAGATCATGGACTCCCCAACCTCTGCAGTCATAAGAGCCAATTCCTTAATCTCTCTCTTTCTCTCTAAACACACACACACACCATGTGTTCTATTTCTTTGGAAACCCTAATACAATGAGTGAATGATTCTATCCCCCTACTCCCCTCCACGCACACTTACCTGATACCTGTGGCTGAAGAAGGTGTGGGAGGAAGCGGAAGGGAAGTTGAGAGCTTTTCATATGTGTATTAGCTGCTTTTTATATTCTTCTTTATAAAGAGCCTGTTTAAATCTTTTGCCCTTCTCACAGCGCTGTCATTTGTCTTTTATATTGACTTGTAGGAAGTTTTCAAAACATATTCTGGATACATGCCCTTTGTCAGATATACATGGCTTGTGACTATCTCCCACTAGAATGTGATTTGTGTTTTCCTAATATTGTCTTTTGATTATTAGAAATTTAAAATTCTGATGAAGTTAAATCTATTTTTTTTTCTTTTATGATTAGGGACATTTGTGTTCTAAGAATTCTTTTTCCATCCCAAGATTGAAAAGGTATTTCCCTCTGTTTTCGTCTAGAAGGTTTATAGACTTAGATTTTTACATTTAAATTTATAACCCATCTCAAATTAATCTTTGTGTATGGTATGAGGTAGTGGTCAACGTTCATTTTTGTTCCATAAGGACATTCAGTTATTCCAATACTGTTTATTGAAAAGACTTTTTTCTCCCACTGAAATGCATTAGTGCTTTTATAGAAAATCAAGTTATATTATATGTATGGGTTTACTTCTGGATTTGATATTCTATTACATTGATCTATTTACCCATATGCCAGTAATATATGGTCACATCTGTTGTAACTGTACAGTATGTCTTGAAATCCGACTATATAAGTCCTCCAACTTCTGTCTTTAAGATTATTTTGCTTATTTTATGTCATTTTGCAATTTCATGTACATTTCTAGAATCAGCTTATTAATTTCAACAAACAGTCTGATGGAATTATAGTTGGGATGTCATCCACAGATGGCCAACAGGCACACGAAAAGATGCTCAACATCACTAATTATCAGAGGAATGCAAATCAAAACCAAAAGAGGTATCACCCCACACCAGTCAGAATGGCCATCATCAAAAAGTTTACAAATAATAAATGCTGGAGAGGGTGTGGAGAAAAGGGAACCCTCCTACACTGTTGGTGGGAATGTAAAATGGTGGAGCTACTATGGAAAACAGTATGGAGGTTACCTAAAAAACTAAAACTAGAGTTGCCATGTGATCCAGCAATCCCAGTCCTGGGCATATATCTGGAGGAAACTCTAATTTGAAAAGATACATGCACTCCAATTGTTCATAGAAGCACTATTGGCAGAGGAAGCAAATTAAATGTTCATTGACAGACGACTGGATAAAGAAGTATGGTGTATAAATATACAATGGACTATTACTCAGCCATAAAAATGAATGAAATACTGCCATTTGCAGCAACATGGATGGACCTAGAGATTATCATACTAAGTGAAATAAGTCAGACAAAGACAAATGTTATATGATATCATTTAAATGTGGAATCTAAAATATGATACAAATGAACTTATTTACAAAACAGAAACAGACTCACGGACATAGAAAATAAACTTACAATGACCAAAGAGGAAAGGGAGGGGGAAGGATAAATTAGGAGTCAGGGATTAACATATACACACTACTGTATATAAAATAGATAAACAACAAGGATTTGCTGTATAGCACAGGGAACTACATTCAGCATCTATAGTGGAAAAGAAATCTGAAAAAGAATATATGTGTATCTGAGATACATATGTGAATCACTTTGCTGTACACCTGAACTAACACAATATTGTAAATCAATTATACTTTGATTTTAAAAATTTAAATTAAAAATATTACTTGGGGTGTCATCTTAACAATATGACATCTGAAATACATTGTCATCCAATCTAGGAACATAGAGTACATATTCATGTATTCACACTTTGTTGAGTTTTTCTCAGCAATAATTTGTAGTTTTCCGCATAGAAGACTTCCCCATCTTTTGTTAAATTTCTTTCTAGGTCTTCTATACTTATGATGTTATTGTAAATGGCATTTTAAAAATAAACTATTTTTAGAACAGTTTTAACGAAAAATTGTGAAATAATGCAGTTCCTCTGTACCCCACACTCAGTTTCCCCTCTTGTCAACAACTTACATTAGTATGGTGCGTGTGTAATTGATACACTGGTATTAAGCAGAATCCAGAGTTTATCCAGATTTCCTTAGTCTTTTTTATCTTTTTTTAGATTTTATCAAGAAGTTTGAATAATTTTAACTTTTAATGTTTTACATTTCTAGAATTTGGTTTCTAAGAATATTTTGTTTTTTGAACATTGATATTTTGTTTGTTGTTAGTTTTCCCCCAATTTTTAAAATGAATATTTATCATATCATTAATTATATTTCTTTTATGAGGACGTGTCTTTACAATATGAAAGCAAATTTTATTAATATTGGAGGTGTTCCGTTGAAATCGGACACAACATCATTTTGTTAAGCAAATTTGTATTGAGAGTCAAAAATCAGAAATATGAAACTTGCCATCGCATTTCATAATTACAGTTCGGTCTGATGATTGTGAACGTTGTACACTGCATCTGAGTCTTCTTTATTGAGCCTTCTTTTTTTTTTCCTGCTTTAAAAAAGTCTATTTTAGAATGCACACTAATGTTTACCAGTTTCTTATTATGTCAAGGATTTTCCTCTTGTAAAAGAAATGAGGGGCATTTATAATTAGATGAAGAAGGTCTTAAGGGGATCCTGCTCTGAAATCACGCTACGCCTAACACTAGTCTTGAGGGAGTACGGGGCCAGATCTGGGTCTGTTCTCTGAGAAATGGGGGTGCTGTGTGTAAGAGAGAGAGAGGAGAGGAGAAGGAGGAATGGGACAGGTAAGAGAATACTACTCACAGTTAATAGACTGGAGTGTCTATGCAGTGAGTTGTCAGTGTGAAAGTATCAATTGCAGCCACTTAGAAGGACGGCTCGCCATTTCTAGCAAATCATCACACAGCATGAGAGTGAGTACGTGAGTCAGTGACGTCAGACCCTCCTTCAAAACCACAGGCTTCCACAGCAATGCTTCCAGAGACAGGCCCCAGGGCCCGACCCCACTTCACCCAGGTCACTCCATTTCATCTGCTCTTAAGATTTAATTTGAAAGAAAAACTTCACCAGAGGTGAAGAAAAGGGAGCAGGGACCAGAGGCTAGGAGGGAAAGCATTTGCAAACCATTAGCATGAAAGGTTAAGTCTAGGCTACAGAAGCTTGTGGCTTCCATTAAACCTTCGTCTCCAACTCTGAAAAAGAAGCGCACCGAGAGAGAAATAGCTTGACCACATATTAAAACGCATTCTAATGCCCCGATAATTAAAACAGTGTGGTAGTGATGTCTGAATGGATAGATTTCCAACAGAACAGAATAGAAAGTAACAGAAATAGGCCAACGCGCATTGAGCAACCTGGTAAAGCAACGAAGATGGATTATAAGATAAAAGAAACACAGATGCTCTGAATTATGAAATGAGCCTTCCCAGGGGGCAAATGAAAAAGTCTCCCGAAGTCTTGGAGGGGCAGGCTCCGAACGGGGTTTCTGCTTTTTCTCCCTCTACTCATGGTTTTGGGTTTGCCTGAGCTAAAATTAAGTCCAGCACTGGCTGTAATTGTGTGTTCCTTTCTAAATTCAGATAATTTGGGGCAGCTGGACAGCAGGCCGGGCTCTCACTTCATTAAGCCTCTGTTCACCAAAAAAGCTCTTCAAAGCCCCCGACTCTGGCCCTCCGGCCTCAGGCTCCACATCCCTCCCAAGGCGGGGCCCTGCTGTTCCTGGGCAATGATGCAGAATATATTCAAAGGCCAGAGGCCCTGCCAGCCCTCCCAGCCCTCACCCAGGCCGAGGCCCAGACACACATTAAAGAAGAAAGGAGCTCTACGCGTGGCTCCTGAGCCCCTGAATTCTGACTGTCCTGGGATTCAGCTCGGGCATCACGATTTTTTTTTCACTCCCCAGGTATTTTGAATGTGCGGCTACAGTTGAGACTAGCCACTTAAAATTTTAGAGTATCTTTCCTTCCATGAATGTTGGCAAATCATTCTCTGATGATGCACGATGAACTAAGAGAATACAAGTAAAAGGGCTTTTAAACGGCAGTGCCACCTAAATGTTACCCATCAGGGTCAGCAGAAGCGCAGGGTGGGCACAGCAGGGTGAACCTGACGAGGCTCTGAGTCTCGGGAGCCTCACGTCTTGGCTGATGCGCAGCGGCACATGTGGGCTGGGAGCAGGGCGAGGCTTTTGGTTCAGATGTTGGTTTCTGACTGAGCACCTCCTCCAGGTGTTTTCTTACAGTGCTACTGCTGCAGATCCCAGAAGCTGGCGCTCAGCTCTCACGGCGTTCTTAGGTGAGCAGGTTCCTGAGCAAAGCAGCATCCTTGCCGCCCAGCCTGAGTCTGAGGGTCAGAACTGCCTCTGTTCCCCTCTCCACAAGCCTCTGCCCACAGAAAACACAGGGAGATACTGTTTGTGAACGGCCGTCCTTTCCATTTCTGTGTCTTAATGTTAATGACACTGCTTAGCTGTTTATGTTATCTTGTGAGTCATCTTTTAAAAACCAATGTTTTGCAGCCAACATTGAATATGTTATGATTTTGTACATTTTCTATTTAACTTTGCATCCATTTAAACTTGGTATATCTAAAATACATATAAATATATATAAAAATATATCTAAAATATCTAAAAATATAAGCCCTTCACACTTACTTTTATTCATTAGTTCATTTATCAGTGTTTTTTTTTTTAGCTTTATCACACCAGTAGCCATTAGTAACCACAGTTTGTTTCATTCACCCATTAAATACAAATAAACCAGTGTTCAGTTATACGTTTCGTTCTTGCTTTCTAAATAATTTTGGCAGAAAACGATCACACATGCTAAATGAAGTTGAAATCTAGGTTCGTATTTTACAAAATTCATTCTGTTAGGAATAAAGCAGTTTCCTGATTTGTTGCTTTATCAGTCATCCCCCAATTTGCCCTCTGATCCTAAGTGAGCCTGAGTCGTAGCTAAACCTGAAGATTTGGACGCCAGGGCAAAGGGCCCCAAGGAGAAAGCTTCACAGACCTCCTGCTGTGGACTGGCATGTGCATGTCCCCCTCCCCAGAATTCGTCTTGTCGCCACTGTGATGCTACAGGGAGGCACTAAGGTCATGAGGGTGGAGCCCTCACTGATAGGACTAGGGCTCTTACAGGGGGACGAAGAGACCAGAGCTCTCTCTGTTAACAACGTGAGGACACGAGAAGTTGGCAGTCTGCAACCTAAGAACGGGTTCTCACCAGAACCTGATCTTGTTGGCACCCTGATTTCGGCTTCCAGCCTCTAAACTGTGAGAAATAAATTTCTGCTGTTTGTTAGCTGCCCAGTCTGTGGTACAGTGGTCCCCCGTTATCTTCGTGGGGTACGTCCCAAGACCCCCAGTGGATGCCTGAAACTACAGATGGTACCAAATCCTACAGACAGTTTTTTCCTATAAATACATACATACCTGTGATAAAGTTTAATTTATGAATTAGGCACAAGATGAGATTAACAGTAACATAAAGTAGAATAATTGTAACAACACACTGTAATAAAAGTTGTGAGTATGTGATCTCTGTCTCTCAGAACATACAAATTTAATGCCTTTTCCGTCTTAACCACGCATCCCACACTGTGGCTGTAACTTTTGCAATTTGAGGTCCGACAGCAAAACTAGCACAAATTTCTTTCTCCTTCTTCACACTTTCACAGACAGCAGATTCGTCCTTACAACTGCAGTATACAGGGTTTTTTTTTTTCTTTCCTGATTATTTTGAGAATCTTCACCTCTCCACTTAAGGGAACACTTTACGGCTTCTCTTTGGCATGTCCTAATTGCCGGCGTCACTGCTCTTGTACTTTGGGGCCATTATTAAGAAAAATATGGCTTATTTGAACACAAGCACCCTCTATGCCTTTCCCCTTTGCTGATTTTAATCTGTAGCCTTTGACCACAATAAGCCATAACCACGAGCGTAGCAGCTTTTCTGAGCCCTTGTATTTTGTTGAACCTCAAGGTGCCCTTGGGGACCTCTAATACATCAGCTTTTACAGTTTTGAACTGCTGTGACGTTTTGCTTTCTCGATAAATATTTACTTTCATACCTAGCCTCGTGTTCCTAATACTGTATTTTCCAAAAGAGGGACACCCCGAATCATATAATTTTAAAATTCTACAAAATCTGGATCTACCCTTGCTTGTGCACAAGTCTTCTCATTTCTTGGGTCTTTTCATACGGTAATATCTTCACTTGGCACCCTGAGCTCAGCTTCCAGCCTCCAAAACTGTGAGGAATAAATTTCTACTGTTTATTAGCTGTTTCAGGTGAATCCACCTGAAAATAGCCTCCATCCTTTGCGTCTCTGCCAGAACTGTGTCCTCCGAGACAGAGCAGTGACTCCGTCCTCACCGCTCACAACATTTTACACAGAACTCTGAGCACCTAGCACATTATAGCGGAATTTCTTCCATTACAGATGCCTTGCTGGACCAGGCAAGGACCAGCTCTGTCATCATTATTCCCTCAGGAAGGGAGAGGAGACAGGAGGAGCTGAGGCACCTGACAGAGGCAGAAAGAATTTGTATTTATCACTAGACAGACCCTGAACCTGCCACTTACTAGCTATGGGATGTTAGGCAAGTTTACCTCTTAATGCTTCAGTCCCCTTGACATCAATTGGATGAAATATCACTTGCCTGAAAGTTTGTTTTGAGGACTAACTGAGAAGATGGACATGAAGAGATGTAGCCAGCACTTTAGGTAAGAGGCTGGAATGAGGTGCCCTGAATTTGAAACTTTTTCTTCCTTAGTAGCTGTGTGACTCTGGACGAGTAATTTCACCTCCCCTCCTCAGTGTCTCCATTCCGTCATGGGGACGACAGCGCCTGCCTCGTGGGATCACTGTGACTGCATGAGCTGACCGGTGCCTGGGACGGAGTCGGGGTCAATACACATTAGCTATCATGAGACACTCAATGAAGGCTAATTCCCTTCCGTTTTCTGGCTTGCACAGCAGGAGTGAATTTGTTTATAGACTTCTGCATTTGTGTTTATTTCCTTTACATAAATATAATCCTGCTTGTCCTCCATCCCACCCCCACCCACGGAGCAGGCTGGAAACTCAGCCTCAAGTGTATGGAGAGCTTCTCCCCAGCTTCCCTACTCAAGAGACGCGGGGCTTCCAGTGGTTCCAAGGGTAGGTCTTCAGCCCCTGTGGGGACTCTGGAGAGTGGTTTTTTTGGACCCGAATGGGAATGGAGTTCTAACACACCTTATCTGTCCCTGGCAGTGCCACTCAGCTCCTTGGATAGCAGCCACAAAGGGGTACTGGGTCACCGTTCAAAATGCACCATCTCCCTCCGAGGCTTGGAAGACTGTCTTGGGGTGGGGAGAACCCGACTTCCCCAAACCCTGCAGAACCCGCAGCAGTATTCCCTCAGAGGCCTGAAGGATAGGCGTGGGGCGGCACAAATGCCCGGAGGCCAGTACCCACTGGGGTGAACAGCTAGTCTGGGGTGTGAGGGGAAGATGGAGTCTGGGGAGGGGAGAAGGAAAAGGAACCGGAGTTTCAGTGTTTATTTTTCCTGCCACCCCTATTTCTGACTGCAGCAGTGCTAGGATTCGCCCACGTAGTCAGGAGCATCTGAAAAGATGAATTCTCTCCACGCGCAGGTGACTGAGCCTCAGTGTGCTGCAACTTCCCACATCCTGCAGGTTCCTTCTCCTCCCCATTCTTTCCAAATACTTTCTACTTCCAGGCATTATGGTTCTGTACCTCAGAATCTCCCCTCCCCAGTTCCCTGCCCAAAGCTTTTAAAAACTGTCCATGCTGGACCCCCATTCTCCAGAAAGTGATTTGATTGGTCTGCGGTGGGGCAGGTAAATTCGTGGAAATCCCCAAGTGATTCTGACAGGCAGGCAGGGCTGGGGACCACCGGGTTGAGGCCTTGTGGATTTGGAGGAAATGAGTGAATTTACAGTGTCCTTTGATGCCGACCTGCCACTACCTCCCAGGCCTCGTGTGGGATGGTTACTGCTCCTGCCAGAGACAGCGGGGCCTGATGGGAAAGGCCTCGAGCTGGAAATCAGTTTGGAGTCCTGTTTGAGCTTTGGTGAACAAACAGCGTGTGGCTTGGTTTCCCTTTGGGGAAATGAGAGAGAGAGAGAGAGAAACAGACTTCTGCCCTGTATTCCTCATGGGATTACGGGATATAGCTCTTTGGGGGAAAAAGTTATATAAAAGGCTATTTCAGAAATACTCGTAAAGTCAGTGGCCCAGTACAGGCAATGTGTTTTAGTATCTTTAATACCTCTTTAGACAGCTCACAGCAAATTTTCCTCTAAGCTTTTAGGAGAACCTCAAATTGCGGGAGTGGAAGAGGGGGCTTGCCAAATCAATGAAACCAATAAAATTGTAATCTTGGTATCAGCTACAAAGTAAGAAAAGTGTAATAACCTTATTATATGCAAAATACATCCAATTAGAAAATACACTAAAACTGAGTGAAAAATATGAGTTCGTGTTGGCAAATGCCTTTGGTTTAATCATTTTATCAGTTTGCATTCCTTCACTAATCTTTTTTACTTTGGTTGCATTTGTGGTCATCCTTAGGGGGAAAAATATTAATATTGGGGCTTAATTCGGGGTTTGGCAGATGAGAGCCATTTATTCTCACCTGAGATTTAGTAATCAGATAACTTGTGGGTCACTTCAATAAATTAGAAGGGAGTGGAATAACGTACTTAGTAAGTGCTGGGTATGGCTCTGATAGCTTTACATATATTTTAAGTCTCAAAAATGACAAACCCAAAAAGAAAGTATTTTTATTATCCTCATTTTACACAAGAGAAAACTGGAATATAGGGTACTTATGTAATTCTGCTAAGATCACACTCATCAATGGCAGAAAGGGAGGTAGAATTCGAACCTAGGCAGTCCACACCTGTTCCTTGCATATATTTTTTGGTCTTTCATTTCATTAAGCATGCTAAGATGGCCATTTCATTGTGTGTCTCTAATAATTTCATTATCTGAAATCCTTGAAGGTTTTTGTTGTTTTATTATTTCTTCCCCTTGATCATTGTAAATTGTGAAGTATTTTTTGTTTTACTTTGAGCAGCTCATTTTCCTTGGAATTTTTTTTTTTTTTTCTGGGGTGAATGTAGGTTCTTCCAGACACTTGGAATAGAATGGTTAACAAAAGAGACAAAACTCCTAGCCCTCATGGAACTCACATTCTAGTGGAGTCGACGGGTGTGCCAAAGAATGTGGGCCAAGTGGCGGGGAAAGGGCGGCTAACGAAGCAAACTTACACCTGCATGTACATTTCCAGGGCAGAGAGGAGGAAATGAGTTCCTGAAGAAGACAGAAAACAAATTGTGTCATCACAAAAATCAAGGAATAAAAAGGACTGCGTCAAACACAGATGTTGAAATTAGTAAAAGTCAGGTTTGTGGAACTTGGCAATTATGTGCCCATCCTGACATCAGCAAGAATTAATTTCAGGAGTGTGATGGTAACTAAGATTCTGTCATGTCAGCTACTTGCCAGTACCCTTAAGAGTTTACTTCTGTTTTTATTCTGTTGCATCCACTTGACAAAACCCAGCTCTGAATAGGATTTACCAACGAGCCTGCTGAAGAGAAGTCCTCCAGACAGATGGATGCACTGTAAGTCTGCAGTGTCCAACTCACTGCTGGTTTTTTTTCTAGTCCATTCTCTTTCCCAGTCTCCAGAACCACCACTTCTGTTGTCTTTGTACCTCCATCCTTACCCCTCTCCCCACTTCTGGGACTGGCCGTATCACTTGGTTCTCAAAGACATGAAAGTAAAACCATTAGGTGAAAACTTTAAACTCTCTGCTACCCAGATGACATACACGCCTGTGACCATACCCAATCCTTCATCTGCCATATGGATCCTTGGCCAAGCCCTCCTTCACCCCTGCATTTTCACCTCTCCCTCTCTACTGATTCCATCCCACTCTCCAAATTAGCATTTAAGCATCAGACTCGTTTCTCATCTGAAAAAAAAAATTCCCCCAACCACACATAGTCCTTTTCTACAGCCTCACCCTTCAGCACAGCCAGTTTTTGAGTTATCTTGCCCACCTCACTCCTTTACTTTGCAGTCTTCATCCCACTGCAACCTGGATTTACCCTCATCAGTACAAAAGGAAGATATAGATTACGACTCCTTAAATTCAAATATGCGTATTCATTCTTCCCCCACAGTTTAATGGATGTCTTACAGCCAATGTAGTTAATGGGTCATAGTTTAATTACCAGATTTTTGTTTATATCAGGATGTCAGATTCAATCAAATATAGTGTTTCTGAAATTAAAGGTTGTTTTTTTTTTAAATGGATAGTCTATTTCTTATATGAGACGCTTTTAACTTCATTGAACATCCTCTTCCTGAAATGGTCTGCTCTTGGCCTCTGAGGTCTCTCTCATTTCCCTTCTGTAGAGCTCAGCTGCTCCTTCTCAGTCGCCTTGTCGTGTTCCTTGTCTAGCCCTCTTCTCACTCATCAAGTTCTCTGGATGAACCCTTGCACATCCATGGCTTCAGTGCTACTCACGTACCATAGGACAAGCCTGTAGCTCGTCTAACAGCAGGTGGGCATGACTTTAAGAGACATCAAATTAACTGATTCTTGTTCCAGTTCCAAAGTAGGGTCCAATACTGACTTAGGTGAAGTTGTTAGCCTTGAGAGGCAGACAAATTGCAATGTTCACATCCTCGACTGTGTTTGCACAACTCAGAGCAGCAATAGTTGGCCCAGATGACTTGACCTTAGTATACAGAGATTACATGCAGAGTTTCCCCAGCCTTACATACACAGGAGGCCGAGTCTACGAGGGGCCACTTAGGCTGTCAGGTTTGACACCTACTCGCACGTTATCATCTCCACTGTGCACGGCCTTACCAACCCCCCATTCCCAGCCCTTGCCCCATGTGTCTGAAGTCTAAATGTCCATGTGCTGACTTCCTCCCATATCCCCACCGTCTTTCATCCATTTGCCCCAAACATGTATCTCCTCTTGTTTCCCTCCCTTGTGAATATCTGCTGCTCAGATATCAAGTGATTTCCACAGTCAGCGTAAGTCAGATATAAATGACAATCCACCATTTCTTCATTCAGAAATATTTATTGAGCACCTACTATGCACCATACCATGTTAGGCTCCGGATGCAAGTGAAGTAAGATATCACCCCTGCCCTCATGGAGCTGACAATCTAGTAGAGGAAACAGACAACACACAGAACTAATACATAAAACAGACACAGGCTGTGCAATGTGCCATTAGGATCTCAACAGTGATGGGACAAGGATACGTTTGAGATAGAATGGTCAGGGAAGGCCTCTCTGAGAAGGCAGTGAAAAACTGGGTAGGAAGCCTGGCTCCCCGCTTACAAGCTACTAGACCTTAGGCAAGTCACCTACCGTCTCCGAATCTGCTTCCACATTTGTAGAATGGAGATAATCACACCAAACCCCGCAGATGCTCATTACTGTGAATGACCGTGACTACTCTTCAATGACTTCATGACGCTTGACAAGGCCTTTCATGATTCCTTACATACTTCTTCTAACAGTCCTTAGCACATTTCCAGCTGCTCTGAACATTTTCAGTCCCCGCCACCTGTGTGCTCGATAGCACCCCGTGCCCCGCCTTTTACCACTGCACTGTCATCTCCCTATTCACTTATCTGCATATTTGACTGGATTACAACTGTGGTAGAGGTAGGCATCTATCTATCCTGTGTTCCAAGTGCCTGATACAGTGCCTGGCATATGCAATAGGATTGCAAATATGTGATGACTTGATACTTTTTTTTTAAGCCAAAAGCAGCAGTAGAGAGGTGGAGGACATGGAGGAAAGAGGGAAAGTCTGATAGAGGAAGGTCCTGAAGGTTACAGAGGAATCAAAGGCTCACATGGCTAAACTGGCCTCTGGCTGACCTCACCCTCTGAGACTGGAAAAAGGAAGCCAGGAAGCAGTATCACCTGCTGAGAAGGGTGTAGTTAGAAAAGGAGGGGCAGGCTATCACCAAAAAGAAAACAAAAGTGTCGGCAAGGGTGCGGCAACCCTCACGCACTGCTGGTGGGGCCGTATGTCGGTGCGGCCACTATGGAAAACAGTACGGAGGCTCCTCAAAAAGTTTAAAAACAACCACCTTGTGACCCAGCAATTCCGCTTCTGGAAGAAAGCAAGAAAGCAAGAAACATGAATTCAAAAAGATACCTGTGCACCCATGATCACTACGCTGTTATTTGCAATCGCCAAAATATGGAAGCAACCTAAGTGCCCTGTCAGTAGATGAATGGGTAAAGAAGATGGAGTATTACTCAGCTATTAACAACAACAAAGGAATTTTGTCATTTTTAACAGACATCTAGAGGGTATTAATTACACTAGGTGAAACAATGCAGAGAAGGACAAATGTCATTTATATGCGACCTAAAGAAACAAATGAAACGAGAGCAGACTCAGAGAACTAATGGCTGGTTAAGAAGAATAAACCTCTAGTTATAAAATAAATAAGCCACAGGGATGAAACATACAGCATAAGGAATATGGTCAGTATTATTATAACTTTGTATGGGGACAGATGGTTACTACATTTATCACGGTGACCCTTGCATAACGTTTGCAAATGTCAAATCATGTAGCACACCTGAAACTAACATACTGTTGTACATCAACCATGTTTCAAGTAAAACAAGAAAAAAAAGGAGTGCCGACACGTGTATACATTGATGAGAATGGGCAGAAGAACAGCGCAATGCCATGTCAAAGGACTGGTGGGTGACTCTGAGAAAGGGCTCTGAGATTATGCTGAAGGCTGTGGTAACGAAGGGCCAAGTCTAAGTTGGACAAAGAGTACAGAGGAAAACAGAAAGGGTGAAATAGTGGTAGGGAGTTTCAATAGAACAAAATGTTGGAGGTGAGGTAACCAAAAATCTCACTGGCTGAAGTGTTGGATGGACCATCCACCAGATCAATGAGGATACTGAGAAAACAACAGAATTAGAGATGGTAAGATACACTGTGAGCCAGGAAGTGAGGTCTTCAGCAGATCAAAGGGAGTGATCAGGACGTTACTCGATAAGCGTACAGGTCACCGGAAGTGTAAGTTCTCAGCATGGGCTGCAAAGGGGCAGATTTTTTGTCAGAAGCCTCAGGAGAAATTTAGAAATCACAATAGAGAGGAAGGGCAGCAGCCAGCGCCTCCAGAGACATGTGGAGCCTGAAGACAGCGCACACCGGGGAGAGCCGCGGGGCACGGCAGGACTTCGGGGGACAGCCACATCTGCGGTGGGAAGGCCATTAAGAGAAAAATCAAATGAAAAGATGGAGACGCAGCCAGGTGGGGTTTAGGGAGGAAGGGAGGGTGGGTAGGCAATTGGGAGTGACTAGAATAGATACAGACGGGAGGCAAGTGAAGGTGAAAATGGGGGCAGGGGAAGCCTGCAGGAAACAAGCATGAGCTTCTTGGACGCTTCCTTTCTGAAATCTCACACTTACATCAAACTCATCATTGTCTTCCCTGAATGACTAACATCCACTCTAACCGCCTCCTGTCTCTGTAACAGCACCACTGGCTTGAGAAAGGGACTCAGCCCTTAACTCCTGTATCTACTCAGACATGAATCTTGGAGTTTTCCTTTGAAATGGCTCCAGTATCCACTATTTCCTTATCCCTGTGGCCATTATCTGAAATCAGTTTTTCCTAATTTTGTCTAGATTCCCATCAGTCTCCTAAATAGCCCACCTGACCAGGGTCACTTCAATTTAGTCAGAAGGCTTTTGAGGTAGGTCTGTTTCAGATTCCCAAGTCCACTGCGAAATTTAATGTTTCTTCATTTGCAAAATGGAGACACTACGACTTCCCTTGAAGGGCTGTGGTAAGGAATGTGACATTTTGTAAGATTCTCAGCACATCTGTTGGTAGGTTAAGAATTCCTGATTTTTGAACACTTGACTAGCCTTATCACTTTTCCAGTTTGAGCTGGACTGCTTTTGGCTCAGAAGACCCTGGCGCTGGGAACTGAGAAAGGCCGAAGTGAAGCACACGGGAAGAGGAAAAGAGCTGGCTACTAGGGGCTGGCCCCAGGCACAAAGTTTTCCAAAAAAAAAAAAAAAAAAAAGAAAAGAAGAAAAGATTTTCTAACTAAAAATGGAAAATGGGCTACTTCCGACTAGTACAAGTAAAACTAAGTGAAAAATCATTCGGTATCCTTGTGTAGGTATTTCTGGAACATATCAGATAGATATATTTGAAACTGAGACACCCCAGGAAAATCTCTGCCAATCATCTCCAGATCAGTCAGCCCAGACCCCCAGGCTCAGGAGGGAGAGAGGGTCTCGACGCAGACGTCTGCAGGGACAAATGGTCCATAATCTTGGAAAACATGGTTAGACAGTCCTCTCATGCCAAACGGCTGGAGTACAAATTAGTAAAGCCACTTGGAAAAGTGATATGAATCAAAAACTACATATTTATAATAACCCTCAACTCAGAAATTCCGCCTCTAGGAATTTATCCTAGGGAAGTAATTCCTGTGCAGAGACGTGCTCTGTAACACTGCACCATGAGGTGCAGCTAAAGCGTCCAGCGGGCAAAGCTAACAGGGAGGCAGCATCCACACAAGTTTTTAATGACGTGGAGTAATGCCTGTAGCCTGAGAACAAAATCAAGACACAAATTATACTGAGAATGAATGAAACTATATAAAATCATACACTAGTAGCAAAGACTGGCAAGAAATACGGTGCTTCCCCCCTTTTCTGTATTACCTAGATTTCTCACAGAAGCATGTATCACTAACGTAAACAGAAAAAACCGGAACAGTACTGAATCAGGCAAGCACTAAAGAAAAATGGGCATTTTTATGTAGCTTTGTTTGTTTCTGCTGGGAATCGGAGCGTGGGTCCTAACAACAAAGTGGGGGCTTACAAACCAGTCATCCATCTGACTGGAGCATCAGACTCTTAAAAAGGCAGAGAAATTATTAAATTTGTTTCCACAAGTTTTACCACATTCACGTAGAACTGCTACAGGAAATAGGTGGTCAGCCAGGTCTAGTCATCGGTCACTGATCTAAATGACAACTCCACAACCCAGAGGCCCAGGGCCACAAAACACTATGTCAGATCCCAAGTTTAAATGGCACACGGCTTGACATTTTCCAAGTAGAAAAAGAATAGAAAACTAAAAGTGTTTACTTGGGTGGGGGAAAAAAATGAAACCGCTGTGTGTGTATGTGTGTTTACCCACTGGGGGCTGGGGAGAAAGGGCATACCTGAGAACTGCTGCTTTGCAAAAATCAACTTTACTTACAAAAACAGACTGTTAACTAATGAATACCTTTTGGCAGAAGAAAAGCAGACAAGTTGGTTACTAAATGACGAACGTCCAGGACTGATGAAAAGGGAGAATGTCTGAAAGGACTGAATCTAAAGTCAGAATAAGCTCTGTTGAGTATCATTCATCTAAAATCTGACATTTTACCTTTTTTTTTTTTTTAAATTCCTTAAGATTCTAGCCCAGGAGAACTTGTTTTATACCAAGAGTTATGGTTCTCCTTATTTATACTCACAATCTCTCACCTAAGCATGGCATTTTCATTCTAGCTTTTCTGATTACCAGATAGATGTCCCATAAGCTTCAATTTACCTCTATTGTTCTGTTTGGCCTTTATAATTATCCTATGACAGATACTAAGTGTTTATACCTTCTGGGTAGAAATGGAAACAAAGCCCTGAAGTGGCTCACCTAAGGGTCAGAAAGTTAGTGAAGTTCAAGTAGACCTTAGGTGTGAAGCGAGACTTGGCACCCATCACACTGCAGGAGTTACCAAAGAAGGAAATCCCTTAACGTTTCTATGTGAATAAAGATGAAAGAAACAGGTCGGCTGAGTGTAAATGACAGACTCGTAATTGCAGCTTATTTCCTTAAACATAACCACTGGTTGGCTGACATCTAAGTAAAAGCTATAGATGACCTCCTCTGAAACTGAATCACACTTGTTTGAGCAGACAGCTGGGCTAGTAAGAGAAACTGCTACAAAGTCAGGGTCTTACTAGAAATATTTAGTGACTGTACTGAAACAAAGGACAATGGCTTAATAAGCACGCTGTTGTCACAGGGCCAAAAGCATAAAGAAAAGTACTCATCTTCAAAGACACATACACAAAAGTCCCAATTTTAAGATTATAAACTTAAAAGTATATTTTTAAAAATGTTAGTCGCCTGCATGAGATAAATTAAAAACTGACGTAATTCAGGGGAAAGCACCAAAAATGAGCAATAAAACTGTTCGCGTAAAATAGTGAACAGGAAACAAAGCCCAGCTGTAAAAGCACAGAGGTACCACCTACAAGGACCAAGTAAATTAACTCGTTTCTATTAATTTTCTCATTTACCTTAGAAAACTTCGTTGGTTAAACTGGGGAGGGGAGGGTCTCTGAGAATCCAAAGGGTAACAAAATGATAACAAATATACAGCATTTCTTTATTAACAAATTATACCACAGAAATCAGTTTCCTTTCTCTATCTGATTACAGAGTTAGCAGAACTTGCATCCATATTTAGAGCAGCGACATAAAATGTTACTAGGAAGAAATTCTGTGTCTGGACCAAAGAGCTGTAACTTGGACAAAGAAGGTCAAACGGGCAACTATGTTACTACTGTGAGAAGATGCAGGTTTGTTTTCCGTGTTTTTCATAATAAGCAGCTCTCCGAAAGGGATAAAACACTTAAGGGGATGATGCAGCTGAAGAAAGGATGATGCAGAAAATGACAGGGAATTAAATCAGTACAAAAAGAGCACAGAGGCCAAGAAAACTTGAGAAAGTGTAAAAAAAAAAAAAAAAAAAAAAAAACCCAAGCAGTGACCAGTCAGCTCCTGAAGCTGCACCAGACCTGAAGCAGTGTGTTTCCTATTCTAACTGAAACAGGCAGACTCTTCATCTGGGCACTTCAGTTTGAAAAATCAGATTAATCATTTTATTAAAAACAAAAAGGTTTATTTTTAAAGTAGATACAGCTTAGGGAGAGAAAGCTAAACATTAGGGAAGTATTAACTCCTTGAGAACTCAAAAATGATTTAGGAAGCCAAATGAAGCAAAGGAGAATAGAAAATTTGGATAAAAAATGTTTCTCTAAGGGTAAAACTCAGTTTCCTGAGAGACTTAAAATCACACAGTAAGAGTGGTTTTCAATGTGGGTTTCAGGCCCATCCTCTGCAATCCTTTCTTATATTCAAACACTTCCAATTCTGTTTTGTCTTTTTGTGGTTACAGGAAAGACTTCCTTCTAAAAGAAAAAAAGAAAAGGAAATCTGATGCCATCCCCAACCCCTGTAATTGTTTGTTCAAGTTTGAAGATCACTGCTATGAGAAACAGGAGATCTAAAATATGTTTCCTTTGTCAGTGTTACTGAACTGACAAGTTTCAATGCAGATTTGTATATTATTCTATAAAACGCATGAGCAAAAGAAGTTCTTGGGAAGATATTAAACTTTGTTATTCCTACTGCCCCTAGATCTGTTCTTCCATTGTCTCCAAGCTCTCAGTATTTCCGGACAGTGTGAACAGAATCCTAACACTCCAGCCACACCCTACTCCAAAAACATTTCACTCAATGGCTGCAGAAAATTTGTTTTGAGAAGGTAAGCTCCCAATTTATAGAAATCTCTAGAATGAGAATGTACAATTACCAAAAATAACATACACAGGGCAGACTCTGCATAGCATTCTTCAACATAAACACTCGTGAACAGCAGCCAATCCCAGAACTTCACTCCGCATCCATCGGCACACAATATCAAAATTAAACGAAAACCAGGGAAAATGCTTAACACAAAGGCCATTTTTCTTTGATGGAATCAGGAAGAAGAGTAGAGCTGCAGGAAAAAAAAGTGAAACCCAAGCTTTGGGCACGTATGAAGGCTTCATTACTTCAACGAAAACAGAACAAATCTCTGTGGAAAGGACTCATTCGGCAAACATAACTTCTTTCCATGTATTTTTCCTTCACATCAGGTTAAACAAAAGTTGCTGTCATTTTAGAATCATTGATTACATCTTTTTAATTAGAAAAAAGTTTACTTGAATATTTACATAATTTTATTGCTGTTTACTACAACAACAAAAAAATTAACTGATTTGTAGAATCCGTCCAGTAACACGTGAAACTGAAATCCATCTCTGAAGACACAGTTAAATGGCTGAACACATCGGATGCTCAGAGCACAGCATGAATAGGAAAAATCCTCGCATGTCATGTGGTTCTTGCTGTAGTCATTTGTGTTCATCTTTCAGAAGGCAAAAGAATCCGTCTGACATTTCAATAAATATCAAAGTAATTGTTACCAAAAAAATAGCTTCCACGGACCAGAGATCCAAGAAAGGGAGGTTCTGACGAATGATTCCCAGAATCGAGTGAGTCCTCCTTTAGTCCAACGAGATGACGTCAGGAATGTTACTTCCGCTGCTGGCTATGACCCCCGGCTCGCTCCTGCTGCTGGACGAGCTAACGTGAGTACTGCTCTCATGGGGGCTGGTGGTGGTGACAGATGTGCTGCTTGCTGTTAAGGGTGAGGTGAGACTATCCAAAAACATAGGAGGACAGTACTGCTTGAAACAAACAATGATGCCGATGAGGAAGAGGCTACATTGATTTTTAAATAAAGAGACTAGAAATTGTTAGGTATGCACAAGCGATAGTCACATATTTAAATCCCAGTGGGGTTTAAACGTTCCTCAAAACTTCACATCTTTGGATGGAAGGTGGCATGAATTTAATATTTACTAGTGAGCGCAGTATTTTCTTGATTCTCTCAAAACTGACAGAATTTGTTGACTAAATTATGAAGGAACAAGTACAAAGTCAACAATAATTGAAGTTATTTAATACTAAATACTGGCCCCAGAATTACGACTCATAACTTAGTCTCAAAGAGAACCTGTTCACTAAATGTATTTATACCAGGTTTAAAGCACACTGTAAAAGGGTAATACTTATCTTTAATGGTATTAAGCAAAAATTCTAATGCAAAATTCAATAATTCTTTCAAAATTTAATATTAATCACACCCTTCAGCAATATTAAGACTGATCAGCAGAAAAGCAGCAGCTGACTCCTCTGTACATACATGTAACAGTACCTGGGTAACCAGAAGGCAGCAGACACTAATATTGAGACTACATGGTAGCTAATTACCACAGGATGCTCAGAACGAGAATTACCACAAGTATTCACAAAACTTTGGGATAAGTCTTAAAGGAGATGAGATCTTATCTAATCTAATCTTCCTTTGAGATGTCTGCTTGACAACCCTCTCTAAGAGTTCATACTTCTAGTTTCCTTAACATCTGAGTTGCTGATTTCCAAACAAATTCCAACCTGAGGTTAGTACTCTTAATATTGGCCAGAAGGAACAGAGAGACAGAGTTAAAAGCTTTATTTTATATCACCACAAAATATTTTATGTAAGAAACAACTGCACTGACTTTAGTGAGATAAGCGAGGTCCTGTATATACTACAAGAGAGGTCCTAAGTTTGTGTTTAGATTGTATAAAAAAAGATCAGTAAGGATATCTGACCAATATTATCAATTCTATATATTTTTCAGCCTATGATCAGAGATATTAAGAACAGAAATTAAAAAACTGAAGTTGTTTAGACTACGTGATCTTCAAAAAGATCGTAAGATGGGAATCACCACCTCACGTTTAAGGCTGCCAGGCAGCAGAAGAGCAACGACTAAATTTCAGGCTGCCTTTCAAAAAGTGATGTCAAGTTTAGGGCGGACAATTGTCTTGGTTCACCAATAAAATGAATGCCAGGCACAGAGAGATTCCAGGGACACTGGTAAAGGGGGAGAAGCTCCTGAAGAGCTTCTAAGAAGCTCTAAAGAGAGTTGCATTATCAGGTATTAAACAACTTTAAAATCAAATCAACTTCTAATTTTCCACTAAAATTAAGACAAGAATCTGGAAGAAGCCCCCAGATTTAACATTTTATTGCTACTAGCTCGCAGGCAGTTTCTGACTGCCTAGTAGGAGAAAGGTCCCCTTTCTGGTTCATAAAATGAATGCCAAATACAGCCTTGCCATCAATAGCCTCTATGCTTTGAAATCTTAACAATACTCAGGTTGCAGCCAATTTATTAACTCTACATCCTTTATGTGTAATCTGAACACATCCGTCCAAGGATAACCGGGATAAGGGAGAAATACGGAGGTAAAGCAGATCAAATCTAAGGATTCCAAGCAAAACTAAAGGCCCCACCTCACCCTTCATTTGGCTGACACCAAGCATGCCAAACAGCCCTAGAAAAACAAACTCCTCTCGGTTCCAAGGTCACTTTTTAAAAATAGGACGGTTCGCATACAAATCAGTACTACTTTAAGCCTGAAGAATCTATCTCCTAGGAAAATAGACACTTTGTGGCTTTTGAAACTACTGATGAAACAAAGTCAGATTGGGGTGAGAAGAAGAAACCCCTCAATCTGGGCACACCACCTGGGGCCCCCGTTTCCAGGGCTGCTTGCGCGCTCAGACACAGAGTGCTGGACCAGGAAGCTGAGGCGAGACCTGGGGCGAGCGGATTCTGAGCAGCCTTTGAAGCAGTGGTCCACAGTTCTTCCTCTACCCCTCCCTACTCTCAACACTGCTCTCCAAGTCTCCTTCTCTGTCCTGCTTCCCCATTCTGCTTTTCCCATGCCTTTTCCTCCTCTGCTCTAAGCCTATCAGTAGAGTCCATGCTCACTGCCAAGGCCTTCACGTTGGGAGGCTGGGATACTAAGAGTTTATCCCTGACGGAGAAAACAGGAAGGACTGGTTTATAACAATTTCACATCAGGGCATCCCCAAAGTCTGAATCTGCCTGCCTGCAAAAACAAGGGAGAATCAAGCTAATGCTTCAGTCTGTTTAATCAGTTTCGGCTAACTTCTCTATATAGAACAAGTGTTTAACAAATTATCTCTGTAAAGTTTTTTTTTTAATCTCCGTAAAGTTTTAACCTCCAGTCATCTAGCACTGCTTCTCCTTATCTTAATCACTCAAATGCTTGTAAGGAATGCTAACTGATTATATTAGACTAAACAAAATCGAATTTAAAATTTCAGTATTAAGGCTGAAATATAAATGGAAAAATAGCAATTTTATCCCACCAGTAAAATTGTGAAATATTTATATACTTCCTTTCCATCAATTTAAGTAACTGAGAGGTGACTGTCCTGATTTTATGCAACTGGTCATTTTGAGTTAGTATGACACAACCAACAATCACATACAAATTAGTTGCTTAAATTCAGGATACATACCTGGGTGTCAACTGGAATAAGGGAAAGAAAATCCAAACCTAAAACAAAAATGCTCTGTTAATAGGTGTCTCGTATTTTGGAGACAAGAATTATTTCCCCAAATCATTTTTTACTTATCGTAAGTCATTAAACATTTGGGCTAAGTTCTTACCATTCTGCTGTAGGCAAGAGCTATACCACGACCAGGCTCTTTCAGGACATTTAATGCACATAAAATGCAAAAGTGAACATATTTCCTGCCAAAACAACTGGAAAAACCACCTCCCAGAGACTTACAGGGAGCAGTCCAAAAGTTTTCAGATAAATAGAACTAGTCAAAACAAACTTTCCTCCTTCATCACTCAGCACAATGAGAAGCCATAAGATGAAGAAATAATGATCTGGATTTGGATCATTAAAAAAAACATACTTAGACTCTTCAGATACTTCACATTTATTTTTTAGACGTACACCACATTGAGCTTCACCTAAAATACTACTTCTTAGACAGAGAGATGTCTGTTTCATGGACAGCCTTCCATCTCCCTGTTCCCACAACAAGAGTAGTAAGTACACAGCTCAACGCTCTGCACAAAGCAAGCACTTGGTAACTGATGCTCACTAACATGCTAAATCTTACCAAGGTTTACTGGGTTATAAGCTAATGCAGTTTTCTAAACCAAACATCTGGGCTTCTCCGATGATGCTTTAGAAACAGGAATGTGGTAAAGGTTGCCCAGTAATACTGTTTTGAAATACTGAAGTTGTAACAGTGAATAATAATTTCAGGTCTGAAAAGTCTAGCAATTAACTTCAAGGTCAGGTCCCCTAGACCTGTTTGACTAAATTTCAAAATTGAAAAAAAATAATAAAAATCACACAGCAGGTATAGGTTACGAAGACAGGCCAATTTCTGTTCATTCAATGAATTTTTATATGTCAGGAGTCAATGCCACCTCAAATATAACGATCACACAGAGTGTTGTCGGATACTAGACTGTTACTCTAAGTGGAGAATGTCAGTGGGAAATATTTAAGATACTGAGTAGCCAGTGTGAACAATTTATAACTCAAAATATTAAAGTATATGTATTCCTTTATAATCTCTAAATAAAGGTATGATAAAAAAATACGTATCAAGAAATACAAGCCGTAGCACCAATCAATTGAAAGAAGTCATCCAACTTCTAAAGCATTTTTGAGACTTGCTGATACGACTTTTCATTTCACAAGCTTGTCACTAGCACTATGACACAGCAAGGTCTGAGCCAACACTGGACAAAGAAAGGGAATCACAACAGACTTTTCCCAGGAGCTCCCCATTAAACTGGTAACAAGGAGGTGACATCTCAGATACGCAGAGCTTCTCTTCACATTAATTACACTGTCCAGTAAATCCTCTCTCTGCTTCAGCTGAACAGTAATACAAAAGTTGTCTAGCCCTTATAATACCTTCTGAGAGTTTTACACAGTCAACATTTCTATCATCGACTAAGTCACAAAAATAGCTTACTGGCATGTCATTTAATCAATTGGCTCAATTTTATTAACTGTTTTGCTTCAAATGGTATATAACATCTTTCTTTATATAATACCTTCTGCTTTGAATAGTTTAATTTTATATGTTCAATCACTTTTAATGTTTGTTGAATCACTCAGTCCATTTGACTAAGTGAAACTTTCTTAATAAAGCTGCAGAAAGTATTGCTGTTTCTGCTGGAAGACCATATACTGAATCCAAACATTTTCTAAATGTTTAGTCCCATTTCATGACCTCAATTTAAATAAATACGTAGGCGTGATAGAACTTTCAACCTGTCTCTGCAGCTCTAGCACTGAAGGCTGCCCATCAAGGTGCCAAGTGTCTCCGTATTTTCATTATTTCAGTTCCCAGCTCTCCAGAGGTACTGTAATTCTCTTTGACAAGTATTTCGTGTGTGCAGTAGATTGTATACAGTCTACTGATAAAAGATTTTAAGAGATTACCTGACCTGTATCTTTTGACACCTCATTCAGGATTAACTGAATATGGTGACTTACACAATGCCATATTAAATAAATAGCATTTTCTAAAATTTTGGTTGAAACCCATTCATTGTTCCCCTAGCATTACAGACGCTATCTATACAAAATTTAATAATGTTTCAATGTAAATATTTCTCACTGAAACCATTTTTTCTCAAACGGTAACACTGAAGTTTGATATAGTATTTCAGATGTTATTCCTTCTAGCAAAAAACTTTAAACTATTATCAAAGTCTTGCAATTATACTTTGTAAGCAGACTACTGAAACTCTTATACATGAAATACATAAAGTTTCATGAATAGTGATTAAAATGTTACTGCCTTATTTTATAAGTTTAGTAAAATGCTGTTTTCTTATTTCACCATTTCAACTGCAATGATATGTTGTACTGATACATTTTTAGGGCCTCTTAAATATTTTATGGTTGAAAATGCTCAATTATTTTTAACTGAAAAGCAGGTAGTGTTAAAAATTCTGATGGTACGGTTTTTATTAATACGAACTGAATTGTAGTTTTTAGATTTTAAATGCTTCTTGATGTCAAACTGACTCTACATTAGTCTTATTAATAACAACACATTTTCCTTACTTGAGCCATGAACTTTAACAAAACATAATCGCTACATGATTAAATATGTAAATGTTTAGCATTTCCAAATCTTAATGATACAACTTTTGGGCACCATTCACATCTGACAATATGGCACTACCGATAATAAGGCAGTCATATTTTTTCGTGAAATAATCAAGCTGTTTTCCATTCCATAAATACAAATTATTTATTTTGCATTCACTGTTGCACAGTATCAGAAGATGTTCCAAGCTGCCATTCATTATTAATATCATTTCTTCTTTGTTCTCCTGCAGATTCAGAAGATTCATGTTTATGATTTTTAAAAGGAATGTTAAGAAATGTAGTAAAAGTCTGTCAGCTCTCCGTTCTTGCTGTTCTAGTTAATATTTTATTATAAACTATTAAATTTATAAGTATCAAAACTGTACAGTATGACTAATTACATCAAAAGTATGCACCAAAAACCCCAAAGTAATTACTAATTACAAAAGAGCACATTAACAGTAGAACCAAAGTAAAAACTATTTAGGTGTAGTAACTGCTACATAATTCATAAATGACGATAAACTGGTAACTCTTCTTAAGTACAACAGATCGCAGTCTATGCAGTTTATCAATTGATAAGATAGCATTTCTACATTTTAATAATCAGCCCAAGATATTAGTCTTAGTTCCTTAATACCAGCTTAAAATGTATTTTATGAAATACAGTTACCATATTTTTCTGCATTTTCCTCAAATCCGCACGTTATCAAATAAACAGTCTTACTTTATGCCCCAATTTTGAAATAATGTAAATTCTCTGAAATTAAAAATTCATCCAAACTCACATAACCTGAAAACTGACAGAGCAAGTGACTTGTACGTTGTATCTATTCTACGGCTAAATGGCCAGAGTCACTCAGTAAAGAGTATGTTCATTCCTTTTTTCAGAATTAATTTTTCATTCAAAATCCTTAGAAAACGAATCCTTCTGGAATGCTTGTTTATAATATACACTAAGATGACAAATGAACACTCCTTAACTTCATTTACAACTAGCCACAGTTAAAGCAAAATACGGCAGTTGGGAATTAAGAATCTCTGAGTTTCCATCTTTCTTATGGACCATGAGACCTCACTTGTACCTCAGCATCAAGCTTTGTACACAATAAATACTTTATCATCGGTGTTTGCTGGGTTTACAAATAATTTTTTAAAATGCCAATTCCCGAAGTACATATGGAGTAAACGTATTTGAGAAGTAAAAAGTATTTTAAACTTTTTTTGATGGATACTATTTTTAGTCTATTCTTTTCCATTAAATTTTATTCAAACTGAATAAACTCTGAACAAATTTCAAGTGGCAAAATTATACTGGGCCTGAGTACACAACTGTCAACTGTTTCAACAACACAAATTTTGTCCAACAGAATATACAGTGGGCTGAAAATAAAGACCTTATCAAGAAGGGTAAAAGAATAAATCACAGGTCAAAATTAAGTTTGTAAATCCAGAAAAGAAAATTAGTAACAGGAGGAGGTCGCTGTATTCCCACTAAAAGGGGCATTCACAGAGAAGGGAAGTCACAAATTTAAGAGTCACTGATTCTAAGTTGTTCAAATTTGATTAAAAAAAAAAGTCTGCAGAAACAATGGCTATGGAAGGAGGGAAGAAGAGTGGGGGGGGGGAAGGTTAAGTTTTATAATATGGCCTTGGTTGCATAAGTCTTGGTAATTCAAGTAGTCTTGAAGTTTTTACCCGTTGAGTTAATATATCCATGAAAGGTGTCCCTACATATCAGCAGTGCTCTGGGGAAGCAGCAGGTTGACCCTATTTTCACAGGGTAAAGCTGGAAGGCAACACTGACCCCACCATACACCACTATATTCTGAAGTGATGGGCTACCAAGAAGTGATGGACTACTTAAAAAAAGGTATGAAAAACATCCTCCCTAACCTGTGAAGCTTCCATGATCAGTAAATCAAGAAAAAGTCCCTGAATATAAATTCTCTATGAGGGGGAATAATTCTGCAAAATTTTCCTAGTGTCCTACTTATTTATTTCCTCTCAGCAGGAATCCATAGATTGCATTATAGTTAAAATGACAGGAACTGAATGTGATATATTTAAAACAGGTACTGTATTTACATGAACCCTTCAAATTTTCTCACATTTCTATTTAAAATATTTATATTTGCTCCACAGATTAAGATTGAAAAAAATAAAAAGATAAAATTTGATTAAAAAAAACCAAACAACGCTTCACATACCTGGCAAATCGGATGACATGCTTGATATTGGCGTGTGGTGGAATGGTACTGAGTAGTCTGTTAATGAGGGCGGAAGAGCAGCAGGATCAACCGAAGTCACACTGGGCACCCTTACAGAAGATGGCTGATACATGAGAACCCTGTTTTAAATAGCACGGGAAATTACAAACAGTCTGGCTGTTAGTTCACAGGAGAGAAGGGCTGTACCTCTGGGCATTCTCAGTCGTAAGTTCGCTAAGTTTCAAAACAACTAAATGACGCTACTCACTACACAGTGCTCCAGCTACTCGCCTGTCAAAACTTAGTCTGATTCACTCTAACGTGGACAAACGTTGGCGCTCAGCAGCAGCTAAGATGTAAGAGCAAGGTGGCATTAAAACATAATGAACGGTGCTGGAGTAACACAAAACTCTGATCCACAACAGAAATATACTTTACGTATGTTTTATTAATGTATGTGTAACATGTATGTGGATATTAGTAATTTTATAGAGAGGAATTTAGTAAAAAAGACTCTGATGATTTTATTTAAATCAGGGTATCTTTATGAGTGAAGCTACTTACTATATAGCTCAACCATAATTTCTTCTATTCTAACGTGAATCGTGTCTGTCATTAGCAATTTTATCCGGCAATTTCACCTGAGCAAAGATAGTCAATGCTAAAGCCACCCAGCCTGATAACAACAGGCAGCAGATAGAAATTAGAATTAGATGACCACTTAGGATTTAAGATATAACATCCAGAAAGAAAAACACTGGCTACCATGATACCATCTACTCTTCTAAGAGGGCTTATGATTTTGAAATTAGCTGTTCATGTTACTAAAAATACAAATTAAATACACTTAAGATACACTTTATAATTGGTATGTTGTATATATGTACACACACACACACACACTATATATATATATATATAATTATAGCTTTATAATTTTAAGAAGCAGTATAATTAAACATATTTTTGAAAAAGTTCAGGGAAAAAGAGATGATTCTGCATTCTTCCTACTTAACGTTCATTTTACCTTAGTCCAGGGTAAGCAATTTGTAAGTTCTCAAGAAAATATTGAATATATACAAGAAACTAAACAATGTTCCTGACTTTGTGACTGATGGGGACCATTTCTTGGTCCCACACCTTAGCATGGCTGCAGTGGTAGCAGCCTCTCCGAGTTTTGCAATGCCACCTGAGGGTGACAAGAGAAAGAGAGACGCTGGGAAGTGAGTCAAGATAGACAGAGACCCAGTGAACAAACCTGAAGGCAAGGCCAAAAAGAAGTGATTCAAAGGCAAAATTTGGGACAAGCTCAATAATCTAGTTTTGTTTGACAACGTCACGTAAGACAAACTCTGTAAGAAAGTTCCCGACTACAAGCTTATAACCCCCGCTGCCATCTCTGAGAGACTGAAGGTTCACAGTTCCCTGGGGGCAGCCCTCAGGAGCGCCTTCGTAAAGGCCTCATTAAACTGGCTTCAAAGCACAGAGTTCAAGTAATTTCTACCAGAAACACCAAAGGCGGAGATGTCCCAGCTGCTAGTAAAGACGCATGAACAGGTCCCACCACGGTACATTTTGAAAAATAAACTTTACTAAATAAAAATGGGGAGGCAGGGGATGGGCACAGAGACATTAAGGTTAACATTCCAAAGTGCTGCCACTGCGAGTTTAATCAGACACACACAGAATTCTGCAGCTGGAAGGGACCACTACAAACATGAAGCACAACCGACAGAAACTTAAAAGCAGAACCATCGAAGTCAGACCAAGATGACAAGCAGGACTTCTAAGATGTCCATTCCTCCTATTGTTCAGATTTTTAAATACTAGTAATAAGAAATGAAGACATAACATTATTTGCATAACATTCTTCATACTCTAAACACCTGACAAAACTATTTCATAACCTCGATTTAAATCTCAAACCACTTAAATAATCACAACTTACACAGACACTAGAGTCCTTCTAACACTAGTCTGCATTATGACATGAGGATCTTGTCCGGCTGTTATTCTGTAGTTTGTCAAAAGTGTAGATGTCGCTGGAAATGCAGAAAATGAAGTCACCTTGAGAGGACATAGAAGGCTGTGCTGGCAACTGTTAGTCTCAGAAAAGTGAATAAACAACATAGGTCAGAGTTCACAAACCTTAAACTGATGCATTAAGGGGGCACAGGAAGTATAATATGCTTGAGATGATAACATAAGCCTGGTATTTCAAAACATTTTCCAGACATAGCTGAAGACAGAAAAAAGAACCACCTGCCTCGGTCAGAATCAAGAGGTCTCCTGGCTTCCGGGGTTACCTGTCAACCTAAAACCACAACGGTGGACTCTGGAGGCAGAAAGAGAAAACCTGAAGTGAGATCAAGTAAGTCTGTTGTATTAAAGCACATTTTTTCTGGACGTTTGAAGACACAGGCCCTCTATAAGGATGAAAGCAGAACAAGAGATGACCGAAAGTGTTTTCAAATCACACATGATCCTATTCGTATCAGAAATGAGGGGATAGGGCAGGGGGGTAAGAAAGAGACTGCTTTATGTTAGTGCTGAGAAAGCAGTTTTTCTAGAAGTGGCTCTGATTATTCTGCCTTCCTCACAAAATTAATAAATCTTAATTATATACACTTTCTTAAATTTAAAAGGCAAGCTTTTGAAGAAGATACACACACACACACACACACACACACATACAAACATACATCTGATCTCATTTATTTTAAAGAGTTCCTACTTAAAAGTACATTTAATCACTTTTTCTCTGATACTGAAAAGAAACTGAAAGAAAAATTTCAGGTTTACAAGAAAAAGACAATGGCTGCCTTCCTTCTGCTCCCCATCTCTTCCTTTGATAACTCACACTGGAGATTGTCTTTTGTCCTGATCCTGAGCTGACCCTTCAACCTGGATCAGACCTATAGAAAACAACAACAAAACACACTTTCACACCCTGGCCCCTTCACTTACATTTGTAGAGGAGTGAGGTCAATGTCCCAACACACATCACACATGTCTCTTAACATGAAACCTTCAGTGATTAGGTAACTACTCCTTGTTTCTCCAATACAAAATGCTGTCACAATGTGTGGAAAATAGCACAATCCAGTGACAGTGCAAATTATTAAGTTAACATCTAAAGCCTCAGCAAACATCTGAAAAATTTAGTGGAGATTAATTTCCATTACCTGAAATTTGCAGCCATGAACACAAATTCAACTTTATATAGAATGGGTGAAATTCGCTGTTTGCTAGGATATCAAATTACCTAGTGGTAGCAGATTTTTGTTTGAATCAGAATCTTCACTAGGACCACACTCAGAAAGGTAAATTATTCTAATGTTTACACAAAACACAGATATATAGATATGGAGTAAAAGGAATCATGGAGACATGTAAATGGCTATGTCTGGTGGAATTGTGGGTATAAAAATGTGATGCTATAAAATAATGAAACATTTTAAGAAGTTTTTATATTTTACCTCCTCCTCACAGGATCAGCAAATACACAGGCATACGTGTACATAGGTTTTAAAATTTTACAGCGTCATCCATAATATCACAGCACAAGGGTGAACTGCTGGAACGCTGCTAGACAGCATACACTGGTATTCCAGACTGTGTATCGGATCACTGAGTTCATCATACTTGGCCCAGACTTAGATGTTTGAAAATTCAATAACTTGAACTTTTATCCATAAACCTGAAATTCACTGGGTGCTCCCACATTATGATCATACAAATATTTTAAAAGATTCAATTCTGATACCAATTCTTAATGATTCTTAATCTAGCTCTAATCTTAGTTTCCTGTCTTTAGAATACTTCGTTATTAATAACAAAGCAGTCATTCAATTTTCTAGGAATGGGGTAGGGGCATAATATTTAAAATTATCTTTTAATGTAGAAAAATTATCAGAGGTTTTCTAAAAGTCTAAGATTAAGGGGCCAGTTTCTTCTGATAGGGCATGCAGGTTAAGAGGCTAGAAGAATTACCATCAAAATGTTCCCAGTGGTTATCTCTGGGCAGAATACTTTTTACTTCTTGGTGCTTTGTAAAATTGTCTATAATTTTTTTCTTAAACAATATGTCTTGAAAAACAATAATGCTCAGATGATTTTGGGACTGTAACTTAAAATAAGTTTTCCTGGTTTTTTCTCTATTCTTTCTCCTTTGCTTACTACCATTGACCAAGAAGTCCTATGATAAACTTACACCTCAGAGAAAAACCATAAAAATTCTAGATGCTGACGCAAAAGAGAGGATATTAGAAGAATGACAGGAACAAAACCTGATCGAAGCCTAAGAGCTGGAAGGGATCACAGAGATGATATAACCACAGCACGAGTCTCCACCGAGACAGGCGGCATCCACTCTCCCTTCAAACAGAAAATGTGAGTTTAGCACAAAACATCAACTTTCTTAGTGTTCAGAAAACTCCAATGGAAAGTTTTTCCATGTATCTTTCCCCCACTGGACTTAGATCTGCCAGATGGTATAACAAAGAACAAACTTAACCCAGTTAATCAATGACTCCCTTTCAAGAACTAGAAGATAACTATATCCCATTCTCTTCTCCTGGCTTAACACCTTCAGTCCTTAGGACCCATTCACCCCTCAGGCTACAGTTCCCACTATGACCATCCTGCCCCTCTCCTCTGGCTGTACTCATTCGTTAATCCCCTTCCTGATGATTGACACCCACTCAAATGGTCTAAGTGAACGCTGTCTCACCTACAATGGAACAGAACTGGCACGGGTATGTATCCTAGACACTGCTTCTTTAACAATACAGTCTAAGAACAAATCAGCTCAAGTAGTGAACCCGTCAAACCGCTTAGTGAATTCTGACATTTTAAATAGTTTTTATCGGGAATGGCCATTAATCTACTGATGCCTTTCCGACATCTATTAAGATGATTATACACAGTTGCCCCTCGGTATCCATGGGGGATTGGTTCCATGGACCGCAACACACCTGCTCCATGGGTACCAAAATCCATGGATGCTCAAGTCCCTTATACAAAATGGTGTAGTATTTGCATATCCTCCTATATACTTTAAATCATCTCTAGATTACCTTATACCTTTTAATGTCCAGTATAATGTAAATGCTATGTAAATAGTCGCTGGCAGTAAACAGCAACTTCAAATTTTGCTTTCTGGACCTTAAAAAAAATTTTCCCCCCAAATATTTGTAATGATTCAGGTTGCCTGAACCCACAGATACGGAGGGCTGACCTGTCTTTATGACAAGATCCATTTTATCAATGTATTTTCCTAGTAAGAAAGCATTTTTGGATAAATCCTATTTGGTGGTCATGAATGCCACTTTAATATATAATTAAATGATTTCCTAAAACTGAATTCAGAATTTTCACCGATCTTCGTCATGTGAGCTTGTTCCATAATGGTTTTTCTGTTTGGCTATTGATGTGTAAGTCTAGTTTGGATATCAGGAGTTATGTCGACTTTGTGGAATGAGCTGGCTGGCTTCAATTTATAGACGTTTTAAACCAAAACTTTCATGTGTTACTGGTCTAGTCACAAATTTCTACCTTAGACTCACAATGTTAGTTTTCCTTGTCTTCTGACCCTAGATGAGGAGACTGACATCTGTCTATGGCGGCTGTCTCTGTGGTGGGGTGAACCATCCTGATCCCTCTGCGTGCTGAAGTCACTTCAGATTGTTACCTGATGTAAGTGCCAGTCCTCCAGTTTTGAGTCTTCATCAAGTACTGGTAAAATGTGCTAAAGGTCACAGAGAGGCTAGACACTGATGGCAAGCCACCACAGACACCCTCCAAGATCACAGTAATTCACGAGCCCACACTGCTATGCATGACCCTTCAACCTGGCATGAATCCACCGAACCACAGTCCTGTGTAACTCATGTGTTTCCAGCATATTCTGAAGGATATCATTAGAGTATAAAGTCGGGAAATACCACATCTAACTATTCATTCCCATGAGTCTCCACTTCAGTAAACATTTCAAAATTATATTTTCATTTTTTGTTTGCCATTTAAATTCTGTAAGTGCCAACCAAACTGTCTGAAAGGAACAATAAACGATCAGCATCCCAGAAAAAAAACCCCACTTGAAATACTTACTTCATTTTCTGTTCTGCTTAAACAAACAAACAAACAACCCACCTTACTATGTGTAAATCACATCAGGAAATACAAGTATTTTAACAGTGAAGAAGGCAGCACAAGAAGTTTAATTCTCCTGGTTTCAAACAAAGAATGTTGCAAAAGTGCACCGAGAATACAATTTCATTTGCATAAAATGTCCAGAACAGGCAAATTTATAGATGAAAAGAGGACGAATGGTTGCCTAGACTTGGGGTGTGCATGGGGATTAACTACAAATGAACACAAGAGTTTACTGGGTGTTGAGAATATTCTACAGCTGAATTGTGACGATGAGTGTACAATTCTATGAATTTACTAAAATCACTGAATTGTGCCCCTGAATACTTAAGATGGGAGAATTTTATGGTACGTAAATTATATTCCAATAAAGCCGTTAGAGAAAAGTGCACCGAAAGGCCAAGAAGACAAGACAGGCACACCCAACTGAAACAATATGCTCGTGGGATGTCAAGAGGACCCTCTGCTACTCTTTTGCAGGCTCCAAATCTCTACGAAGCACCTCTTGCTAAATACTCAAATCTGTCACTGACTTACAGGTCAGCAACAGCTTCCGCCAGATAAATCACAAATGCACGCTGGACTGCATTTACTTGCTCGTATTTTGCCCTGGAGAGAGTGAGATCGGAAGGCAATCAATTTTTATTGAGAAAATTACCACGTGCCTGACACTGAGGCGATGTTCCTTCACTATCTTATTGAAACCTGAATATAAGCTTATGAGGTAGGCATTACTTAACCCCATTTTACTGAACAGAAAAAAGGAGGCTCAAACACGTATTTCATCCAAGATCACAGAAAACGTAAGCAATGGTGTCACAAAACTGGAATCCACACTCATCAGATTTCCAATTCCACGCTCCACACTCTAGGCTTGCTCATGTTGGTCTCTGATGCCAAATCTACTAGTTACAAATAGGTTAAAGAAAATGGGTATCAAATGCGAAATAAATCCTTAGACATGAGAAGATTTCAACTCTCTCTTCCCAAAGATGGGAATATTTTCTTCATCAAAATCTGCTTTCCTATAAACAACATGCCCACTTAAAAATATTTCAGCTAAACAAAAGGCAAACTAAAACAGCCTTCTATGGTTATGCAACTCTCAGAGATATGTACAAACCTACCCCAAGAACAGTTAGTTCCACGTGTAATAAACAATAGTGAACTATAAATTAACAAACCCTTTGGTTGGGCTGCTTTGTGTTTCTGACATAAAGATGCATTTCCTTTTGGCAGGAGGGTCTTCCTCTTCATCAGAAGAGCTTTCTATCGTTAGGTCAATAACGTCCACTTTCTTCTTGCTCGCCTCATTGGCTACAGTCACTGAACAAGGCTTACTGAGGACACTTGAAGCTGCATGTAGGAAACAGAAGGAAAAAAAAAACCATGGATGTCACACAAACTCTAGCCATAAGAGCCTTAACTGTGCAGCACGTCCCAGAGAATTCACAGCCAGTAAAACCGCATACTCTGGCCCATGGACAGAAACCAACTCCCTAACTCCAGACGCCTGTCTGTAAAATTAGTTACTGACGGAGGTAGGGTGAGCTTTATGCCATGTTAGAGGATCAGAAGCCTCCTTCCGAAGGCAGCTCTGTTACCTCCCCAGCACTGCTGGCAGACACACGCAGATCGTGCTCCTCACGCCTCCCCAGGTAAGCACTCGTGTTAGACAGCTGGAGTCCGGGGGCTACGCTCTGGCCATGGACGAGAGTTACATGGCTTTACCGGCTGCGTATTCACAGACGTGTGGTGCTGTCAAGTCAGAATCAGACACTTGCATTCTAGCAAAGCTATCGATGGTGCTCATATCAAAGAATGGCTCTTCACTGTAAGCCAGAACTTGATAAAAATTTTCACACTGATAAGCTGAAAAAAAACCTTAAACATCTCACTTAAGTCACTCAGACATTTAAAGTTTTTCTTACCAACTTTCTACTAATCACTTAGATCCTTTCTGCCCAAGATATCACACACTGTAAGTTAACTCACCAATTCAAAGAAGGTATATTATGCCCTACGTTCTATTTAGAAAACGAATGCTACTTGATAACAGAAAACTAAGTAAGCAACCAATTAAGTAAATTATGATCTTTCTTGAAAAATGAGGGAAAGTTTGATCATTCCACCCATAGGGTCAGTAACAATCACAGGGGAATGATTAATATTGATTAAATGATTAATATTTTCTTCACTTCTTACTCTGAACCTATTATATTCATCACATTACCAGAAATGTTAAATATAGTCAGCATAAAACTCAAATGCAGTTGCGTGGATTATGTCAGATAAAAAGTAAGTTTAAGTTTACCTATGGGCTTCAATTACTCAAACTGCCCTTAGTTTCCTTACTCAGTGTGGACAGGGAGTTTGAAGGCTGAGTTAAGTATAAATCCTTGGTAACCATGACAATGGTCAAATGTCTTCCCACAAAGAGATGGAGACAATCTGTTTACTTTTTAGCAACTAACCTCTGACCACCTCCTCCCACCCTCCATTAATGGATGATGCCACCTCTCTAATCACACCTCCAACCCGTGGGGCTCCTCTAACAGGTGCTGCGAAAACAATTCTGAAAAACTGCAGAAATCTCACTTATAACTTTTCATGTTGTAACAAGCACCATATATTAAAGTGATTTTTAGGTGACTGTTTTACTTTATGTAAGAAAAATATACTATGAAAAGACTGATTATAATATGGTATAAACTTTAACACGCGTAAGAATAAAAATCACTAGGGAGACATCACATATGTAACAGCTGATCAAAAGACAAAGTGAGCAAACTGAGCTCCACATGGCAGTTCTAGCGGCCAAGGTTAACGACAAAGACAGCGCTGCACGAGCCTCCCTGCTTCGCTCTCTGCTGCCGTTCTGCACATACTTTCTATTTTTGTACACGGTTGGCTGGATACTTTCATAGCTTCTTTCTTCGGTCTCATTGGACACCAAGAGCCGTCCTCCTGGAATTTGATCTCATCCACATCAGAACAGTCATTGAGAATTTCCATAAAAAGCCTATAAGCCAATTAAGAAGTACATAAATATAATCAAATGGCTTTGTTCAAAGGTGAAATAACAAAGTAATACATTTTACCTTGGAGACAAAAGTCATGCTTTTTTGGTTTGTTTTGATATTTTAATACATCACACTTTATAACAAGTATCATAACCCCCTTCTTCCTAGGTTCTAGATCTTTATTGAGCAACTAAAGAATTCAGTGACTTACTGAGTATCAACTAAAATAATCAGTGACTAAACAGAAACAGACACCTGGAACCTCCTGGCGGGGACTGGCAGGGAAGAACCACCTTCAACATAAACACTACACAAACATAAAAATCACTGAATAAAAATAATTTATAAGCTTATTATCAAGAAAAAAGGATCACAGGGGTAGGGAAGGGAGGTAGAAACAGGGACATAAAAGAAGTCTCAATAAATTGAAAGTAACTCAGAGCATACAAGTTATGTTCTATGCTCAAAGTTAAATTAAATTTGAAATCAACTTCAGAAAAATACCTGGAAATGGAACGAAAACCATGAAACAAAGAGAACATAAAAACAGAAATCAGAAAATATTCTGAACTGAATTGAAGTGAAAATATAACAAAATCTGTGGAAGGAAGTTAAAGCAGTACAATCTTCCTATATTAGAAAGACCCAAATCAATAACCTCAGTTTCTGCCCTAAATGAAACGAGGAAGGAAAAAAAGAGCAAATTAAAGTGACAGTAAACTAGATAAGGGAAATAACAAAGAACAGAAACAAATGAAACAAGAAATAAAGAAAACAGAGAAAAATCAATGAAACCAAAAAGCTGGTACTTTAAGATCAATAAAACTGACAAACTTCTAGTCAGACTTGAGCTCATTCAAAAAAAAAAAAAAAAAAAAGATAGCCTAGCCTTATGTCTGTTAAAAGAAACTGAATTTGTAAAAACTTTACTACATAAAAAAATTCCAGACCCTAATGTCTTCACTAGGAAATTCTACCCTATATTTGAGGAGACATGATACCACCACCTCCCAGCTCATCTACTGTTTAAGGCCAGCATTACCCTGATACTAAAACCAGACAAAGACATTATAAGAAAACAACAGGCCAGTCTCTCTCATGAACTCAGCAAAACAAATCCAACAATAAACCATACAAAAATATAACAAATCATGACCAATTGGGGTTCACCCCCAGAATGCAAGGTTAGTTTAATATCTGAAAGTCAGTATCAATCACCATGTTAACAGACTAGTCAGTTCAAGACAGCAAGACAAAGAAATAAAAGACATTCAGATTAAGAAGGAAGAAATAAAACTGTCTGTATTCATAAATTACTATTCTTACAGCATATCCTATGCTGTACAATAAAACTACTAGAACTACAAAAATGCATTTAGTAAGGTTTCAAGATAGAATATACAAAAATCAATTATATTTCAATATACAACAGCTAGAATTAATATAAAAACAACACATCAAAAATACAGAATGAGATAAATCTGACATGCAGCATGCAAGTCCTATATACTGAAAACTACCAAGCATTACCGAGACCTAATTAACTCAAGAGATGTATCGTATTCATGCATCAGAAGACTCAATACTGCAAAGTCACCCTTAATCTACCCCTTAATGTATCTATAGATTCAACATGATACAAATACACCCTTAATCCATCTATAGATTCAACATGATACAAGTCAAAGACTCTGCAGGATTTTTTCTAATTGACAAATCGATTCTAAAATTTGCAATGAAATGCAAAAGATCTATAATTGCTAAAATAATTTTGGAAAAATAAAGCTGCAAAGCTGGAAGATCCACATTACCCTGATTTCCAGACAGCACAGTACTGACATAAATATAGACAAATCAATACCCTGGGAATGAATTAAATTAAAGTAATACCTAGGGAGTGAATTCCAGTTTTGAACTTACCAGCTACGTAACAAAACTCTATGTACCCTACCCCTTGCTCTGCATTTCTCCATAGACCTAACTGCTCTTCAAGAAGTTCTAGGTAGGCAAAATGACATCACTAAGGTGACTTTACCTTCTTTCCTATGGGCCAGGAAATCTGATCATGGAAAGCAAAAAGAAAAGGAAACTACTCACTCTCTTGCCCCCAACACAAATATTGTAAAGATAAAAGGGTCACTAACCACAGTTTAAAACTAAGACTGAGTGTAGTTAAGTATATGCTGAGATATACCTACCCATCTAAAATGAGACTTTCATAGGCAGCTTTTTTGTCGCACACAGGACAAATCCAGGTGGGCTTCTTCTCATTCATTTGCAGATAAAGGGCCGCATCAAAACACTGCAGGTGTGTACAAGTCACTGCACGGCACGGGATTGTCAGCCTCATTTTCCCTAACTACAGGACAGGGAAGACAACAGGGAAACGTTTCAGAAAGGAAAATAAAGCCTCAATAGGAACAGTCAGTCATAAAAGTCTGAAGAAGTCACAGAAGAAGACCAAAATGAAAAAAATTCAAACTAGAATTTATTTCTATCAAGATCACTGTACATTTCATTTGGTTTCACTGATTGTGATTTTTAAAAGACTATTTCAAGTTTCTAAAGAAGGGAACTTATAAATTCACAGGCGGAAAAAGATACACATACAACGAAAACATGTCTTTCTCATCTGTTCCCCTATTTAGAGGGAACCACTTATCCATCTCTTGCATGTCCTTTCACAGATGCTCTATGCAAATCAAATTAAAAAATACTTCCCACAAATGGTGGCATGCAATACACACAATTCTGTACTTTGTCACATAATATAACTTGCTGCCTGTTTCACATGTATCGGTACATAAGAAGTTACCATGAAGGTACCGTAACTGATATGAAGTATATGATATGAAGAGTCATTATTTATTTAACCAGTACCCTCCTTAGTGATGGACATTTAAACTCTTTCCAATCTTTTATCACAACAGATACTGTTGCAATAAATTATCTTTAGCATAAATTCCTAAAGTAAAATTTTGGGGTCAAATAAAAAGTGTTTTGTGATTTTTGTCACATTGACAAAATATCTTCCACGTAGGTTACCTACTGACTTACACTTGTACATGTACTAATGTGCTTGGTTCCCCTCAACACTGTCAGCACAGTGCTACTGAATCCTTCGATTTCTGTCAATCTGACAGGTGAAAAATACCCCATTATAGTTGGGGAATACATTTCTTTTTGTAAGTGAAGTTGAGCTGCTGCTTCTTTCTTTTTTTTAACTTCTAAAGGTCATTTGTGTTTCCAAGAACTGTCTATTTGCAATCTTTTCTCATTTCCACTTGGTTACTAATCTTTGGCTACCTATATTAATCAGCCTTATGTATATAATATAAATTGCAAATACATTTTTCACTTATGAAAATTTTTTACTTTTATATAATCATATATGTTGATATTTCAACATACTTTCATATAACCTAGTGCTCTGTTGGATTCTTATTCCAACTGGAAGAAGAGTATCAACAAGACATACACAGCATCGAGATTAGACCAGATGAAGTCTTTCTGTACAGACTTTCAAACCTCCCTGTATATTCCCTTTACAGAAACTGTTACCAGCTCTTTTATTCTGATAGAAAATCTGTTTCTCCTACCACACACCAAGCCCTGCAAGGACAAGGTCTACGATGCTGTTCAGCACTGTAATCCAAGTGTCACAACACACTACCAAGCACTCAGCACCTGCTCAGTATCTGTCAGCCAGATGGCAGAATGAATGGAGAGAGACTGAGTAAATGGCAAAGAGAAAGAAAAGGAAGGACTTCTTTACATACATCACAAAGGAAGTCACAGCAAACCTGTAACACCGTTAACTCTGCCTAATGGGTAGGATTTTTCATATCGTACTATTAATAATGTTACTTCCAAATAGACCTTAGTAATTTAAAATTTTCATTTTTGTTTGAACAATGGTATAATAAAGTCAGTATCATCTGTCAATGTTTATAATTTGTTTCTTTAAAATAATCCTCTAACTAAGCCTACTATGGTTTTTTCAGCCAACTGGTCTTCAAACTTTTGATTTCAGAATCCCTTTACACTCTTATTAAAAATTGAGAACCTCTAAGAATTTTTATGCATTTAAGTTGTATGTATCAATATTTACTGTACTAGAAATTAAAGACATTTTTAAAACACAAGAATACACAAGTACACATTCCATCAGACAGCACAGCAATGGCATCATCACTGTCAGGTAACACCTGTTAAATACCACTGTCTACCCAGGAAAGCATGAGAGCAAAAAAAGGGACAAATTGTGTCCCAGTATTATTATAAAAATAGTCTTAACTTAGAGGAGCTCTTCAAAGAGTCTCAGGGATCCCCAAGTATCCCTGGGCTGCAATTTGCAAAGTGCTGCTTTTTCCTTTTTCTTCCTCTTCTATGCCATTTTCATCTCTCCTGTCACTGTTTTAGAATTTCCACAGCACAAAGAAATGAAAACATTCAGGACTACAAAGTTGCTGATCCTACATTTAATCTTACTCAAGTGTTTTACAAGACTTAATGAGCATTCCCCAAGTTAAGAAAGCATTTATTACAAACTGGCAAAATCTGACCAATTTCCTAATATTTATTATGGCATGTTAATTAAAAAAAAGATTTGAATGTGCTGAATTCTATTTAGTCAGATGATGGTGCTGTTTTGAAACTTATTGACTTTATGAATAAAATGGTATCTAACACTGGATATGAAACTTTTTAAATTAATATTAAGCAGGTAGTATCTAAATTGATTTTTACTTCATTGTAGACTACTTAGTATCTGTCTAAATTAAGAGTATAGTATGTGTAAAAATGGCCCGAATCAGTGGTTCCAAACTATTTGTAGAAGCAAGCAGAACCTTATTTTGTTTTAAATATATGAGTCAGAAACTTAATCCATAAAAATCAAATCTAGTTTGTCTCCCCCACCCTATGGGACAGAATGAAAATCACTAGCTAATATCACTAAGATGGCACTCTTGTGTAAAATTCAGACATTGTGTTCAAAAATATTATTATACACACTCAATCAGATCCCTCTTCAACAACTACCGTAAAATTACCTTCCTTACGTCCCAGGGACAGAGGTTTCTGCACTGTGCTCTCACCAACCAGACTCGTGTCTATCCTAAATCACTTTACAAACATATTGTGAAATAGAACATTTCTCTGACCACGTTAAGCTAGCATTTTCTCTCACTTTTGCCTGATAAACCCACAGGTCACCGCTTATCCTTCCAGGCGCCAACGATCCTGTTTTTCCTTCTCCATTTCCCATAACCACCCAGGACCCTGAGTTATTTCCAGAGTCAGCCAGCTGCACTCCATTCTGCTTTCTTCAACTGCTTCTAGTACTTGTCTCTGCCTCCAAAACTACTTTCATCATCTAACTTTTATCAATCTATCTGTTAAATCTGATCAAAACACCAGTGTCGAGTTTTCCAAGAACATATACCACATCCTACAATCAGCTACCCAACTTTATCACAAGTACAGCCGGAAGAGTAGCGTGCGCTTTCCTCAGAAAGTCCTCTGGAAAAAACAGGCAGGATAAACGCTGCAATAAAGCTCGAAAGACAGTCTCAGAAACAGACAGCCCTGTTCTCACTTGTAAAGAGAAAGAAAACATTTAATGAACTGAAAACAGAATCTTGTTACTTCATTACTTCAAATAATTGAAATGTTAATTTCCTTAAAACTGTTTTATTAAAATTGACACATTTAAAAGGAATGCTCCCTATTTTTATATAGAAGAAACCCTATATAACCACTTCCATATATCATTTTCACTATTTTGAAAGTCTGATAATCCATTAGTTTGCTTGCTGTGTTTTGTTCTGGTTGTTCTCATGTAGAATGGCACAGTGTTTTGAAGGAAAAAAGCAAAAAACAGGTTCCAAGAATACAAGACTTACAGAAAATGGCCTTGTGCAACTGTACAGCTCCTTAGGTTAATTGTGTAGAGGCACTTTCTTCCTGATAGAATAGTCTGACATACTAATACAGGTGACATGAGTTCCCGCCCCAAACAGCTGGCAATTAACATTTGCTGAATTTACTGCAGTTAAACCCTAAGAAACTGTTAATATCTAACTTTTTGACCAAAGTGGCAATGTCACATGTTTCAACTTAGTATCAATTTTAACTCAAGAGGGAAGAGAAAGGTAACGTGAAAACACTCAAAAGACCTCATGCCTGAAGGTTTGCACACAGCTTGCGAGTAGAGGTGGCCCCAGGTCGAAACACGTGGCCTCTGCCACCACCTCAGGGCATCAGTGGCCTCCTGCAGACCTCTGTTTCATAACCACAGGTTCCCAGTCTCAAAGCTATCCCAAGTTCATGTAATTCTATCCCTTTTCCATAAAGGTAAGCTAAAGTTAATGATAATAAAAAATAAAGCTTTTAGAAAGAACAGTATTTGTAAACACTGCTTTCCAGGATGGCAGAGAGGTGGACATATAGTCAGGATACTTGTATTTTTGGCCCAATGTGGCAATATGGTATATTGTTAAGAGAATCAGAATAATGTCAGAAGAGCAAAACTTTTATCCTTGCTCAACTACAAACTAACTGTGTGATGTGGGTTAGCCAACCTCTTTCAGTCTCAGGTTTCTCATCTGCAAAATGGGAACAACTCCATACAGGCTTGCTAAGGAGAAAGCATAAGGGGCAGATAATAGGAGCTCAAGAAACGGTTCCGTTCTCTCTCTGACCAATTCTCCCTCCATCTGAAAAACTACTCATTTCTCACAGTAGTAGCTGGTTACCAAATACCCCCCCCCCCAAGCTATATTACATATTTTCTCATGAAGTTCCTCTCGTCTGGAAGGGGTCCCCTCCAACAGTACTGATGTTAAAGAAGACCTCATCCGCTATTCCTGACACCCCTCATCTCTTCTCCAGTCCTCCAGCAGCACAGTTACACGTGGTAGGTCTGCTTTTTCACGGGAGTTGGTTTTATCTCTCAAACTAGGCTATTAATTTCTGATGACTCCTTATCAAGTCTTCCGTATTTTCTCCCACAATTAGCTCAGTACCAAGCACACAGGAGGATCTCAGAGCTGCTGACTGCTTTCTCCCTCACAGTCTCTATGTTAGGAAATACAAAATTAAAAACAATGCAATTTAGAAGTACATTATAAACAGATTAAGACACTTCATACATTCTAATTCATTAAGCCAGAACTATCAAGTAGCATTTATTAGCTCCTAATAATCTTATTGCTAGTTTTGAATACCATTTATATTCTGATAAAAGGAGCCAGCTCTCAGCGGGGAGGGTGGTAGAGTACCTGCTTAGTGTACAGGAGGTCCTGGATTCAGTCCCCAGTACAATCAATTAATCAATCAACCTAATTACGTCCCCCTCTAAAAAATAAAAAGGAGCCAATTCTCTCTATATATTCAGTATTGGCTGTGGATTATCTACACTAATAGTGACAGATTATTCTGAATCTAAATCTCTCTTCCCTCTTGGATATAACATCCTTCTAGACCTCTCCTTGCTTTGTCATTGCCTGAAGAATGTTTGCTTTCTTTGGAATTACAATGCTTAACCACAAAGTCCTTAACAGGAAAATGAAAAAAGTTCAAAATTCTATCATAATATATCACTCATTCCCACACTTACTTTTTCTAATAGGAAAATTAGTAATTTATAAGAAGTAGAACGCCCCAGAATGCTCCATCACTGTACTTACAGGGCACATCAAGGAGACCCGAAGGCTAGTGGTGGCAATTTCACTATCAGGATCCGCAGTAAGTTTTTCTTTAACTTGAAAAAGAGGAAAATAAATTAAAAAAAAAAATTAATTGTGACTTATAAACAGAATTATACAAATATATATCATCTTATTTAAAGTTTCCCAAACACTTCAAATAGGTCAAGAAACTACAAAAACAAAACAAAAAACCGAAGTGTTAAGTATTAATGTACTGCAAACACAGTACTTCCAGTATTAGGTTAAAGAATTACAAACTTGCAAACTCTAGATCAAATGTTTAATTGAATGCTTAAAACTCCTCTTTAAAAGTAAAATTGCAGGTAAGGAAGTGTTTCAAAACAGAAAGCTGTCTAAGACCTCAGAACCATACAATTAGGAAAGGAACTTGGAAGGCAGTGGTACTCTGAGCTTCAATGCTTTTCTAAAACACATTCACGAATGTTTTAATTAGGGAATATTGGTAATTTCCAACAACTGTCAAATCTGTAAACAGAAAAGGTAAGATATTCTTATATTTCCTCTGACAAATGAAATCTACTATGGATGTACACATGTGTCTGTGATCTTATTCACTGGGTAATGCATGCAAGTTACTGTCTATACAAGCAAATAAATACATATATTGCCTGTAGATGCCTAATTCTCAACACCACCACAAGGAGAACAGGACTGGAAGTGAAGACAGTGGAACCGAAGCAGGGTAAGAAAAATTAGGGAAGAGCTTCCTTGGCTCTCAGCTCTAGGCAGGAAGATCAATACTGTGCTGTGTGAAGTGAGAAATGGCTTCAGCATAAAAACACAAAATACCATTTCAACAGCCCTACTTGGCTCCCCTTTCAACCTACAGATCTCCTTTCTGGTTTGTTCAGTAACATGGGAGTAGCTGGGGGAAAAATACACTCTTTCCCCCAAAAAATGTTTTGTTCACTTAAATTTAGTTACTAAGCTGAAAATAATTTGGTTTGGGTTAGACTTTTTTCTCTACCTATTATTATACAGTATGAAAGCAAAGTACAAAATAAAACACCTCAGAAGGCAAATATTGGATGGATATCAACATTTCTTTTGCAAAAAGACCTTCTTCTTAGTTAGAAGTTTGTAAATGTACATCACACCACACAATGGAGGTTTTGAAGACTCGCATTCCTATTCTCAAGCCAAAGTAGGCATTAAAATTGCCATCAACTTGACATTTATCTAAGTAACTTCTTATAAAAAGGCAAAAAAAAAATCAGACTAGTTGGGATTTAAAATTAATCCTCTTGGGAGTGGTTTCTAAGAGGAGGGTTTTTCAATTTATAGGGCTCTGTTCTTAGAGCATTTTAAAATTCATTTTAGGTTTCTAATAATTGTTCCCAAATTGTTCCTATATGGATGTGTACGTGAGGCTTTTTCCCCCCGTTAAAACATCTCATATGCTCAGTCTTACCAACATTACTTACTTAGTGCTCTGGAATGATCAGGGTTTCTAATACCTTTCATTTTTAATCTCTGTAATAACATGGCTGATGTGAGCTGTCGTACAAGGTATACAGACATGGAGTAATTCTACAAAGAAAGATAATCTGTATTAAAGATGAGAGACAATAGTCTCTTTATTTACATAAAATATTTGTCTAAGAAATTCTGGTTTCTAAAAATAACATTCAAAGTAACTTCCACAGGAAGGTCAATGACTGGGAAAGGAACAAAATCAACTCAGCGACTTCAGGGAAGATGAAAGCTTAATCATATTAAAGATGTTTCTCAATCACTTATCACTTTAAAACATCTATGTGAAAGTAAGATGGCTCAGATCAGTGGTTTTCAAACTGTGTTTCTAATTTAGCAAAACCGGGGCCACCATGGTGTAAGTGAGAATATACCATCCCATGACCACTTCCAAGTACAATTTTGTTTTTATGTAAAAGAGCTCCCATAATATTTTCTTTGAAAAATGAGTTCCACCACTGAAACAAAGTTCAAGTACCAGTGGTCTAAATTAACACCTCAAATCCAGAGTCCCACAGTTCTAACTCTGGCAGACACTTGCTACATGGCCTTGGGCAAATCATTCATATGAACCCCAAATCAGCTTTATTTTGAGAAAAATTAGGACATTAATTTCTGTTCCCAAATGGGCATTTATTTTACTGGGGCAGGGGCAGCTACTACAGCAGGTAAGACACATGAAGAAATGATAAATATACAAAAGACAAGGCCGGAAAGTAACAGCATCCAATCACACCCTCTTAGATCTGGCATCTTCATTAGCTATTTACAGAGCTATGAAAAGAAGAAATATAATTTTGCCTAAGTGCTAAAAATCTACCTTACCATTTCACTACATATATTCATTCAATCTATTCTACAAGAAACAAAACACTTTTAATTTAATAGCTGCCAAACCAAATATTTGAAATATCATTTTTAATGTCTTGCCAATAGTCCTTTCAACATCTGAATATACAATACGGTGTGCAAATTTTAAGTCAATTAATCATCATAATTGCAAGGAAAGAATTTTATTCCCATTATGTGGCCGGGGGGTGGGGGCACAGAGAACCCCTGCCAGGCCTTCAAAGTCTGCAATCATTTACTCAGAAACTCTGTAAGTTAATAATCGTTTAAAAAAGATATATTACTCTTCTGTTCAAATTCTCTTTGCTAAGCTTAAGAGCATTTATACTTCCTCATTTAACAATGCGCCTTACATCTGTATATAACAGCTATTCTCAAGATTTTTCATCTTCTATATAATAAGTAGGCCTCAGGGAATTAAGCAATTTTGCCAAAATCAGACAAAATTGGCCAACTTGAGACTAAGCCAAGATTTCCCGAATCCTTTTCCTTTATAATGCTTTATCACTGTACATTCAGTTCACGCAAATGAAAAGTATTAAGGATCACTGTCTTATGATAATACAAGTTCTGGTAAAAAGTCAGAAATGAGAGCTCAAGAGAACAATCGTTAAAGAGAGAGCAATATTTTTATAGTCCAAAGATTAATACAAAACTATCCTTCATATCCAGCTCTGCAATTACCGTGGTGATAAAACCACATAATTTCGGCTACAAACATGACTCAACTCCATACATAAATAGGAATACTACCCTTTACTTCTATGAAATAGCAACATTTAAGCTAATGTTCAGAAATTAACTGAAATCTCTTTTGCAATTCTATTATTTCAGTTATATAAACAAGCAGTTCTAAAATGGAAATCCCGTTGTATTAATCAGTATCTCATAAGTGATAAAATGCATTTTGAGACCAAGAATCAGGAGAAAGTCAGGTTTCTCAAAAAAGTATAGAAGAAACAATATAAATCGAAGTCAATATTTTCATACTTGATGAAATGCCCATACGAGATGCCCACTTGTCATCTGAAGTGTCAGCTGTTCATATAAAGGCTGGAACAGGTTATTTCTAATCACAACTTGAGTACCTTTAACCATTTTCCCCAAAGCCTGATAAAGCTTCCTTTGTTCTCTTCATAAATACACGACATCACCCCAAATTCCCAGTTTCTTAAAAATACTAAACACACTCATAAATACAATTGTGATTAACCATTAACTTAAATACTGTAATTATATTTATTTCCTTTATAAGAAAATGAGGGGATCATACGCAAGAAACGTGTAGTTTTTAACCTGAAGAATCTCCAAGTCTCTGCCCTGAAATGAAAATTACTGCTTTTGGGGGGTTACAAACAGAAAACTGAACAAGCCGGAGCTAGTAGCCTAAGAAAAAACAAAGTAAACCGACACCTAGTGGCATCACTGTCATGCTACTCAGAGAAGAGAATCATTACCTTTCCAATTTCTGATGCCCAAGAAATGGAAATCTGGTTTGGCACAGCAGAGGATAACCTAACTAAAGATGTGATATTCAAAGGGCGTCCAGGGCGCTTCTGTTCAATCCCATTTTTGGGTGGTGGTGCATAGCCCTATAACCATAAGAAAGAAAAATAACTTTAAATTCTCTGTAGAAGAATAAACATTTTTGCCAAGGCAGGTACAATATCTTGCCTAATTTCAGTTACATCAAGTTATTTTTATTTTATCCTTGGAAATCATATAGTCCTCACCCTCAGGTCACCAAGCCAAAATGACCTTTGCAAAACATTATAAAATATTTCACAACTTCAGAAAAATACAACAATAAAAATCCATGTTCCATCAAGAAAATGAAAGATGCTGATATCCCGCCATATTGGCTATGAATCTGTTTCCTTTTTAAAGCTAAAGTCGCACCCCTGTACACTGATTCTTTCTAGGAGCTCTCATTCAAAACACATTCAAATACTAGGGGCATTATTCTCTCCCACCCCCTGCCCTTACCCCACCCCATTTTTCCCCAATGCTGTTGTTTTATTGGAGACACCAGGGCTTTTGTCCTGAAAAACGACTGCATCTCCTGGATTGGTAGATTGCTTCCTCATAGTATGAAAATGTGACACTCATATGTTCTGAACTGGTAATTAGTTGTACTGGCTTGATCAGATTCAAGTTTAAATTTTCAGACACAAAAGCTATGTAGGGAATGTTGCACACTTCCTCTTGTACCACATCACAAGGTACATGTCTGTTTGCCCCATTTTCAGTGATGTCATAATGGATCAGGAGTTCCGCTGGCATCAGCCTGATGCTTTCACTACCCAGTTCCCCATTCAGCTCTGACTTGATGGTTCTAGTATCCACTGATGATATATGATGGTTACCTAGATCCATTATATGACTATGGATTGCATAAAAAAAAAAAAAAAGGTTTTCTAATCCACTCTTTCTGTCTTTTGCTTGTATTAGTTGAAATCTTTCCATATAGAACCTGACCACATCAACATTTGGTTACCTTGAAATCAACAGTTCTCCCCCTTTATCAATTTTTAGAGCAATGAGTTAGTGCAATCTCCAATGGTTTATTTCAGTATGATCATAGACTCATTTATATATTTGAAGGTTTTGAGTCCATAGTATTTTTTAGATGTCAATATTATCCCAACTCAGGCCAAGGGAATCTCTTCAAATTGGCTTGTGTGTGTGCATGTGTGTATACATGTGTTTTAAAATAAGAAAATGTTGACTTTACTTCAATCCAGATTTACTGTGAGGCAGACCACTGGTATAACTAACATATACAGGGAAAAGATAATATATCAGGAAAAAGAAATCTACGAACTCAGAAAGAGAATTTATAGACTAGTGGTGCCAGTACTGATAAATTTTCTGCTGCACGAAGAGGAAATAGTTAGGAGATTTTTGCCAGCAGAATTGTAGCACACAACCTCTCCATTTTTTTGAATCTTTCCAAGAAATACTCCCCTGTCAATCCACCTCCAGACCCCGCAAACTTTCCACTCCACAGGTTTACCAAGATTTCTCAAAATCTGTTTAAAAGGAAAAATAATTCAGCCTCTCAAAATAACTTTCCAATCAAGGAGGGTTTTTTTTTCCCTCTTCTGCCCTTAAGAAGATGTAATTTTTGTCATCTGGCCGTCAGTCTGTCCACTGGCAGCACTTGAGTCAAAGGTGGAGGTGTGGGGAATGTTCTCGAAGGCAGCTGCACTTGTCTGTCCACGCTGCACTCAGCACTCTACAAGTCCTGTTATGAGCTGCTTACTGTCATTCCTGTATCGAGAGACTCTGGAAAAATCAACGGATGAAGGTGTCTTATAAAACTCGTCATCCCGATGTGGTAAAATGGCACATAAACTGCTTTCATCACTATTAGACAAGAAGAGAGGGACAAATTGCTACCACCAGAGTAATACCATTTCCCATTCAGTTCATTCTTTGTTCATGAAGCATTAACAGCTAACCATCGTAGTTCCATAAAGACTGGATACTGCAACAAGGTCATACACACAGGGACTTGTCCCAGGACACAAATTTCAATTTATTCAGGGCTCTAGTTGGAAATCCCTTGACTGTGTCCAGTTTATTCCTCCAAGATTTGTTCTGTAATACACCAGGATCATGGGCAAGGACCACAGGTCAAACTCCTTTATGGCCTGTTGATGCTTCTTACAACTGGAACCAAGTCTCTGAAGATCTCCATGGTGGTGAAGAGATCAATATATTAGCTCCCACAGGGTCACTAGTTTCTTCTTCTGAGGCTGCAGTATACTCACATGATTCTCATCAACTTGTTTTATGCTAGTAAAGGCGCCAAATGTCAGTATCCCAGTCAAGAGAAACTGTGGGTCCAGAGGAGGTCTCAGTGGTTTTCCATCAGTTGCATGTAAATTTACATCAGCTGTTCCACAGGGGCTCGCAGGGCTGAAGAGGAAAAACCTCTTTGGGAAAGGCTGACATCTGATCTTTGGGATGATCCTACCAGGGTCAGGCAAGCTTCCCACTGCCCCCACCACCACCCTTATTGCATTCTGTTCCTGAAATCTGTTTTTGTCTTTGTTCTAATGTTCCATTTCTTCACGTCACTCACAAGTGCCCCTGCAGGACCCTGGCTGCAGAGGCGAGTGCCTGACTCATCAGACAAAGGGTGTTTCACGTGGTAGCTGGTATGTTCACAAACAGCCTAGTGTAAGCACTCAAGGGTTGGTTAGTGCTTTTGGAAAGAAACCAGCATGACTGACTAACAACATCCCAGAGCAAGGGCTTAGCTGCCTAATTTCTTCTCTCTCAAGTCCTGGGAGAGTGACAAATTCAGAGCTATCCTCTGTGGTGTTCCAAATCTCATGGATGAAAATCTCATACCAAAGTACGACACTGGCCCATTTGGAAAATTCTGTGGAGCCTGTGTGTATACGTCTCTGTAGCTACCATTATTTTCTGCAGCAATGACAGAGTTTAGGTAGAACCTCACACATTTCAGACTCAGCCCCTCATTGGGACTGTCATTTAATACTGGACAGATCTTCAAGGTGGGTCTACAGATACCAAGAAGTTCATCACAGATCTTTTCCCAAGAGAATGAGAGCGTTAAACAGCAACAAAAGTAAAGGTCAAAAGAAATCTTAGCACGTTGTGGACAAAGAAAATTGGATTTGAAAAGCCATGGAAAATGTGCAGAGTCATTCCAAAATTCCAGGTTTCCTCTGCCACACATCTGGCCACCCATTGGCATCCTTCAGCTCCAAGTAAGGCTGCCTCTTCCCTTGGTTTAGATCTTTGTATGATCAATCCAGATAAAAGCCAAAAAACCTCCTGAGATCTCCTGTTGCTTACTGCCAGAAACCCAAGAGGCAAAATGTCCCACCTGGGTTTTGAATGTGCTTGAGGGCACGTAAGCATTCCTCCCAATCATGTCTACTCAGCCTCTGAACTTTCCCTGTTCGTCCCTAGATTACCTCAGCCTTACAGACACCTTTCATAAAGAGGTAGTGGGTGCCATATTGCTCAAGTCCGATAAATTTCATGAAGCAGTTATTTCTCAGTTCTCTAAGTCCGCAGGCTAAGTATGAGCAAAATGAGACTCCTGACAACCAAGAAGTCAGGTCTTTGACGACAAGGGTCGGCTTTGGCCAGGAGCCATCCTCACTGTGGGGTTCAGTAACAACTGCTTGGCTCTGGTCGAGCCCAGTCCTAGACTATGTTGTCTGGCTTGCTCAGCTGCTCACAGGTATTTTATTCCAGAGCCACGTCTTGTGCTCACCAGGGATGCTAAACAGCTGCCCATCTCCTTCTCAACAGTCACTCGGCTCTGCTGAAACAGCAACTTAGCCTAATGGTGGAATCACTGTTTTCACAGCACTTCTTCAGTTAGATACACCTCCACTCTGCAGTTCCCGAGAAACTGGCCATTCTCTACTATTATTTTAATTAAGGCTTTGCTGGCCTTCTACATAACTCTACCAAATTTGCAGTTTAGTCCAAACCTCAGTGGAGACAGATACATGGTCCAGTTGAACAATGAAGCATTATTCTAAGATTTGACCAGCAGGATCTGAAGAGCCTGGAGCTATCTGTCAGGTCAGAAACAGGCTATACACATAAAGAGTGTGCCAGGTGCCGAAGCCTGGATACTAATTCACTGCTTAAACAACAGGTTGTCAATCAAATACCGCTGCATCCATTCCCCATGTGTGTACATCAAGACCCAAGCCTGGAATCCTTAGCCTCCACGTCCAGTCACTCTCAGCAGCCTCTAACTGTATCTCATCCATGGCTGGCGCCCAACTAAATTCAGACATCCAGCACAACACGCTGCCCTATCTATATACGCATGTCCTGCCCTGCTACTAGGCCACGTGACGTGATCCTAAGACTCTTTCACAGCTTCCTTGCTTCCTGGCACAAGATGCTTCAGGCTCACTCATCTCCCCCAGCCCTGGAACCGCCATTCTTCCAAGAAGCCATGAATCTCTCTAGGGGAAAACAGTATTCAGTCTGGATGCCAGGACTGTTCACTGGTTGTCACTATTTCTAGGCCTTGTTAGTATTCTACTAAACTTACATGCAAGGCTGGCGAATAAAAAGCAACTTACAGGCAAAGGAAATAGCTTCCCATTTACTTTTATACAGAGGCTATTAGGATAATTATCTTCTTGAGGGCAACTTGTCTCCGCCAGGCAAAGCCTGCATTTAAAAAAAAAAAGAAAGAAAAATTCTTAGTGTACTCAAACACACTATGTATTTCCAAATTCAAGACTACATGCACATAGTTAGAAAGCATAAAATTAAAGTAACAGAGAATTTCCAACTCGCCTCAGCTGAACCTGGACCGTATAATCCCTCCTACCACCTGGCAAAAAATCCCTGTTGGAAAAGAGAAAAAAACTGGGTTAAGAAAATACAACTGGAATTTACAGAAACATTCTCGCCAGAAAAAAGCATTATTGGTATTTTTATTCTTAGTCCTTAGAAAATGAACATTTGCCCACCAACGGCACAAGCCTTAATCAAGATGCTGCAGTGGTAACAGCCCTCATTTGTCTTTACGGCAAGTCATGTTCAATTCACGGGAACTTTCACAATGCAATTATTATTTCAACAGACAACAGATTTGGTTAATATGAAAAGGAGCACATTAGGTTCCAAAAGAGTTTAATAAATTGTTTGCTTATAGTGGTTCTTTAACCTTGGCTGAGCACTCTAATCACTTGCAAAATTTTTTTAATACAAAGACCCATTCACCAGGTATTCTCACTGGTTCTGAAGCACAGCCTGAGCATTAGTAGTTTTTGCAGCTAACACAGAACCAGGATAAAGAACTGGTACCTAGAGTCTCAGAATCTCTGTATTACAGCAATTTCATAATTCCATACTCAATTAAGGACACAGAATCTCTCAGAATTTCTAGATGAGAATCTAACAAGAGTCCCGTATCAAATATCTTTGGCACTGAACCTTCCGAACCCTTGCCTCTCAAAAAGGAGCCCGCAGTGCAGCAGCACTGTCACTGTGAGCTTGTTAGCAGCGCTGACTCTCAGGCCCCATCCCAGACCTGCAGAACTAGAACCTGAATTTTAACAAGATCCTCAAAGGACATGTATTCACTTTACAGTTTAAGAAGTCTTGTCCTTGGCTAGTATTATAAATCCTGGACTAGGTCAGAGAGAAGATCACAAGAGATTAGTCCTTTCTTGTGAGTCACAGAGCCCTCCATCTTGCTCCAGCTAGGCCAGTCCTCTTACTGTTTCCAATTCTCTCTGTTCACTGGAAGGCAATACAGCACTGTAGTGACCAGCCTGAGTCCCAAACTGGATGACCTTGGGCAAATTCCCTAACCTTTCTGTGCTTCAGTTAAATCTGTTAAAGACGTTAAATTACTGCACCTACTTCATGGAGTTACTGTAGCAAACGTGTTAGTAACACAGGTAAAGTGCCGGGACATAAGAAATGCTCAACGCGTGTGAGCAGCCGGCTGCTATTATGTTAACTCTGTTCTGTTTCCCTTGCCAGCGGTAGTCTCCAAACTTCTCAAGTGTCTATTCAAAATATCCTAAACAACACTGACCTCTTGTGAGTAACCCATATAATTCCACTCCTTAAAATCAAGAAACACTTCAAAGTCTAGGCACTGGAGAGTCAAAGATAAATAAGACACAGTATTTGCTCTCAAAGGTCTCACATGCTAGTAGATAACAAACAGATACAACTAAAATAACATGTAGGAAGTGCCACAGTGTATTATGGAAAGTGTGTGTTACGGAAAAGAGGGAAATTCAATTTCGTCTTGAAAGTTCAAGGCAATTACCATAATTAGCCCCAACAAATTAGAAAACAGCGTTTATACAGCAGTGGTTCTGCCTATTTCTACTTAGAGAGACAGGCTTCCATCAGTAACAGTGGCTTCCCTAGTGGGGTGAGACGCAACCAGAGATACACGGCAGAAACTTGTTAGGTGGGGAACATGATTTTTAAAAAGAGAAATGACAGAGGATGAATCTAGAAAGATAAATGGGACAATATTAAAAGGGGTTTTGAATAGTTCATTGAGGATTTACACTTTATTCCAGTAAGGAAAATTAACATAAACTGAGAAGTGCAATGTGCTATATTTCTTCATAAATATGAGTAATGACTAAGCAACTTCCAACATCCGTTTCCCTGCCAGTCACTGTTCTAGAAACTTCCACATGTTGATCTCATTCACCAGATATAAGGTAGGCATTTACCGTATGACACTGGGACAGGCTTTGAGAATATAAAAATGAGTAAGACAGTTAAAAAAAAATGAGTAAGAGATGCTGGTTTCATCAAGAAGTCTGTAGATTCAAGTAGTCAAATAAATGCAGGAAGGCTGTAACAGCAAGTAAGAACAGTGCAGTGAGAGACAAAGAATGCGTGTGAGGAAATCTGGAAAGGCACTGTAGAAGAGGAAGACTTGACTGGCCCTTAAACCATGACTCAGGTTTGCCAAGCAGAGTGAGGAGGAAGAGGCCATGCGAAGGTTCCGAGCTGGGAGAGCCCAGTCAAAGCGCAGGCTGCTGGGGAAGAGAGCCAGGAGAGGAGCTGAGAAAGAAAATGAGGGGAGCAGGATGCTGAGGAGACCTGCCAGGCGACGGAGTGCGGACTTCACGGGGTATCACTACAGGATTTTCGAGCACAAGAGAGAAAAAACTGAATGGGCTTTAGAAAGATCACTTGAACAGCTGGGAGAGTTAGGAGACTACTACAATTGTATAGGCAAAAGATGAGGGCTTGAAAGTTATTTAAACATAATTTACTAATTGATATTTAGAGATATTTAAAAGCTGACAGCACCCAATGACTCACTAGATACAGAAAGGGAGGATAAGGGGAGGAGGGCATCTAGGATGGCGCCCAGATTCTGGAAAGGTGCAGCTGGCCAGACGGCGATGCCGCTCACCAGGAAAAGAAGAGGCAGAGCCAGGTATGGCATTCAATCCCCAACCACTGAGTGAGGTGGTGATGATTTTTCCAACTTTACACACTGGGCAAGTAAGATTCAACAGGCTTTAGTAACTTACCCAGGGGCACACAGACCTCAGTGGTTGAGTCAGAATTCAGAATCCAATTGGTATTACTCCAAAGACCATGCTAGCTCCCTCAAAGGTTGAGCTGAGTCAAGTTTTAAATCTTGAAAGAGACACAGAAGCAGCATCATTGGAGTGCAGCAAACTGACGGGATGTGGCAGATGAAGTGTCGGGTAACACAAAGAAGCCTCTGCCCAGGCAGATTCCACACCATTAGCGAAACAGGCAATAGGAGGAAATATACTAAGCAAAAATCTCCTTGAAGCCAGTTTATTTATCAACTCTGCACCCCAGGATGCCTGGAACATTGTCTAGACCACAGCAGATAGTAAATAAATATATGCTGCGAGACTAAATGAATAAATTAAAGTACAAAGACAAACAAGCAGGTCTGGGAGGAAGGCAAGTTCCATTCTGGATGTGCTGTTTGATGTGCCTGTGGGTCATGTATGTAGAGGCAGTGAGAAAGGAATTCAGAGGGAAGTGTTGGTGATTCTGCTGTCATCAATATAAAAAAAGACAAAGCACATTCACGGATACCATCACAGGGCAGTGAGAAGAGATTCACACAGATTCCAGTAACATGTAAGAGAAGTCACTGTGAGAAAATGAGCGCGCGTGATTAGGGAGGCAGTGGTAGCCCATGGAAGGAGTAGTGCTATAGCCAAGAACAGAGCGGAACTCACTGATCAGTCTTCACAAGATGTAACAAAAAGAACAAAACCACCCAAAGCTGAATGTATTCAAGCCTCTGGTTTAGACCTTTTCACCATTACAGGCAAAGGGGAGGAGCTGGATGCACAGCAGTGGTTTTCAAATTTGCTGCACACTGGGAAAACCTACGGAGCTTTTAAAACTATTACTGGTTCCATCCTCAGAGACTCTAATTTAATTGGTATGAATGAATTCTGGGTATGTGGATTCTTAAAAGCTCCCCAGTTGATTCTAATATGCAGCAAAGTTTGAGAACCATAGGGAGAGAAGTTAGAAGGTATCACAAGAAGCATACTCACCAATCTAGAATATGTAATGTGCTAAGAGAGTCAAATGAACCACTTTTTTTCCAAAGAAAGTGGTAGGAAGTACTCGAAGAGCAGAACCAGAGCTCCTTGGAGAAGCTATCCATTCCAGAACAGGGGCAGAGAAGTCACAAGATGAGCCTGGAGCAGTACGGGCATGATCAGAAACAGGTGGAGACATATCAAAAGGGCACAGGAGGCAACCTGAAAGAATGGCCAATGTTCCAAGGTGGAAGTTTGAGCAACAGTACAAATTACTATAGCACTGGATTATAACCCACTGCACTCAAGGGCCCACGCAGATACAAGCAAATAATTGAATAAATAAATGGGGAGAAAGGGACAGCTCTTCCTTACAGTAACTCCAATGTGCAAAAGAATAAAAACAGAAAATCACACCACTGGAACACAAGAGTGTTGATGATGAAGTAATCACTGAAGGCAAGATCCATGAGTGAACACTAAAATGGTGGGCAAAAATTTAGAGATACAAAGAATATGTGCCCAATCTCAACGTATCTTCCCCAAGATATTTACTAATAATAAAGGAAAAAACAGCAACTTTCAGTGCAGAAACCTGGTGAACAGTACCTTACCCAAGTGACTGAGATTAACATCACCAAAAATAAGATGTATCACTATGATGTAGCTCCCGATATGATACACGGAGAAGTGCGTGTAACTTGAGGTCTTCTTGCCAAAAATGCATAAACCCAATCTAATCATAAGGAAACAACAGACAAACCCAAATCAAGGAACATTCTACAAAACACCTGACCAGTACTCTACAAAAGTGTCAGAAGTTATGAAAGACAAGGAAAAACTAAGAAACCAGCACAGACTATAAGAGATTAAAGTGACTTAACTATGAAATGTGATTTGGGATCTTGGACTGGACCCAGGAACAGAAATTAATTAGTAGAAATCTCATGAAATCTGAATAAGGTCTGCAGCTTAGTTAATAGCATTATACCAAAGTTAATTTTGTGATTTTGATAACTGCATTTACAATTAAGCAAAATATTAATATTAAAGGAAGCTAGCTGAAGGGATTAACTTTTTATAACTCTTCTATAAACCTTCAAAGTAAAGTTTTTTAAATAAGTGCTTTGTACTTAACAAATACCTAGTAAATATTCTCAAGCAAGGGATCATCAAGGAATAACAAAGATGAATAATGATATGGTTTTAGATATAATATATAATTTTTAATTTATTCTATTTGTTTGTTAGTTGGCTTATTACTGTCCCCAAGATGGAAATTACTTCCAATTTATAAAAACTTCTAGCAATGCCTTGCGCTGGTGGACGTGAACTACATCAAGCTACATTTGATAATTTCCTCCTCTAAATTTTCTACTTTTTCTGAAACATCTATTATTTGGACACTGAGTCTCTTTCGGACTAATCCTTAGTAGGTTTTTTTTTTCTTCCTTTTAATCTTATTTTTCAACACTTTGTCTTTTTCCTGTTTGTGGAAGAACCAGCCTATCTATGCACTACTTTTTAGGAGCTCAAACTTTACCAGGTCAAATTATAAAATTATTTTGAGGTTTTGTTCAGAGCGTTCTCTCCCTCTCTCCTTATATACACACACACACACCCCCCATACTGGATATACCATATATATATATTTTTTTCACTCATATATATATGAGTAAAACAAATGTGATTAGTGAAAGAAATCTAAAGCTGTGTCCCATACTCTTCCACATAACAACAGAGTATCTTCAAGATGCCAGAGATGTGAGGCCCATAAATTTGGATCAAGCATCTTGGAAGAACTGACAATGCACAGTAACATATTAAGGACTCTGAAAAGCTCAGCTTTAAGAACTTACGTAATTATAGTGAATACTGAATTTCTAAAACTTAACCACAGAATGCTTATTTTTGAAAAAATACTCAACTCTTTGTTCAACTCTTTGTTCTACTTTTAACTCCACAATCTCAGAAAATCATTTAACCTCCAGGAGGTTTGGCTTTCTTATCTAAATCTTTAAGAATGTAATTTTTAAAAGTCACATAAATAATATATTACTAACACTAAAGATGACTATTTTTTAACTGGAAAAGTATATACTACAGATTTCCTTTTCTTTCCTCTTACATTTCTTGGTTCATTTGCTTTTTATAAATATGTCTACTTTAAGTTTGTCCTATTTTTTGAAACGGCGAAGTTAAGAGTACTTTTCATAACTGTTTTCAGATTTCTGCCAATTTTTTGGTCCAAGTGACCATACAGCTCAGGATGGTCCCAGTGTATGTTCTTATCCCAGAAAAATTATTCATAATGTCCACTTTCACTCTAGAAATGCCCGTTTGGATGATAAAGTTTACGATCATCTTATCTTTGAGCTGTTATCACAAGTTCTTTATGTTGCTATATTTAGAAGAAAATTTTCATTTAAAAAAAGTTATGCCAAATGTGACAAAAAGTAATTCAAAAAGGGTTTTATTCAAAAAGGGTTTTATTCAAAATCTAAAAGTTTTTTTTCTAACAGAGTATTTATTAAATATGTGGCTAATCTTAGTCAAAGTATACTATGCTTGTTTGAGGAGAAATGGTCCAACTGTTATGGACTGATTCATGTCCCCCGCAGAATTCCTATGCTGAAGCCCTAACCCCCAAGGTGACTGCTGTGGAGATGGGGACTTTGAAAAGGTAATAATGATTAAAAGAGGTTGTAAGGATGAAGCCTTAACCCACTTTGCCTGATGTCCTTGGAAGAAGAGGAAGAGACACCAGGAAAGCACAGGAACGCAGAGGGAGGGCCATAGGAGGACACACAGCAAGGTGGCGGCCTTCTGCAAGCTGAGGAGAGAGGCCTCAGAAGAAACCAAACCTGTCAACACCTTAGTCTTAAACTCTAAGCCTCCTGAAATCTGAGAAAATTAATTTCTGTTGTTTAAGCCACCCAGTGTGGGGTACTTCACTTTGGCAGCCCCAACAAACTAACACACCAACACCCTGGAGAAAGATATCCCAAACATTCCTCTTACCTGGATATGCATATCTCTCTAACTTGTTGAGGTGTCAGAGCAAAAATAAAAAACTTCTCTTGAAAGCGCTGAATACTGCTTTGAACTGGGGAGGAGAGAAAAAAGAAAGATAATATTCCAATAACAAATCCAAGGACATAAGAACGTGTAGTAACCGGGCACTTCTGGTCAGAGTCTGCCAAATTCTGAAATTTTTATGGTTAAAATATGCCAAAATAAAGTACTAAGCTACATTTATCTTAGAATTATGAAAGTAAAGTCACTCTAAACCAGGTCCAGTTTTAAGCATTTATCATCCTTTATTCTCACACACTAATTACAGTCAAAGTATAACACAACTCTTCAAAATTACATTTCATCTTTGACTATAGTATCATCTAACGAAAAACCTAAAGAAGTCAAACTCCCCTCAGGAGAATTCTATCCACAACTCAGATTTTTTGTTTGTTTGTTTTGTTTTGTTTCTTTCTTTGTTGTGTTTTGTTTTCAATACTTAATTACACAGAGCAGACACATAAGAGAAAATTTAAAACTGAAATGTATTTTCTTCTCAAAGAACTTTAACAGATTATACTGATGCATTACTTAATGATGTTCTAGTAGTCATTAGAACAATGAATGCTTTCAACAGACCCTTGACTGAATACGTACATACATGCATTTCAATATTCAATTGTTTACACTTATCACTGAACACTGTTTTATGTGAAGATTTTAAAAATGATAATACTCCCATACACACACCAAATCTTTTCTAATTTTGTGAGATTTAAACAGAATATAGAAAATTTGAATCATCTGAAAGAATTTTTTTCTATATAGAAATAATCACCATATTAATAATCACCAGTGATGTGTAATACTAAATATTTCTTTCCTTATAACAGCTGCAAAGACCATTTGTGGGACGCAGAGTACTGAGGTTTCATGCTTCTTGTAAACAGTGGCCTCAGTTCAGAATTAAGAAAGAGGAGAACGTTACCAGCTGTTCCATCACTAGAAATCATTCATTTCCTTTAACTCAGTCGTCATCCTCATCCCCTGTATCCAGTAAGTCATTAAGTTCTGTTTTTAAAAATTTTCTTATCGCTGCTTCCTCTCCATTTTCATTACCACTGTCTTATTCAAAACCTGTTATTACTTTGCACAAATGAAGGAGCAATCTGCCTGTTGGCCAGTCTCCTGTCAGAACACAAGTGCGGAGCTGGTCATTCTTAGCATCAATTTCAACACTACTCCTCTGCTCAAAAATGCTGAGCAGTGTCTTATCTCTGAATGAACCAAGTCTAAAACTCCTTTATCTATAAGAGCCTCCATAACAGTGGTTTCACCCCTTAGCAAACATCCATTTCCAATGTCTCCCCAAGTCTTACGCTATTCACAGCAAGTTTCTTCACTGTCTGGTCTCACAATTGTGCCATTTTTATATCTACTCTTGTGACTATTTACAGTTCTCCCCTCTCTTGACGTTTATTCTCCTATAAACTCCATCAATTCAAAGCGGGCACATTCATCCTTCAAAGTTCCTTCCAGTCTCACTTCTACTCCAAGAAGTCTGTTATCTCCCACATTCATTAGGCCAATGCGGTATCTAAGCTTCTAGTTCCCAAGTTACAGGGATTCCCCATACAGGCATATACTGCTTGCTACTTTTCTCTCATGTTAACATTATCTTCCCAACTAGACAGACTTCCTAAAGCCCATCTCGTTCTCCCGACTTCTCCACAGTTAGTCTACATGAAGATATCCAAATTAAATACTCACCACATACTTGTTAACTGAGTTAAGAGAAATGAAACACAGTGTCTGAATTTATCCAACTTCTTCAGAAGTGAGATTCTATTTCAATAGCTTTACATTAATACACATATCATTTTAAACCTGTATCCAGAGGCTTAATGAGTACTTTCTAACATTCAAGAATTTAGGAATATGAGAAGATGTTGACCCTCATTAATTTTTCACCTACCAGATTAGCAAAGATCAAAAAACCAGTAATAAAATGCGGATGATGTATAGGGAAAATAATACACTCAGATGTTACTGCGAGTACAAATTGGCACCATGCTTTTGAAGCAACTGCCAAATTTCCCCACAAAAGTTGAATATCAAAATACTAAACACTCATACTACTTAACCCAACAAATTCACATCTAGGCATTTATACCTCATAAACATGCATGTTAAGTATTCAGAAACACATATGCAAGAATCGTCACAGAAGCAATGTCTGTGAGACTGCAAGAATAGTGCCTGAGACAAGGTATAACTAAAATACTTCTGAATAAACAATGAACATTGAAAACCACTGAAAATATACATCAACAGAATACTGGTTCAGTTATGGTACATGTACAAGATAACAGATCTACTATAATCTACAGATCTATAATACATTTCCAAGAAATTGTTACGATAGATGGTCATTGCAGGCTCTATGCACAGTGGATACAAGTAGAATCACGCCCTTCTCCCTCCACCAGAAACGCGGCACAGTGGCTCTGCAGGTGGAGAGGCTTTTTTAACGAAGGGGAAGAGAAAGAAGATGACGTAACATGCAGAGAAACGATTACCAATAAGACTCTAGCTGAGTGGTAACTGAGGTTATGAGGGACTTTCCCTTTTGTTCTATTTCTTATGTCTGAATTTTCAACTATTAGCAAAAATTACTTCTGTAATCTGAAAAACACTGTGAAGATATTTTAAGGAATCAAAGGCTCATAATACCCTGAAGGTATTTCCCAAAATACCAGACATAGCAACACAGAGATGCTTCTAAACACGGTGAACAAAAAGAGCCAGCTGCAGAAGAACACAGTATACAGTGTGTCATCGCAAAAGCAAGCCAATTAAACATGACTTTTCCTATACATACACGGTAAGAGAGAAATTCAAAATCCAGAATAATGATAGGAAAAGGCAAGGAGACTGGTGTCAAACATACTGGGAAAAAAAAAAAAAAAAAGACACTGGCAACGTGCCTTCTTATAAAAACTGGGTAGTGGTTTCACAGGTGTTCATTCATGGATATTCTTTATATACTTTTATATTTTTATTTTATATATATTTTTTGAGGTAGATTGAATATAGACAAACTTTTAAAATAGAAAAGATTTCATCAAAAATTATCTTAAAGAAGAAAAACAGACAATTGAAAAGAAGATAAAAATACTACCTGTGAAAGCAAGTTAGAATAGCTATTTAAGGGAGGAGAAAAGAGATTTTTGTTAACTTGCTTTCAGATTAAGGGATTATCCACTTGCTACAGTAAAAACCTCAGCTACACAGAACCTCAGTATTACTGTGCACATTCTTGTTTTCTAGATGCCACAGTTTGTCATTTTAAATGCTAAAATATCTTTATTTAAACTATTTGAATAGAAATAATACCAAACTGCAAAACTATATAGTAATGTATCTACTTAAATAAAAGCTACTCATCGTGGTTGTTTGGGGGTTTTATTTAGCATCAATGCATGTGTCTTGCTGAACACTGATTTCCTCAATACTAAAGGGCTATATAGGTTTCATTATTACTGAGAGGTCTGGGGATGACATTTTTTGACTTTGTTTCTGTTTTTTCTTACCAGGGCTCTTCCAGTCTCTCCCGTGTTGTTACTTAATTCCTGCTCAACAATATGTTGATGGCTTAGAAATAAAAGTCATCTAAGAACTGTATATAAAATCAAGAATACACAGACTGGCCCACAAATGTCAAGAATATGTGCTTTGAAATAAAGATTTGGTATCTCCTTCAATTCCTGAGGATTTCTAATTCTCACTTCCCATAAGTAAATAGGTTTCTCCATAACAGTGTTCCAAATAAATGAATTTATCCAGAATTTTTATTTTTGTAAGTATTTTTGACATATATAACCAAATTATTAAAAATTAAGGCAAATTCTGAATGTCATTACATTGCTTTAGATATTATGGCACTAAATATTTTAGTTAAAGGTCATTACTAGAAAGGATTAAATTTTTCTACTTTTATTTGACTGACTATAAGGTATTATGCTGATTTTTTAACTTTCTACTTTACAAAGTCTGAAACAGCCTTTCTTAGATCAGTGTTATCAATCTGACATAAGACGACTACGTACACTAAGAAAATTCTTTTTCTTTTTAGGGAAGGACAGGATGAGGAAATGCTTAAACCTTGCTTTGAAACAAGAATCAGTTTTTAAAGTTTATAAAAATAATGACAGGTGGGACTCCTGAAAAATACATGAGTCAACAATTTTTTAGCTCAGGAGCCAAAAGCTATTTTATAAGCCCTGAAGTTATACGTATTTCTTACATTCTAATTTAAACTATGAGCAAAAGGCAGGTTTTTCTTAGCCACTCTTCAACACAAAATGCCTCGGGCATTACTTTATCTAAACCAAATGAGATACAAATGTTTTATTTCAGTAAACTTCTAAAAAGCTTACTACTTTTTCTTTTAACCTTATTGAGTGAGGATAATGAAAGAGAAACTCTATGAAGAACACAGAAAAGTAAACAAATTCCTACTTCTGTTTCTGAACAAAGGAAAGCATGGAAAGAAAAGCACAAAGACTCTTCAGAGCTCACTGCTTGGCGCACCACCGATGCTAAGGAGCAGAGAAGACGTGTTGCTGCGTCTTTTCTCATCTCCAGGCATCTTCCTTCCAGGCCACCAGCCATGGCTCTGAAACACCTTCCACTGTGACCTTCTCAGTTCCGCCTTAGCCACTTTCCTGAGGGGTCCCATGAGGTAGGGTCATTTAAGCGTATTACTGGTCTCAATATTTCTCACAACACATACAAAGAAATAAACTGGCCATAGTTTCTGAGAAAGAAACAAGTGAGTGAGCCATGATGCTGTACATTGGTATAAACCAAAAAGCATGAAAAAGGGAGAAATAAAAAAATTATGGAAACATTTTAACCAGATAAATGAAACCATTAAAAAAAAAAGGTTAAAAACTAAAGTAAAATCATAAAAGAAAAACAGCTGGGCAATAAATGTTTAAAAGGTTTGTTCCTGTTATTTATTTAAAAAATGAAAAATCTAAACAAGATACAAACTTCCATCTATCAAAAGTGCAAAGATTAATAAAGACAGGAAGTAAAAGCGCCATGAGAGACATTCATTCTCTCACTTTGTGAAATTCGAATTGGTACAGCTATTCTGGAAACTAATTCAGCAATATGTTATCAAGAGTCCTTACTCTTTGATGCAATAATTCTACTCACAGGACTTTGTACAAATAATAAAATGTGAACCAACACAGAATCCTTATTTCAGAATGAATGTCATGAATGGATAAATGATTACTCTACCTGCATGCTCAGTTTTGCTAAACAAAAACAATGAAAGCCAGGAGAGAGGGCCTGGGAAAGGCACGGCCTCCTTGGTCTGCACCGCCAGGCCATACTGACCCCATTAACCAGCCCTGTCCCTCAAAACTTCCTTCTGGCTCAACCAAGATATACAAGTACAATTCTATACGAAACGAAAAAAGTATATTAGAGTTTTCAAATGACCTGAAACAAAAAGGCTTTTTCCTAAAATGAAAAGGAAAATAATCTCCCAAACTAACTATGAAGTACTATTTCCCCAACAGTTTATTTTATGAATAAATTCGAATACCTCTGTAAATAATTTCATTAGGCAGTAAGGAATTATGCCATTACAACACAGAAGTCATCAACCTCGGTAAAAATTCCTTCAAGTCACACGTAACACATGTTAATAACATTTAATAATATGATAAAACGTATTACATTTTCTAAGCAGTCAATGGCTATTAAACAAAAAGCTAAAATCCTGTATCAAACTGCCATTTTAGAAAAAAATTAAGTATAAAAGGTTTATCTCTTAAGAAAATTGTTTAAAAAGTGAGGTTAAACAGAAACTAACTCTCTTTGTAAAAATATCAAAAGGTGGAATCACAGGCAATAAATAAGATTGCTGTCTATTCTTAGACACACAACCTGAGTTCTAAGTTGCAAGAAGAAAGCTTGATCGACAAATTAACAGTTTTATATTAGATTTTTGTCGCGGCTGCCAATATTTTTATCTCTACATTTAAACATTTGGCATTTTAATGCCTCACTTTTATAATATTAACAGCAAATCATTAATCAACAGTTGAAGGCCTCTTGCTTTATCTGCTCTTGTCTGGAAGATACCTAATTTCTCTCCCACTTACCTAAACTTGTGGGCTTGATGAGGACATCAAGGACATCATAAAAGGGCAAGTTTTTTAACTGCACATCAGGATGGACAGGAGGGATTGGGGGAGACGGCTGCTGCATCTCAAACGTGGGTTTAGTGTCTTGAAGCAGCACAGAACCAACAGGAGAGGATGGCGAGTGAGGTGTAACTGAAGTGGAAGGCAACGAGTGGATCCCAGCCACGGCCAAGTCAGGCTCTACAGGTGAGGAGCTACCATCCAAACTGAAAACTGATGATTTGATTGTGGATAAATCAGAAAGGCCTTCAAGAGTCCGAGGGTATCGGCGTCTGTACAGTTCTCGGATTTTAATCTGAACCGCAGGGCTGCAGCCGCTCTTCAATAAATGCAACGCCCTCATCAGGAGGTCATGCTTGCGTCCACTTTTATTCCGTCCGGCAAAGCCTAGTAACACTTGTAGTTCAGAAACCCTAAAACTAGAAACCATATTCTAAAAGGAAAGAAAAAAAAAAAAAGGATATAAACCAATAGTCAGCCCCAAGCATATAAAAACCCTATTTAAAATACACTGTAAAATTGGATTTTTCCAGCATTCTATCAATTGGCATGTGCTAATAAACAGCATTTTCACATATCACTTAGAACTGTTACTGTTTACACAGGCACCAGCCCTCCACCCAATTGCATTCATGCTATAGTGTTAACTACATTTTGTTGTACTAAATTTTCGTGATCTATGACCTGCTGGTTTCTATTAACCACCTCATTATCTGATTATGCTCAAATGTAAAGCCGTATTTGCTATATGACTATGAAATCTATAACCAGTGAAAATGTGCCTTTTCAAAAAACCAAGCCATACCAATACACAACGTAATATTTGTTATTATGGTATTATCACTAATTAACCAAACAAAAATTAGATTTTTGCAACCCTGTATCTACAACTTCTGATGCTAAGCAGGAAAATGACAAAATTAAGCCAGAACTGTAATCCAAAATCCAATGCTTTTTTTCACCCCAACTCAAATATGAAAGAACAGACAACATAAGAAAATAATATTTTTAAATATTAAAGGTAAAAAAATCACATACATCTTATTTAGCAGTTGAACTTCGGAAAAGGACTGAAATTCCCAGCTAATTAGCCCAAGTGAAAAAACACCTCTGAAGAGCAAGGATATGAGTGGAAATAAATCTTGACGGGCAAGAGTCCCTCCTTGCCACTCTGCTGACTTGTTGGCGGGTGTAAAAGGAAGATTCTAAGTAGCTCCCACATCTCACCTTCTATTTATTCAACAAAACCTAATAAATTCTTGTAACCACTTTGTGGCCTCGTAAATCCACCTACTTAAGTAATTTTCAGTCAATTCTGAGCTCAGAGGTAATCCACACTTGAGTCAGATTTACCTGTGCCACACATAAGGCCAGAAAGAGGAGTAGGACCTGGGGCAGACCAACAGCCCTTCCAGACACCGACCCTAGGGAAACTTCCCCAGGCCTCCTCAGTGCTGCACACTCTACAGCTGCCTGGGATTCCCTCTCAACCAGGGGTTCCTTCTCAACCTGGAGGGCTGAGGCGATACCTACAGCTGGCACTGATTCATAGTCTGAAGCTTGTTTATATTTCAGTAGCGTAAGTAACATTACATCATGGAGAACACCAACACCACCACCAGCAGCAGTCATACAGACACAAGACATCTGGGATTCTTTCTAAAGAAACCAAGCTAACTCAGAATTCGTTATATTGCTTCCCTCCTTACACTTATTTTCACGTATTCTCACTTTAAGGGAATTTGTTTTATAGAAATGACAAAACAGAGCAAAAGGTCACCCTAAGCTTAACTGTCTTTTTTTAAAATAATATTTTATTGAAGTATAGTCAGTTTACAAGGTTGTGTCAATTTCTGGTGTACAGCACAATGCTTCAGTCGTGTAGGAACATACATACATTTGTTTTCATATTCTTTTTCACCGTAAGAAGCTTGACTCTCAAGAAGTAATTTCTGGAAGGTCTGATATTACTTATTTCCAATGGTAACTTTATTAGCAAAGAATGCTAATGCAACTGGTCTAATAGCTATTATAAACATACAAATGGAAGAAACAAAGAAAGGCTTAGAACAATGAATCACAGGATTCTGAAAGCAAAACAGAAATCCCCTGGTTTGGGGAGGGGGCAAAGGAAACAAAAGAGGACAGGACAGTCTTTGCTCTGCAAAATGCTGCCAAGACAAAGTACTGCTGGGCACTCGCTCAAAGATGATGGCTGTGAGAGTCAATGGCGCTCTGTGGAAAACTTCACACCAGCAATTAGTAATTGAAGGTCAAGTCCTGGCATCAAGACTGAGGACCTCAGCAAAGTCATGTCATCGTTCTGGTCATCAGTTTCTATTTTAAAACAACAACAACAAAACTCTCCTTTATTTAGAGTTTACTATTAAGATATTCTCTAAGGAGTTTACGAAGTCAAATTCTATGAATATGTTTTTCTTGGCAAATCTTGCTGGATCCCACTTCTTAAAGCGATGTTTATCTTTTTTTTTTTTTAACCTCTGTCTTCAACCAAGTTTCAGCAGTCACCAGGAAGGTGAGCCTGCTATGAATACTACCAAGAATGAATTTCAGCTAATGTTTTCCACCAACCTCTGATGTCTACATTTTTCGTACAATTTTTTTCAAGTGGATTTTATCCAGTCTACCCTGCTTCCTCCCAAAGTCTGCCCTCTATACTTCAGTTACAATTGCTACATGCTCTACGAAGAGGAATTTCTCAATAAATGTCTGCAGACCCACTTTAAGGAAATTCATGAGCTACAGAAAACTATGTTGGCATGATTGATTTTTAAAAAGATACATAATCTGATTTCTAAAGAAAAGCTAATACAAATTAAGACTAGGACTTTAAATCAACCTTCTTCTTTATCAGATTTGAGTAACACAAAACTATAAAAACATTTTAAAGCTGGGACTTTATAAAATTGAAACTTTACACACAGGCGTGAAGGCAAGTTGAAGGTGCTAAGAAAACTGGCAAAAACAGCACAGACTTTGGGGAAGCTCTAGTAGGCTGGAAGTCGTGGTAAATATCAATACAGCCCTGTAGGTTCTCCATCCGCTAGGATGTGTAACACAGGGAAGGGAGAGGAGCTGCTGAAACTGACAAGTCATGCTACTAACATCGCCTACCCTAGCTACAATATGAAAACCACCTACATCTTCATTTACAAGTAGGAATAAATTTTAAAAAAACCACCAGATAATCAATACATCAAAGAGTATGATCAAGCTGATGCCCTAAGAGAAACTATATGGCAAAGTAGAAAGTCACTCCAGTTCCAGAAGTTACAGGAGGACCCAGCTGGTGGCCCTGTATTCCTGTGAAATCATGTATTCCCTATAATGAAATCCCTTTTTTACTTGAGAGACTTAACGTGGATCTCTTCCTTACAACACATTGATTAAAATAACTACACAGCCAAAAGCATCAAAACTGAAAGTCAACTTTAAATTAAAAAAAAAAAAAACAATAAAAAGAATACTACATTTTTTAGAAACCTATAAAACAAGCCAAAGCTTGGGATACTCAATCTCCCTAAACGCTTCTACTATTACACAAGATTTAAAATAAATTAGGTAGTCAGTTCAAGAAACAAAAAAGTAACAAACACACACCCTCAAAGAGTGAAGAATTAAAGGATAAAAGCAAGAAAACATGAATTAGAAAGCAAAGTGCAAAAAGTCTGTAAAGTCAGGCCAAAAAGGAGGGAAGAAAATAAACAGTCTAGAGAACAAGAAAAGGAACATAAAGATCACAAATACGAAGCAAATTTCTTTAAACAAAGAGAAAAACACATGCAACTATATTCTAATAACTTACAGGCAAATCTTATTTCCTAGAAAAATGTAAATTACTCAATCTGATTCAAGAGGTATATTATCTCTGTCGCCTTCCACTTCCAAAAGTATCTGCCTAAACAAGACAGCTTAATGGATAAATTCTACTAAGTTTTCAAGGAAAAGATGGAATTCTGTTCCTTAAACTTCTCAAGAGAGTAAGACTCAGAAAATCAAATACATGATAGAAGACAAACATGGAAAAAGCTGTTGAACACAAATACAAATTTTTTAATATGCAAATTACTGTTTTTCAAACTTCACCAGGGGAGTCCACTCATCCAACCAAAATTTTAGGCAAAAGCCTGATGAAACAGGGAGCCTAGAATGCCACTTACTCTGTCATTTCCCAAGATGGATGATAGTGAATCTTTTTGTAGCACTGTCTATGTTTCCTACCAGTACAGACACAAAAGCCCCTGAAGTGCCCAAATATAGTTTAATCTACGAAAATACTGGTTTAACATAAATTTAGTAAATTACTTGCTTAAGATGATTTCTGTCCTTACAGTCACATACTGAAATATTTATGGATAAAACTATAAAATACATGGGATTTCCTTTAAAATCACTTGGGGGAGAGTAGGTGGGGACATACACAAAAAAAGACCAGAGCTGATTACTGCTGAAGCTGTGTACTGGGTACATGGGGAATTCTCTACCTTTGTAAGTAAGAATGTTTCCATTAAAAAAAGTTTGTCTGAATAGGGGAAGCTGGTTGCAGGATAGATGGCATTGTACTAACGCCCCACATTTTCTATTAACATGAAAGTATTCTAGATTTAACCAAACAAAAAATTTTACTTGTTTGGAGACGGGGGAAAAAAACTGTGGTCTAAACACCATTTCCCACAAAAGGAAATGGCTTCAGGAAATGGCTAACTGCAAGTTGGACAAAAAATGCACAAGATGAGCCTAGAACATCTTATCCAGAAAGCAAAGAAGTCATCAAAGACCACTGGAATCTTGTCGGGACACAGAAAACAACCCAGGAGCCCAAGACGAGACAATCTGAGCAGCAAAAAGAACAGTAACTGCATCAGATCCCAACATATCAAATACATTTTTTTAAAAAATCATTGGTACAAAATGATACTAGAAAACAACTCACTGATCTCCTTTACAAAATACTGGAAAACCAACTCATGAGTATTCTGAAAATTGATAAAGAGGAAAACGATACAGAAAGATTTACTGGTTAAAAAAAAAGCCATATTATTATCTGGATAAATGCTAGAAAGGTACTTGATAAAATCCACTCCTGATAAAACCTCTCGATAAAAGGTTCTTTTATGTCCTGTGAGGTTTTTTAATATAGCTCTTGCAAATTTTTAAAATTTATGCCTTTGCATTTTATAAAAAGGTATCAAAAAGATAATATGGGAATACTAAGAACTCTACAAACATGAATTCAGCAATTTAGGTGAAATGGACCAATTCCTCAAAAAACACAAACTACCAAAACTTACCCAATATGAAATAATTTGAATATCCTCTAACTACTCAGGAAACTTAATTCTTAATTTTGAAACTCCTCCCTAAAAAAGATCACCAAGCCCATATCATTTCACTGGAGAATTCAACCCACCATTTAAAAAAGAATTAGCACAATTCTACATAATTTCTTCCAGAAAATAGAATGTGAGAGAAGACTTCCAAATTCATTTTATGAAGCTAGTACTATTCTGATACCAAAACTCATGATAAAGAATTCTCAGAAAAACGGGAATAGGGAAGAACCTCTTCAACTTAACAGAGAGCATCCACAAAAATCTAGGACCAAGATCTTAATGGTGAAAGACCGAATGCTTCCCCCTGAGACTGGGAATAAAGCAACGATGTGCTAGAAATTCTAGCCAGTGGAATAAGACAAGAAAAAGAAAAGATATACAGGCTGAAAAGAAAAAAATAAAACTGCCTATATTTGCAGATCCTGAGCAATCTGCAAAACAACTACTAGAACTGAGTTCAGCAAGGTCACAGGACCAACACACAAATACCAATCACATCTCTGTATCTAACAAAGAACATGAGGAAACAAGTTTAAAAAACAATGCCATTCATAATCACTCCAAAGAAAATGAAAATACTTATGTTCAAAAATACAACAAAACACAAGACTTGTATTCTGGAAACTATAAAATGCTAATGAAATAAGTCTGAAAAGATCTAAATAAATGGATTCTTCATGGATTGGAAGACTCAGCAAAATAACATGACTTTTCCCTACAATGATATACAGATTAACACAATTCCTAACCAAATCTCAGCAAGACTTTTCAGATATAGATGAGATTATTCTAAAATGTATATGGAAAGGTAAAGGAACTAAAAGATCCAAAATAATTTTGAAAAAAGGAAAGAGAGAGGAATCAGTCTATCCCATTTCACAACTTAGCTCAGTAATCAAGACTGTAGTATTAACAAAGGGACAGACACCGAGGTCAGTGGAACAGAACAGAGAACCCAGAAACAGACCTTCACAAATACGCCCAGTTTTTGACAAAGGTGCAAAAGTAACTCAATGGAGGAAAGACAGTGTTTCAACAAATGGTGCTGGAGCAATTGCATATCCACAGATCAAAAAAACGAACTTCCACCTAAGTCTAACATTTTATACAAAAGTAACTCAAAATGTATCACATGCTTAAATGCTAGAATAAAACTTTGAGGAAAAAAACACAGAAGACAATCTTCAAGATCTAGCGCTAGGCAAAGAGTTTTCAGACTTGACACTCAGAACAAGATCCACAAAAGAAAAAATGATATACTGAAACTCACCAAAATTAAAAACTCTTAAGTAAGACCATGTTTAAAAGGATGAGAAGAAAATCAAGAGGCCTGGAGAAAATATCTGTCTACCATATATCCAGCAAAGGGCTAGTATCTAGAATACATCTAGAACTCTCAAAACTCAATAGGAAAAAAAAATCCAATTAGGAAAAGGACAAAAGACATGAAGAGACATTTCATCAACGGGAATATATGGATAAAAAATAAGCACATGAAAGTATGTTCAGTATCATTAGCCATTAGGAGAATGTACATTAAAACCTCACTAAGGTATCACTAGATACATATCAGAATGGCTAAAATGAGAAACAGTGATAACACCAAATGCTGGCGAGGATGCAGAGAAACTGGATCACTCCATACATTGCTGGTAGGAATGTAAAATGGTACAGCCACTCTGGAAAACAGTTTGGCAAGTTCTTAAAAAAACTATACATACAATAACCATACAACTCAGCAATTGCTCTCCTGGGCATCTGTCCCAGAGAAATGAAAATTTAATGTTCAAAAAACAACAACAAAAAAACTATGCACAAATCTTCATAGCACTTTTATTCAAATAGCCAAAGACTGTAAACAATCCAGATGTCTTTCAAAAGGTAAATGGTTAAACAAATAGATACCATGGAAAACTACTTGACAATAAAAAGGGATTAACTATTGATATATGTAAAAACATGGATGTATTTCCAGAGAATTATGCTGAGTGAAAAAAACCAAACCCAGAAGGTGACAAAGTATATGAGTTCATTTATATATCATTCTTGAAAGACAAAATTATAGAAATGAAGAATAAGTGGGTTCCAGAGATTAAGGAGATGGAAAGGAAATGGGTGTGTCTATAAAAATGGTAAGATGAGGTATCCTTATGTGATGGAAATGGTCTGTATCTTGTGTCATTATCAATATCCTGGTTGTGATACTATATTACAGTTTTGTAAGACATTAGCATTGAGGGAAACTGGGTAAAGATTATATGGATGTTTCTGATATCTCTGTATTATTTCTTACAACTGTGAATGAATTGAGTTATCCTAATAAAAAAGTTTAATTTAAAATTACAAAGACCAAGACTATCACAGCAGGTTAATTCCTTTAATTCAATAGCATGACATTCACAAGAATGTCATTGACATTCACAAAAGAACACAAAAATGTAGGGGGAGAGGGAATTTTAAAAAGCAGGCAAAGTTAGCTGACCAATAGAAAAATAACAGGTATGTTAATATTAAACAGTAGTGTGTAATACAAAAAGCATTACTAGACATAAGGAGTCACTACACAGAGTAAAAATTCCAATTCAACAGCAATATATAATAAACTTAAATTTCATGTACTAGCAACAATTTCTAAATATAAAAATTGTAGAGAAGCTACAAAGAAAACAGAAAAAAATTCTAGTAAAAGATTAACATACATCTGCTCTCTAGACAAAATAAAGATAAAAGATCTCAACAGCAGAATTAACAAGCTTAACTATGGGACATATATAAAACTTTGCACCAACAACTGGAAAATAAACATTCTCTTCAAATAGGTAAAAAATGACCACACAGTCTCAACAGATTTCAAAGGATTGTACCATATACCGATCATCGTGCCCAACCACAACACAGTTACAGGTCAGTAACCAAATTAACTAAAGGAACTCCCATATGTTTTGAAATAAAACTTTTAAATAACTCATAAATTGAAGAATTCACCCCTATGTGATGCGGGAAAGCAAATACATAGAGTTAATGATCTTGAATGCCTGTCAAAATACTGAAAATTAATAAGCAAGGTGTTCAACTTTAGAAATCAGAAAAACAACAGAAATAAACCCAAAGGAAGTATAAAGGAAAGAAATAAAAAGCAGAAACTAATTAAATGGAGGAAGGGGGCGGGGAATACATTGAAGAGCACTAAAAAAAAATTTAGTTCTTTGAAAAGTTTTGAAAAAGTGGGACTTTTAGCTTTTAAAACTCATCAAGAAAAAGGCATCTTGAAAAAGATAAAAAAAGACATTAACTACAGGTATTACAAAATAAGACATTAACAACTTAATTCAAGAACATGGATGAAATGGACAGCTTTCTATAAAAGTATAACCTACCAAAATTGATTTGAAAATTGAAAATATGAGCAATCCTATAACCAAAGCAATGGAATCAGTGATTATGAAGTGACTCACAAAGAAAATAACAGTAACAATTCTACAAGGGAATTCTACCAAACACTCAAGAAACAGATCTTTCTAATCTTAAATAAACTCCTTCAGAAGAAAGAGGAAAAGTATATATTTTTTAAATTATAGATCAATATTATTATTAGAGGCAAAAATCCTATTTTAACTTGATTCAAACTGAGCCAAGTAATGAAAAAAAGGGTCAGACCAGGGTTGACTTTATACTTGGGAACACAAGGTTGATTTAAGTATTAGAAAATCAGTCAATGTATTTCACTGTGTTAACTAACAGGTTACAGAAGAAAAACATGTGATCCTCTCAAAAGATGCAGAAAAAGCTTTTGATAAAAATCAACATCCATTCACTATTTTTTTTTAAGTTAGCAAACTAGTAATAGAAAAGCACATCCTTAACCTGAAATGGTTATCTACAATAAACCTACAGCAAGCATCATACTTAACTGTGAAACTCTGAAAGCATTCCCTTTAAAATCAGGAACAAGATCAGGATGCCCCCATCACCGCTTGTATTCAACATTGTACTGGAGATCCTAGCCAGCACATTAAGGCAAGAAAAAGAAAGAAAGAAAACAAAGCATAAGAATTGGAAAGGAGGAAACAAAGAGGTCATTATTCACAGATAGTTCTGTCTACACAGAAAATCCAAAAGAACTCTACAGACAATTTATCACAATTAGAAGGACAGCAAGGTTGTTACACAAAGTCAAATTGTACTTTTATATATGAGCAAGGTAGAAAATATAATTTCAAAAGATACTTTTTTGACACAAAAATAAGGTACCTAGAAGTAAGCCTAACAAAATATTTACAATAGTTTAGCTGAAGAAAATTATAAAACTTTACTGAAAGACATTGCAAAAGACCTAAATAAATAGATATTATGTTTATGGTTAAGAAACTTAACAACAAAATGTTAGTAGTCTTCAACCTGTTTACAAATTCAATTTCCCATCAAAGTTCCAACAGGTCGTGTGTCTGTGTGTATCTACATAATTTTTTTTAAATGGTTCTAGAATTATACAGAGGAGAAAATCGCCAAGATGAAGGCAGGAGGACTTGGCCCACTTCTGTGTCCTTCAATGACTGACTGGATCATTTCAGACCAATCCTCCCTACGAAAACTTAAAAAACTGAGCATATACAAAACATCTAATTGAAAGTACGAAAGCACTACAAGGCAGCAAGAACCTGGGAGGCCAAGACTATGGAAAGAAGCCTAGAAAATAGAGTCCAATATTTAATGTCTCTTTTCCCCTGGAGATATTTGCAAAATATAACCTGTAAGAGCCGGTATTTGGGATATATAATAAATGCAAATCAGTGTAAAAAAGACAGATGGCCCAATATAAAAATGGGCAAAAGATTCAGCAAGGCATCTCACACAAGATATGCAAATGGCCAATAACTATATTAAAAGGGGCTTAACATCATTACTCATTAGGGGAATGCAAATTAAAACCACTAAACATCCACCAAAATTGTAGAATTAAAAGGACAGATGAGAAAGGATGTGGAGCAACTGGAACTCTTATTATTGTGCAAGCGGAAGGGAATGAACAAACTACAACTACATACAATGAAATGGATGAATCTCTTAAACAAAATTGAGAGGAAAAAAAGTCAGACACAAAAACATACACATACTATACAGTTCCATTTATACAAGGTTCAAAAAATAGGTAAAACTACTGTAAGATGTTAGTCTGGCCAGTAAGCGTCCTTAAGAAGGAGGAGTTAGTCACTGGGAGAGGACTCACGGGAAGTCTCGAGAGTGCTCGTAATGTTCTATTTCTTGACCTGCATATAGTTATTTTGACAAATTTCATCAAGCCGTACTCTCAAGATCTGTATGTTTTCTATTATGAATACCCTATAGCAATAGAAGTTTGTTTTTATGGAAGTTGTTATAAAGTTATAGTAATTAAAATAATGTGATGGTGCTGTTAGACTAAGAGACTAGAGTCCAAAAAGCATAGATAGATCCAATTGTAGAACTATAACAAATCAGTAAGAAATAAAACAGCAACAAAAAATCAGTACAAACACAGGCAAAAGACATGAACAGAATCTCAGAAGAGGGAAGAACATGTTAATAGTATAGTAAAAGATGCTCAAATTCATTAGCAAAAGGAAAAAGTAAAAAACTAAAAGGTGATATTTTATACTCACTGGCAAAAACTTTTAAAGTCTGATAAAAGTAAGTATTAGCAAGAAAGCTAAGCAATGAAAACCACTGCTTGCGGGAGAAGGCAAACACTGATACAATCCTCTTTGGAAAACCACCTAGCATTATCCAGTATTGCTGAAGATGCACATATCCTTAAGTCCCAGTAATGCTACTCCTAGAATTCCTAAAGTGAAACACACTTTATTAAACAGTCGCATTAAATGAGATTAATAAAGATTACAAACAGCATCATATCAGTGGTTAACTATGTTCACAAAGTAAGTTACTTTTTTCCTTTTTTTGCATTTTCAGAGCTTTTTGGATTTCAAAAGTATAAATAAGGGATTTGGGGACCTGTAATTGGGGGGGACTACACAAATTTCCAACAAGAATAGATAAATTGGCATTTATACAATGGAAACTCAAAAACAATGATAAACAACAACAACAAAAATCCCAAATACATACAGCATTATTTGATTTGTATAAAATTTTAAAACACACACACAAAAATATATATATGTGATTTCTATATATAATTTTATATATCTATATAATGCAGGACAATATCAGGAAGGGGATCCTGCTGACCCAATGAACTATTTAACTTGTACGTTTATTTACCTATACCTTATCTATTATAAACAATATTTTGTACCTATTAAATAACTTAAATATTTAAATTTTTAAAATTAGCATGATATGCCTAAATACATAAACCAATTCAGAGAACTGTCTCAAGAAAATTTTTTAAAGGAATTAGTATCCTTAGAGAGTTCAAGGTTATTTTCCCCCATAAATCAAGGACAGGTTGCTTATTTTAAAAAAAGGAGGAGGGGGAGAAAAAGAGGATAAAGCTCTTAAAAATCAAAAATATAATTACTAAAATAAATTCTATGGAACCATGGAAGAGTTCTAAGGCAAAGTCATGGATATCTTCCAGAATGTAAGCAAATAAAAACATCAATCTAGAAAGTTCAATATTTACCTGTCAAGAGTCTCAGAGAAAATAGGAAAGAAATTACCAAGAAATAGAAGGTAATTCCCCAGACCTGAGGAGTCTTAGAACTGAAAAGGTCCCACCAGAAAGAATGAAAAAGGCCCACAACTAGACACACTTCACAACACCAAAGACATGGAGATCACCTTGAAGACTGTAAACAAGGTTACCACAAAAAGACAGCCAAGACGTTTGCAACGGACCTCTACTAGCAACACTGGGTGTTTTAAATTCCTAGAGCAAAGCATTCAAAATTTGGAGAAGAAAACTGTACTGCCAACCTATGATTCTTTTATCTAAACTTTCCATCAAGAACAAAGGCAAGCCACCCTCAAACATTTAAGAAATTATAAAGTGTATCATCAGCATACCCTTCCCAAAACAACTACTCAAGATTATATCCCAGTAAAATCAAAAGGAGTCTAAAAAAGAGAAAGGCATGAGATCCAATAACAGCCGACCTAACTCGGGAATGCCATGCAATCCCAGGATGACAGGTGTGCAGCAGATTCTAGAACTAAGCCACCCTAGGAAGGTTGAGAGCTCCACAAAGCCTATCTTCGAGGAAAGATGAATGGTTACAAGATGAGAACATATTGTGATATTAAAGTTTAAAAATAATTTCCATGAGCTCTCCACAATCAAGCAGGACCTGGTTGTATTTCTCCTTTAAGGAGCACAGGTTTAATAACAGAAGCAAAGTTCCTCCAGAGTGCCACACTACTTGGTTCTACAGTAACTAATACTTCCATCAACATGCATATTAGAAAGGCTGGTTATTCATATTTAATTTCTAGAATCTTCCTGTAGAAGCACAGGAAAGTTCAGAAGAGTTATAAACCATAATATAAATGCTATAAACCTTGACAACATAATAGAAAATGAAGACTAGAGGAAGGAGAATGGTGGAGGTAGGCAGAAACAAAGGGGAAAGGATGAATGTTAAATCCTTCTCTGAAAGACTGGGAACTAAAGAGATACTGTCTAAAACTGATAGGTCAAGAAACAGACATTTAACTATTAGAAAAAGTTTAAAGTATTCAACAACAGAATTAGGAACAAAAATGCAACTGGTAGAAATCAAAGTGCTAGGGCAGGTGGAAAACACAATCACCCAAATTTCTTTTCTACCAGAGAGTCAGGCAACAGACACCGTTTAGAGTTGAGAGAAAAATCAAGATACAGAAAGATATGCTTTATTTTTGAGTTTTGGGACTAACCTAAGGAAAAAAAACTTAAAAAAAAAAAAAAAGTTAAAGGCAGTTATATCCAGGACTTCAGAAAGAACTTTTACTTTTCTTCTTGAATTTTTATGCAGTCTGCACAAGTATTGCTTTCATTAAGAAAGAAAGAAAGAAAGAAAGAAAGAAAGAAAGAAAGAAAGAAAGAAAGAAAGAAAGGGATGAGGAAAAGAAGTAAGAGATTTAAAAATGTTATTAAAGCCATCTTCCAGAATTTGGGGGGGGGGGTCACATAATTTGTCCAAGGTCATACAGTTGAAAACCATGCCTCTCCAATACTAATACCAAAAAAATACTTTCTGCGGCACAATCAAGATTTGCTTTTTACTGACTTGTATGAATAACCAAATGAAGATTTCTGAATGTCTATGTTAAGTTTATACTGCTCTCTGCAGAGTCACAAAAACACTTATTTGTTTCAAACCATTTTTCCAAAAAGTCTAGAGTAAAGGCCATGTTATTAGTGGGTTCAAAATGAATATTCACAGAGAATAGTTTGGACTTTAATACCAATTGACTCCATATCACTTTTACTTCAATTCGACTGTGCAATTTTTTAAGTTCCGATATTTGAAAAAAACAGACTAGCGGTCAAGATAACTCAGTGGGGAAAGAATGATCTTTTTAACAAGTAGTCCTGGAACAACTGGATATCCACATTCAAAGGGAGTTATAGCTCTACCTCACACCATATACAAACCTCAAATTGGATCAACAATCTAAATGTAAAAGCTAAAACTTTAAGTAAAAGCTCTTAGATGAAAACAGGCATAAATCTTTGACACCGGATAAGGCAATGGTTTCTTAGACTTGACATCAAAAGCACAAGGAACAAAAAAGAAAAACAGATCAATTAAACTTTGTCAAAATTAAAAACATCTGTGCTTCAAAGTACACTATCAAAAAACCAAAAAGACAGCCCATAAAAAGGAAGAAAATATTTGCAAACCATGTATCTGATAAAGAACTTGTATCTGGACTATATAAAGAATTTAAACAAACAGACAAAAAAAGCAAATAACCCAATTAAAAAACAGGCAAAAGGTCTGAATAGACATTTCTCTAAAAAATAAGCCAATAAGCCCATGAAAAGATGCTCAACATCATTAGTCATCAGGGAAATGCAAATCAAAACCACACTAAGATACCACTTCATACCCACGAGGACAAAGATGTGGCAAAATTAGAACCCTTATAACACTGCCGGTGGGAATGTAAAATGGTGTAGCAGTTGGAAAAGATTTTGGCAGTTCCTCAAAAACTTAAGAGTTACCACATGACCCATCAATTCCACTCCTAGGTATCTATCCAAGAGAATTGAAAACCTATGTCCATACAAAATGCAAACACCTGTAGATGAATGTTCATACTATCCAAAAAGGGCAAACAATCCAAATGTGCACAAATTCATGAATGGATAAACAAAATGTAGTATGTCCCAGACAATGGAATATTATTCAGCCATAAAAAAGAATGAAGTACTGATATATGTTACAAGAATATACCTGAAAAGATTGTGTTAAATGAAAGAAACCAGACAAAAAAGGCCACATGTAAGATTTTATTTCCATGGAATGTCCAGAATAGGCAAATTCATAGAGACAGAGTAGATTAGTAGATGCTGAGGGTTGGGGGAAACAGGGCACAGAGAGTGACTGCTAATGAGCATGGGTTTCTTTTGGGGTGATTAAAATGTTCTGGAATTAGACAGTGGTGATGGTTGTAAAATTTTGTGATCAGACCAAAACTACTGAACATTTTAAAAGACTGAATTTTATGGTATGTGAATTACATCTCAATAAAAATTTTTTAAATAGACTAGCTAAGATCCAATCCAGAAAAACCAAGGCAAAAATGCTAAGAGAAACATCTGGAGAATGCAACAGTTATCACAAAAGAGATTCATGTTTACCAGAGGGAGGGTGCAGACCCAAGAAGCAAACAAACATAAAAATGAAAACAGCTAAGAAAATCTTGGTTTACTGACTAATTAAAATTTATCTATTTCATTTTAAGTTACATATTTGGTTTTGAATGTGCTAACATAATCACCTGACATGATCTCAAATGGAGTCCTGGAAATTTTAGTTGTGTCCACTAATAATAGCTTTGAATTACAAAGTGAATTCTGTTACATCTATCATATCTATTAGACTAGTTTTCACCCAATACTTGCGGGCTCCAAGGGATGAAGACCTTAACCTCAAATCCCCCTATTAACTTTCCATTCTCCACCTGTATCCCAACAGTGTCTGAAACTATCATGATGGGAAGTAAGGAACCAAACATTCAAGCCTTCAACGCAGAAAATCTTCTAATACAGAATTACTTAAGCCTTTCAGTAGATCTTCTGTGTCTGGTTTACCAGTATCTATAAAGAAAGTTATAATCACTGGCTCTTTCACTGGCCCAAATACATATCTACACTTTTGCACACACATTCACTGGAGATAATAAACTCTCAATGCACAAAAGGAAGGGGGTGAGGAATACAGGAGAAAGAAATCCTTAAAAAGAAGAATGTTACCACAAGATTCCCCCCTCCACCCCCGACACTTTAAGTAGGGAAAGTGGATTAACCAGGTTAAACTGTAGCAAGGACCTTTTTAAGGACTGAAATTATGCCACCAGGAGACCAGAGTAGAAAAACCACTCTGGCTGAAAAAGAGATAAGGGACTTCAGACCCCAATTACTCTGCCTCTCCTTCTTCACTGTGTTTGGTGCTACTGGAGACTATTTTGGGGAAAGAAAGTGGGGCAGCAGTGACAGATGTCCAGGTAGTCAGATTATATAAGCCTATCCCAGGTTAATTCACAACTAGTTAGTTAATTCACAAACTAGTTAATTCACGAACTCCTAGTAACATAAACGCTTTAAACAAGCAATTATTCAACTGAATAATTTCTTTTCTAGCGCCTTGAAAGTTTCTAATACGTGATGCATTACTATAATCACCTCTGACTATACAGACCATCATTTCCCTTCACAGAGAACTTACCCCTTTTCCCTTCCCTCAACCCATCAGGATGATCTTGAGAATCAGGTTTGTATAAGGTGAGTCTAACCTCCCGGCTATAGACCTACAGACGATTAGAACAGACGTGGACCCCGCCCCCCACCTAAGCTCAGCCAATCAGATCCTCTCCCCGAGAAGAACTGAAGAGAGATGTGCTAGTATTTATTGGTCACTTGAACTGAAGGCAGCAAAGTGTAGGGATGCCACATTCGGCTGTGACTGAACAAGACCTCTGGTACTGGCTCACAAGGCAGTCTTAACTGAAATTTGCCAGGCAGCTTCTTAATGTTCTACAGGAGTTGCCTCGTCAGGAACTCCCCTCCGCTGAGCCTAAAAAGCAAAGGCACAGGAGTCACTGTCGCACAGTGAAGATGACCTTTCCCCAAATTCCCAACCTCCAGTACAAGAGATGGCAGCACTAGCAGGAAGTGACCTGGTACAGTTGTACAGGCCCTAGGGAGTCACCCTGAATGAAAATGGACAAAGATGATGGAAATTCTCTCAGCGGCATTAACAGCAGCCAAACATGTGGCATCCAGGTTGGCTGGCCATTTCCTCTGCTGCCAAGAAGTTAGCCAACAAACCAATGCCTATGACTTTTCTTGGTCCTTTTCCTTTAATTCACTTCATTATCACTCTGATCATCAGAATATATTCTGAAGCAGAGATCATTTAGAAAACGTGTGATGTTTCTTCACCTCCTCCTCCTAAGGAGATTTTTAGTCAGCTGTCCGGTTTTCCCTACAACACTGTATGTCACATGAGAAGGGTGCTTGGTTATTTATCATTCAATTTAGTTCCTAGATTGCAAGATGATAGCTAGGAGCTCGATGTGGACCCAAAGGAAACTGAACAGAGCAGTACAGAGTACCTACTCTAAAGCTAGACCTATGAGGTTAAAAATCCCAGGACTTCCAGTATCGGTCAAGCTGTGTGATCTAGGTCAGGTTATTCAACCTTCCTTGTGCCTCAATTTTTCATAGAATTGTTGTGAGAACTAAGTAAGTATGTACGTAAAGTGCTTAAACCAGAGCCAGGCATGTAATAAGCACTTTATTACAATGGATATCTGCCACCATCATCATCATCATTGCAGTGGGGAGTGGGGAGAGATACAGCACATCTTTAAACATAGAAGATGCTACTGAGCAGCTAAGGCAAAGACTGGGTTAGATAACTCAGCATTTGCACAGCCCATACCTCCCTTCCTCTGAAAACTCTCTCCAGTTAGTCTCTGTTGCTCACCTTATGTGAACTGTGGGGGAGTGGGCCATCTTCTATAAAGGGCAGGGAGAAGACAGCTCATTTATAGAAAAAGATGATGAAGCTGATCCACAAAACAAAATGGGAGTGGGGAGAAAGAGGGGTAAGGGAGGAAGAAAGGGTAGGGGGAGACGGTGGAGAAGGGGGAAAAGGTCGAAGTGCGGGGACTGGGAGGGAGAGAGACAAAGAGAAAGAAAGTGAGAAAATCTATGGTTTCCAAACACTTTCTAGTTCCAGGTTCCATTCCAACCTAAGCACTGACTGCCCTTTCTGCCCTATACCAATAAAGACATTCTCCACTTTTTTTAAGCTTTAACCAACATTTATAGAGTCTAACACAAATCTTGGAAAAGTTTTCATTGATAAAAAAATCTTAGAAGAGAAAAAGTTGTGTACATCCGTTATTACACGAAAATTAAGACAATATTGCAGATAAAAGTAAATTTAACTACAAACTTCAGTATTCTCAACCCATCCTAAACCTAACAAACGAATGTATACAGGTGAGAGGCTCAGGCCTGATTGTTTCAAAAGCTCTACAGCTGAGGCTCTGAGACACTAAAACCCTCGCTCTTATCAACATGAACACTCTACCTACTATCAAGGTTCTCTATATAAGCTAGTACAAGGCATAAAATACATTAATCTACTTTTCTCTCTACTGAGAATTAATTTCTGAAACAGCAGAGGGGAAATGGAAGGCATTACTCAAACTGAAACAATTTCCCTTTAGATCGAAACCATGTTCACCACATCAGCCAGGTAACCAGCCAACATCCTTCCCCCAATCCCATCCCGAGCCTAAAAACTGTAGGAAACCTACCAACTGAATCTTTTGGAAGATTCCTCTTCCTCCTTATTCGGAAAAAGTAATCCTAACAACACATGTCTATGTTGTGCAAACTGGCCGCGGTTAACTTCAAGTTCCTATTCATCCCTTCTTTGACTTTTTTTTTTTAATCAGGGTTTCCATCCTTAAGTATCCCATTTATGTTGTCAGTAATTCAGCGATCGATTTAAAAAAAAAAAAAAAAAAACTGGCTGATTTACCACGGTTTTGCCTCAGTTGAGGACTGTGAAGGTTATCAGCCCAGGGAGACATATCTTTTCCATTCTAACCCCAACACAGCCCATTTCAAACGTCTACTATACAAAGGTATCAACAATAAAGTTGTGACCTTGTTCTAAGGCGAGGAAGAAAAATTTTCAAGAGCAAAACGAGTTCACAAACAAACCTCATGACAGCACGGACTTTGCGGATTTCTTACCACGGCACTAAGAAAACATCAAGGTTTAAGGCCGACTGTTGAAGGCAGGGTTCCCCAAAGACCATGCTTCTCTCCAAGATGTTGAGGAAGCACTGGTGGGAGGAAGGGGCCTTTCTCGTGACAGATCTGACTAAACGGTCGCGTCAGCCACAGAAGAGAGAATCCCTAAAAGCAACTTCACGTTTCAGAAAACAGTCACCCACCAAGTGAGTAGCCTGTAGACTTAGGAATCGCCAGACACGTACACCCCCTTGCGAAGGTGGAGAAGCAAATCCTGCTTCCCACCTCATCCCTTAAAACAAACGGGGAAGGAAGTCGGGTCCCCACGAGCCCCTCCCGAGGGAAGCCCCGGGCCCCCGCGCGAAGCCCCAGGCCCCCGCGCCAGGTGTGCGGATCCCTGACCGGACCCACCGGCGGGCTCATCCTGGGCCCCAGGCCCGCCACCCCCGCGCGGCCCGGGCGTCCTCCGCCGCCTCGCTCCCCTCCCCCGCCCGCCTGCCCTGGCGCCCGCTAGGAAGCCGGCCGGGGCTCGGGGCTCCGCCAACCGGTTCCCGCGAAACAAGGTGGCGGCCGGCGACGTTGCGGCTTCCCCGCCTCCCCTCCCCTCCCCCGCGGCCTCCGCTGTCCACTCCCGCGGCCCCGCTTACCCTCAACTCCTCGAAATCCGCCATTTTATACCACCCGCGGGCGCCGCCGCCGCTGCCGCCACAGCACCCCCTCCCGCTGCCGCCAACAACGCCGCCGCCACCACGGCCGCCGCCGCCGCCTCCAGCACCATCCTGCACTGGGCGCCACTAAAGACGCCGCGGCCACCGCCGCCGCCGCTGCCGCCGCCGCCGCCGCCGCCGCCGCCGGGCCCGTCACGTGACCGGCGCCGGAGCTCCGCCCCGCGCGGCCCCGCCCTCCCGTAGCCCCGCCCACCCGTGCCGCCCCCTTCCGCCCGCGTCTTCCGCCCGCCCTCCCCGCGAGCGGCGCTTGCTTGCTCTCGGCCTCCTCCTCCTCTCGGCCCCCGCCCTCGCCGGCCGAGTGCCCGCCTCCCGGTCTCCTTCCTGCGCCCGGCCCTGTCGCCTAGCCCGCCTCAGCGCCAGCTGGTGCCTCCCTGCCCGGCGTGAAGGCCCGGCTCGATTCCCTAAAGCGCCGTCGCGACTCCACTGTTACCGGCGGGCCTGGAGGAGGGAGTGACTGAGGGGAAGAAGAGGTGGCTGGGGACCCGTGACAGGAACATTTCGGGAAAATTCTTACGGTGCCCTTCCCCACTTTGGCAGTGGAAGGAGGGAGCACCCATAAATAAAGCCATCCCCCTGAGTAGTTTTGGCGGAACAACCTAAATATGCGTGTTGAATAAGCTTTTGTTCCGATCTACTGGTGCAGGGTTGGTGAGACCTGATTGGGTTGCTAATATCCTCAGAGTACTAACCTGGCTGGGTCTCTCCGACTTTGAAGGGCGGCTGAATGTCATGGACTGCAGAGTTGAGAGAGTTAGGGGAGGGAAGTTGGAGAAGTGAAATAGGAGAGCGCCCAAAAGAGTCCTGATGAAAAGTCGAGGGGTCAGGGAAATCAGATAGCTAGGAAAAATGAAATGTCAAAGGCAGAAAAGATGGAAAGAAGCTTCCCGGCACCCCTGACGTGCTGACAAAGGATGAGAGGGGATGCTAGATCAAACTGATCAAAAAATTCACTGGAACAAGTCCAGGGTTTAAATTTTCTTGAAGAGGTAGTTGGAACCCAACCATGAAAAGACTTTAAAACAGGTAATACAATTTACAAGGCCCTGCTTAATCTGGTTCCTACCTGCTTCCTCTTCTCACTCCCCCTTCACTCCACCAGCACTGAACTTCTTTCAGTTCTTCCATCAGATTCTCCCCACCATCAGCAGCACCGCCTTTTAAGACTCCTAATGTTGATCTGTGGGCCAAGAATAACTTCCCACTCTACCTCTTCGCCTAACTCCTGTTCATCCTTCAGGTCTCAGTTTAAATATCACTTCTTCAGAAAGACCTTCCCTAAACCCATATGCCCCATTGTAATTCAGATCACTCTCTGACTGCTCATAGGACCTGAACCATTCCTTCACGACATTTTTCCATGGTAATTATATAGGTCTTTGTGTGATTATTAAATCAATCATAATTATTGTTTAACTTTTTTCTTAAAAAAATTTTTTAAACCCATTAGACTGTAATGACTGACAAATGCCTGGAAAATTGTTGGCTTCCTACTTGTTTAGTGAAGAAAAGAATGAAGAGTCTCTAGAGTAGGTCCTAATTCTGTATCTCCACCGTTAATTTTGCAGTCTTAGCTTGGCTTATTCTTAATCTGAGTTTATTCTCCATAGGCCTTGATTTCCACCTCAGCAGAGTTTAACATTGTTCAACAAACATTAAATAAAGGCCAATATAGGCCAGGAGCTTTGGGTAAATATAAAGATCAACAGGATACAATATAGCGCTCCCACCAAGGAACTTACAACCCATAAGAGGCACCAACACAAACAGAATTATAAGAAGCAAAGCCGTGCTGAGATTGTTTGAAGTGTTCATTGTAGGGATGGGTAGGTTTGACTGGAAAGAGTTCTAGATGGTGCCCTATTCTGGCCTAAACCAGTAATAGCGGGGATTAGATCAGGACTGTAGCTGTCAACCCAACTACTACAGAGCATTTCCAGGCCAATTAAATCAAATGTGGGCCCATGCCCCCGAGGTAGCCTAATCAGGTAGACCAGTTAGCGTCTGGGACATGTATTCAGGAATTTTAGAGTTGAGGAGATTTTCTAGCATGTGAAACACTGTAGTCATTTTCCCACAATGAGGGGCTAACCTGAAGACCAACCCATCTCATAGGTAAGAATCAGCAAAAAATATCAGAATTAGCTTTAACACCTATCTCTGTTTGTCAGTTTTCTTAAGCCAATCCCTTTCCTTTACTATTGTAGATAGTTTGAGATGGGTTTTCTATTAGTTGCAACCAAAAGAATTCTGCAATAGGTTGCTACTTTGTCTCACCAGGCCAGATGACAAATTTGGCATCTTTTTAAAACTGCATTCCCTAATATTCAATATTTGTTTAAAGGAAAGACAATGGTAAAGGGTAGAATGGAAGTCTATCTCTTTACTGTGATAAACAATTTAGCTCTGGTCCACATTTGTATATACTATTCATCAAAAAGAAATCTCTGCAACTTACCTAGATCTAACTTCCTTGTAATGTGGCATAACATATCCTTGGATGGGAGTGGGGAAGGAGAGAGGTATGGAAGCCTCACCATTACTATAGGCCACATATAGAACTGTTCCCCTAGAGGAATTCTGTTAAATTTTCTCATTACATTTTCAATGGTTAAATGTGTTAACACTCTTTATGGATTAAGGTTCTAGGCAGTTACCCAGCTGGGCCAACCCTTTAATTTGGCCCCAATTAAAAAACATAAGCATTGTAATTAAAGTGTTCTAAGATTATACTACATGGACTGACAAGTCTCAGGAGTAGCTTTTCTACTTGTCTAACTTTGGCAAAGTCCCAACCTAGTTTTTCTGATCTGTTTCAAATCTCAGGATGCTGGAAGATTAAACAAGATAAGGAATGTGAGTACACTTTATAAACTAACAAAGTGATAGATGATCAGATGATTGTTTTTTAAAATTTAAACAGCTGATAAGCACACACCCCAAAAAAGTATTTAGAAGCACTCATATACCCATATGAAATATGCTAGTATCTTTTGAAAAGAGTATTCAACCTAGTTGGACCATGCATGGAATATTGAGTTTACCTTCCAAGCAGTTGTCTTGTGAACCCATTCTCTTCCTGTCCATGAGCCCATCAATCCTCCTTGATCTCAACATCTCTCTTTTCCTTTCCCTGGATTTCTTCCTCTTTCACTATATCCATGTTCAAGCCAACTAGATAATTTCAAGCCACTGTTTTTCTTTTGCCAAGTACACACCTATTTTAATCACATTTCTTCACTCCTTTACACTTTGCAGATAGTGCCTGGCCTCAACCTTTACTGAAACTAATACAGTATCAAGGAAAATGAACAATGAGCTTATCTTTTATTTTATATTTCCAAGTTTTATTCTGAAATTTTAAACACAAAAAAGTGAAAGCATAACACAGTGAACATCTATATACATTCTAACTAGATTCAACAATTCTCAATATTTAAACAATTTATATTAAAGTATAATTTATATACAGTTAAAGCCTCATGTAAATGCTTATCAAGATACAGAACATTTTCATCGCCCCATAAAATTCCCTCCTGCCTCTTCCCAGTCAAACTTCCCGCCAGAAATAAACAACGATATGATTTCTTATACTGTAGAGAGAATATTTAAATAAAGAAAACCTCTCTACTTATTTTAAAATGCTAGTATAACCTTAATGCCAAAACCAGACAAAAATTAATTTCTTATCTAACTTATGAATGGATCTTATCCCAGTAATGCAAGGATGGTTTCACACTAGCATATACGTTAAAGAACTTGGTGATTTGATACAACTCAACAACTGAGAACAATCAAAAAATCTGGATTTAGAAAACCAAAAGCAAATGCCTAATATAAGGAATTATCCAGTCCAAATCTTAGAAGGTGGTAGTGCAGGCAGTTAAACTGAACATTTGTCCTGAGGCATTTGATAATCCAAAAGTAAGATCTATGAACTGAGCTATGGCTTTTGCAGGATTGCTGGGCAAGAGAGAAGTAAATCTGAATCTAGTGCCATAGAAGATGTAAAATCTAATAAACAACCCCCATATGTAATACAAGACCCCAGGGGGTAAAGATAAACCAGAGATAAATCAGCACTTCCACAAATTGCATTCAGGTTTTACAGTAATCAGGAAATCTCACTCCCTGAATATTAAATAAACAGGTCCTAGAGTGGTACTCCACAGGCACTGGGCAGAAACAAACAAAAATTCTCTTTAGATGAAGATGTCATCACCCCAAACCTCAAATTATCGTACAGATAATTTTCCAAATAAAACGACTAACATATAGTCAAGATCAGAAAAAGACTGCAATAAAAGCATGCTTACAAAAAAATAAATAAACCTTGAAAAACAATCTAATAGAAACTCTAAAATTGAGAAGTTTAAGAACACAATGGATAGGTTTAATAGCGTATTACACAAAATTAAAGAAAGAATTAATAACCAGAACATATTAGAAGACTATTTAGAATGAAGCACAGGGAAATGAAAAGATGGAAACTGCAAAAGAAAATAGTAGAGACAAACATAGACTTGAGACAGAGAAGATAATATTGAAAAAGTCTAACAAATATTTAATTGAAGTCCTCAAAGAACAAAAAACCAAAATGAGGCAAAAGCAATATGTGGAGATAAAGCCTGAGATTTTCAGACTGATTAAAAAAATACTGCAGATAAAGGGTTAAAATGCTTTCCCATTCTGCATGAAAACTTCATTTAATTTTCATTTAATTTTCTAACTCTTGGAAACATGATAGAGGTTTATGATAAAATGACCTCTGATTAGTAAATTGTCTCTGGACCAGGAAGATGTATAAGTGGCCTATAAATACCTGATGGGGATCCCATACTTGGGACTTAGGATCCTGAGTGAGTTCAATTCACCAGTAAAATACAGCAATTTTTAATTTGTATGCACTTAATGACATGCCCTTAATGTATCATACAGAACTGCAGTGAGAAATAGACAAAATCCACAAGTATAGTGAAGCATTTTACCATACCTATTTCAGTAATTGATACAAAAGGCAAACAAAAAATCATTAAAGAGAGAGATTTTTGGAGCAGCATAATTAACAAACTTGACCCAGTGACTACAAATAATGTGCAGGTAATGTATTATTTTAAGCACATATTGAACATTTATCAAAACTGAGCATACACTGACAATAGAGCAAGCCTCAACAATTTTTTAAAATTAAGTATACTTGATTTACAGTGTTATGTTAGTTTCTAGTGTACAGCAAAGTGATTCAGTTATGTGAATATATATATATTCTTTTTTATACTCCTTTCCATTATGGTTTATTACAGGATATTGAATATAGTTCCCTGTGCTGTAGAGTAGGACCTTGTTGTTATTTTATATATAGCACTTTGTATCTGCTAATCCCAAACTCCTAATTTATCCCTCCTCCCTCCCCCTTTCCCCTTAGATAACCATAAGTTTGTTTTCTATGTCTGTGAGTCAGTTTCTGTTTTGTAAATCAGTTCACTCATATCATATTTTAGATTCCACATATAAGTGATATCATATATTTGTCTTTCTCTGTCTGACTTACTTCACTTAGTATGATAATCTCTAGGTTCATCCGTGTTGCTGCAAATGGCATTATTTCATTCCTTTTTATGGCTGAGTAGTATTCCATTGTATATGTATATCACATCATCTTTATCCATTCACCTGTTGATGGACAGTTAGGTTGTTTCCATTGTCTTGGCTATTGTGAATAATGCTGCTATGAACACTAGAGTGCACGTATCTCTTCGAATTGGAGTTTTCTCTAACTATATGCCCAGGAGTGGGATTGCTGGATCATATGGGAACTTTATTTTTAGTTTTTTTAAGGAACCTCAATACTGTTTTCCATAGTGGCTGCACCAATTTACATTCCCACCAACAATGTGGAGGGTTCCCTTTTCTCTACACCCTCTACAGCATTTATTATTTGCAGACTTTTTGATGATGGCCATTCTGACTGGTGTGAGGTGATACCTCATTGTAGTTTTTGTTTGCATTTCTCTAATAATTCGCAAAGTTGAGCATGTTTTCATGTGCGTATTGGCCACCTGTATATCTTTGTAGAACTATCTTTTTAGGTCTTCTGCACATTTTTTGATTGGGTTGTTTGGCTTTTTATTATTGAGTCATATGAGCTGTTTGCATACTTAGGAAATTAAGCCCTTGTTGGTTGCATTGTTTGCAAATATTTTTTCCAATTGTAGGTTGTCTTTTCATTTTGTTTATGGCTTCCTTTGCTATGCAAAAGCTTATAAGTTTGATTAGGTCCCATTTGTTTATTTTTGCTTTGATTTCTATTGCCTTGGGAGATTGATGTAAGACAATGTTGCTATGATTCATGTCAGAGAGCGTTTTGCCTATATTCTAGGAGTTTTATGGTATCACATCTTATATTTAATCTTTAAGCCATTCTGAGTATATTTTTGTGTGTGGTATGAGGGATGTTCTAACTTCATTGATTTACATGCAGCTGTCAAGTTTTCCTAACACCACTTGCTGAAGAGACTGTCTTTTCTCCATTGTATATTCTTGCCTCTTTTGTCGAAGATTAAATGATCATAGGTGTGTGGGTTTATTTCTGAAGCCTCAACAATTTCCAAAATTGTGAAAAAATATACATAACATAAAATTTACCTTCTTAACCAATTTTAAGTGTACAATTTGGTGCCATTAAGTATAGTCACGTTGTTGTACAACCATCACCACCATCCATCTCCAGAATCCATTTTCATCTCGCAAAATGGAAACTCCATATTCACTAAACAATAACTCCCTATTCTCTTTTTCCCCCCAGCCCCTGACAACCACAATTCTGCTTTCTCCATGACTGTACCTACTCTAGGTACCTGATATAAATGAAATTATACAGTAATTTGTCTTTTTGTGGCTGGCTTATTTCCCTTAGAATGTCTTTAAGTTTATCCATGTTGTAGCATATGACAGAATTTGCTTCCTTTTTAAAGGCTGAATAATATTCCATTGTATGTATATACTATATTTTGTTTATCCATTTATCTACCCATGGACATTAGGTTATGTCTTAGTCAGTTTGAGCTTCTAAAACTAAATACCACAGACTGTGTGGCTTAAATAACAGACATTTCTTTCTCACAGTTCTGGAGGCTGGGAAATCCAAGATCAAGGTGCTAGCAGATTTGGACACCAATGATGAGGATCCTTTTCCTGATTTATAGATGACCACCTTCTTCCTGTATCCTTACATGATGGGGAGAGAAAGAGCTCTGGTTTCTTGATCTCATAAGGGCATTAATCCCATTATATAGGGCCTCCTCCCTCATGACCTCAACTAAACCTACTTACTGCCTGGAGGCCCCACCTCCAAATACTGTCACATTGGGGATTGAAGGATCAACATATGGGTTTTTGAGGGACATAGACATTCAGTCAATAGCAGGTTGCTTCCACCTTTTGGCTATTATAAATAATGCTGCTACGAATAAATATCTCTTCTAGACCCTGCTTTCAATTCTTTTGGGCATATACTCAGAAGTGGAGTTACTGGATCATATGGTAATTCTATTTTTATTTTTGGAGGAACTGCCATACTGTTTTCCAAAGCAGCTGCACCATTTTACATTTCCACCAGCAGTGCATGAGGGTTCCAATTTCTCCACATCTTCATCAACACTTGTTATTTTCTGGTTTTTAATAGTAGCCATCATAATAGGTGCCAGACGATATCTCCTTGTGGTTTTGATTTGCATCTCCATAATGGTTAGTGATGCTGAGCATCTTTCCACATGCTTGTTGGCCATCAGTATAACTGCTTTGGAGAAATGTCTATTCAAGTACTTTTTTTTTTTAATCAGGTCATTTGATTTTTTGTTTTTGAGTTTCAACAAATTTTAAAGGATTGGAATCATATAGATTAAGTTCTGTGCACAATTAAGTTAGAAATCAATAATATATAACTAGAAAATCACCATATTTTTGGAAATTAAGAAACACCATTCTAAATGACCCTACATGTTAAAGAAGAAATCACAATAAGAAATTTTGAAACTATTTACATGAATGATACTGAAAATGCTACCTGTCAAAATTTGTGAATTCTGTGCACCGTTGGTGGTATAGTGATGAGCGTAGCTGCCTTCCAAAATTTGTGAATTCTATCCAAAACCATTGTTACAGGGAAATTTTTAACCTTAAATCATGTGTTAAAAAAGAAAAAAAAAAAGGCTGGATGTATCAGTTGATCTAAACAACTCTAAGAGACAGAACAGAAAAATAAACTCAAGGAAAGACATATTAAACATAAGAGAAAAATTAATAAAAGGGAAAACTAAACAACTCATACACTATGCTTGGCCTTTACTCAAAAATGATCAGAAAACAAGATCAAATGACTAAAAACTAACATGGCAAGTTTGTGAGAAGCTGCTACAAGTCTATTTTTCATCCACTTCTCTATCACAGAGATTGTCTTGAGACAGTTTTTTATCATCTCCCAGGTTCTGATGAGATATAATAAGCCATTTTAATAGTATGTACCTTTGACATAATGTGACGAGAATGGCACTTTACCACTGTGATTTTCCTCTCAAAAAACCTACAACCCCAGTTTAATAATGGGCAAAAATATCAGACAAATCCCAAACAAGGAGCATTCTACGGACCTCCTGACCAGTATTCCTGAAAACTGTCAAAGTCATTAAAACCAAGGAAAGTCAGAGAAACCATTACAGCCAAGAGGACCGTAAGGAGACACAACAACTAAACGTGATTTGGGATCCTGGCATAGAACAAAGACAATAGGCAAGAACTAAAGAACTCTGAATAAAGTATGAACTTCAGTTAGTAATAATATGTCAGTATCTATTCATTAGTTGTGACATATATACCATATTAATTCAAGATGTTAATAATAAAGGAAACTGGGGTATATGGGAACTCTGTGCTATCTGCCCAACTGGAATCTAAAACCTATTGTATTTATCATAAAATTTTTTAAAATTATAGTTGTCAATGATTAAAAAGGATTTTTAAAAAATAATCTCAACTTTTGAATGCTTGTAAAAAATATAAAATTTCCTGTCAATTATGTCTGCAAGAATTGGAAGATATTGTCATTAAGATGTCTTGATCAGGAAGTACAGACATCTCAAACATTAAATCTGCTCATAGAAGTGCTCTTAGCTCTTCACTAAAATTTCTGAAATTTTTTATTTGAAAGTTGGATACAAATTTAATGTTTTCTATTTTCCTTAATACTTTAGTATTCCATTCTTATAATTATGAGGCAAAAAGTGATGAGCTTTTTCACCAAGCTCCATAGAGATGTTTGTAAATCCCTTCCAGTTTATCAACATGCCTCAGGAATTTTGTTTTCTTTGTGTTAGGACCTGAAAAATGTTAGGAAGCACTAACCTAGAGAAACTCTTATGCTTGCACGTGTGCACCAGGAGATATGTACAGATATTTGTTACATCACTGTTTGTAACAGCAAGAAATTATAAACAACTTATCTTGCCCATCAAGAAGAGAGGTGGATATATGCACTGTAGTGTGTTCCTGCAAAAGAATAAGTAGGAAAATATAGAGTAAGAAAAAAAATTCACAAGCCAGAACTGCATATAAGAATATGGACAAATTCCCAAAACAATGCTAAATGAAAAAACATCATTGGAAGAAGTTATATACCCTTTATATAAATTTTGCAAAAAGATAAAACTAAGCTGTATATTTATGAATATGTACATAAATGATAGAAGTTGAAAAACATACACATGAATGATGAAAATCAAAACCAGAACAGTGGGTATCTCTGAGAATAGGGTTTGTAGGCTATTCTGGGGGATTCTACTGTGTTTGTAAAGCTTTCTTTCTTTAAAAAAAAAAAAAAAAAAGATCTGAAACAAACAGCAAAAGGTTAAGATATGAGAGAACTGGAAGGTTGATATACCAATCTATTATTTTCTATATCTGTATGCTTGAAACATTTCACAATAAAACAGAACACAAAATATATCCTAAATCTGATCATTTTTAACTACTTCACTGTTACTGCCACCATTGTTCTGGATGACCACAGTAGCCTCCTGTCTTTCTATCTTGCTTTCTATCTTGTTCCTCTACAATCATCCTCCGTATAACAGCCAGAATGATTTTTTTTCATAAATATAAATCTGATTTCACCATCTCCTTATTCAAAATCTTTCAACAGGTTTACAGCACTCTAAAGATGAAAATTAAACTCCTTACCACAGTCCACAGGCCCTGTTTTATCTCCCCCATTTGGCCCTTACTCTTCCTCCACTATCATTATTTATTCCCTCAAACTGTTTTATTTTCCTTTTGGAACTTCTCATTATCCCAAATTATACTAAGTGATGGTTTAGGGAAACAGTTCTTCCCAGAGTCCCCACCCCAACGGAATATAAATTCCATGAAGGCAGGGGCTTTGTTCTCCATTCTGTCCCTATCATTTGACTCATATTAATTATGAAATAAATATTTTCTGGACAAATAAATAAATGAATTATTTCGTTTTCATTCAAACAGAGGAGGAATGACATTTCAGTGGTTAAAAAAACCCGGTGTAATCAAATGTATGGAGCCTGAAAATTACAGGGTACTCTATTGGCAGTAACAACAATTGCTAAGACTCATTAAGCACTCATTATGGGCCAGGCATTTCCAAGTACTGGACCCACCTACATTTTGGGGTGCATGTCAGCTTTCCTCTCCTTCTCATGGGCCCTGCAAACCCATTTGTGACACGGGAGCCTACTCCCCAGTCACACAGCTGGTCAGATTTGGAGGAGGGCAGACTGAGAAAGGCCCATCTGTTACCCAGGGGAAAGCAATCAGTTTCTTTTTCTTGAAAATTTGTGCTGAGTGACGTGTCAGCTAAAGGAGTTTGAAGATGACTCATATGAATGGCAGGACATTTTTGAGTGAAGGGAGCAGCTGCTGCGGTCCTTGCAGCTGCACTGGTTTCTACCCTTTCTGAACCTCACTGTTCAATGTTTCCTTGGCTTAATGGCATGTTACCCCCACTATTCTTCCAGGAAAATCCACTGCCTTCATTTAAAAAAGTAATATGGGTAGGTAACTCTGTCTTGTTGATGATTCATTCTTCTAGAAACAAACAAGAAACTTACAATCTCTTAATCAAGGAAACTTGACTAAGGCAGTCTTTCCCACACATGGTCTCATCCAACTATAAGATGATATTACTATACCCATTTTACAGATGAGGAGACAAGGCCTGAACAGGTCTAATACCTTTACTAAAGTTACAGAGCAGTAAGTGACGGGGCAATATTCCAATCCTGGTCTGTGTGCCTCTGAATCACTCTCCGTGGCTGCAGGAACAGCGGCAGGAGGACTGTTGTGGAGATGAAGTTAGAAAGGCAGGACAAAGATTTTGATACCACTTAGAAAATGACACTGAAAACAGTGATGGGGTAAAAACCAGATTTCGTTCCATTTTTGGATAAGGTCCAGTAAAAGATCTTTATTCTTACATTTCAACAACCTTTGGCAGAGAAAGATTTATACCAACACAGAAGATACGATGAAAACGTCTTCTCTTCTCACTGACAGAGTTGACAGTTTTTAAGGAATGGCAGGATACATTCTTTTAAAGCAACAATGAAAAATGGAATTTTAACAATATATATTCAGAGATGACATAGTTGCCTGTCACAGGGTTGGCAGATAAGCAGGTGTATTTCTTGTCGTTCTTGAAAACTCCCTCTCATTCTCTCATGCCTGGAGAAGCTCTGGGGAGAGGGGGTTTGACATCAGTGAGTTTGTGAACACAGAATTCCGAGGTGTTTGCGTGGGGAGAGGCTGGTGGAGAGAAAGGGATAGGTACTGATGGATTCACGCACAGTTTGAAAAGAGTGATCAGTAAAATGAAAAGCTTATGATTAAAAAACACCCAGAATTCACCCTGTAAAACATCCTTGCTGTAAGAGGAAGAACAAGTGGGAAAAACTCTTTTTCTCCAACTGAAGTTGGGCTGTGTTTTTCAATACTTTAGAAATAATATGCCTTGAGAAACAAGTGACAGTGACAAAACTTGGAAGCGTTACCAAGGTGCACACCAGACACAACTTTGTTACTTCGGTGATTATTTGAACAATGTTTTAAAACTCAAGAACAAGAAATTTAATGAATTTTTTATGAATGGAGAGGACAATAACATTTCCTTAGAAAGGGGAGTTTTCCTTTTCTCTGTAGGTATTAATAGTTTAGAAGGCAATTAATGGATACATTTTAAAAAATGGGTCCAGTAATGCTGGTAGGGTCTTCACTCACCTGACGCCCTCCCTGAGTCCGTGGAGTGACAAAGTCCTTTTCTGAGGCAGAAGCCACACTGTCTTCCCATGGAGATGTCTACTGCTGTGCGGGTCCAAGTCCTCCACTAGCCTAAGGGCCACATTGTGAATGTGAGACACCCTGTGAGGCGTCTCACGGGAAGTTCGTGAGGCCAGGACAAGAGCTGCCAGATGTCCAGCATCACAGGCCCCCAAAGAGATGGCTGAGTGGCTCAGCGGGAGCAGGTGCGCATCCGTGGCTGGAAGATCTGCTTTCTGATCTTGCCCGACATGTTGGAAAATGCACCCACAGTAAAGAGCAGAAAAAGAAAAACTAAGGCTTGTGCGGCTGGGGAAAAACTGCTATTCTGAAGGCCCAAGTGGGCACGAGAGAAAGAGGATGTGGATATGGGATGCGGAAAGATCTTCCAGGAGCTAAGATAAATTTGTTGAATAGAACTTTGCCCTTATTTTTTTCTTTTATGTTATCTGGGTTGGATGGTGGTGGTTGTGATGTATATGCCCTCGGTTTTCTTTTGACATCTTTCTCTTTAGATCAGGGGAAATGGTAAACTTATTAAATATGGTGGTGGGTTTTTGCTTTTGTTTTCTTTCTGAGAAAAAAAAAAGTTCTAACCTAGGGGCAGTTTTGCTCTCCAGGGGTTCAATCGACATTTGGCAATATGTGGAGATATTTTTGGTAGTCATAATTTGGGGGTGCCACTGTATCTAGTGGATGGAGGCCAGGGATGCTGCCAAACATCCTTGGATGCACAGGTCAGCTCCCTAACAACAAAGAATTATCTGGCCCCAAATGTCAATGGGGCTGAGATTGAGAAATCCTGCCCTGGCCCAACAAATCTCACTGGAGAATTTCAGTGAGAAAACATGCATTCCTTTCTAAAAAGAACAAAAACTCATGCTTCTGCCTTTGCTTTTTCTTTCTAAAATGGTGGCATTAATTAAAACAAACTTATGGTTACCAGAGGGGAAAAGCGGTGGGAAGGGATAAATTGGGAGTTGAGATTTGCAGATACTAACTACTATATATAAAACAGATAAACAACAAGGTCCTACTGTATAGCACAGGGAATTATATTCAATATCTTATAGTAACCTATAATGAAAAAGAATATGAAAAGGAATATATGTATGTATATGTATGACTGAAACATTATACTGTACACCAGAAATTGACACAGTGTAAACTGACTGTACTTCAATTTAAAAAAAAAAACTAATTTAAATACAGGGTGAGATGAAATTGGGGAGGGTCAGACATGGTAAATAAGGGATTTGGATGCTCTAGGACACAACATAAAATTTTGTAGGTAGTAGTGTGATAAGATCTCTATTCTAGAAAATTAACTCTGGAAATAACTCTGGGTTCAAGTGACTTCCAGAGTCTCTCCTCTTGGTCCTAATAGTCCCTGTCCCATTATTTCTCATCTAGACTACTTCCACAGCCTCTTTTTTGACCTCCCAGCTGCTGGCAGTCACACTGTCAAAGTCACCTTGATTTCTGATGAATGCTTTCACCGGATATAGAATTCTAAGTTGACAATATTTTGTTTTCTTCCAGCACTTTAAAGATGTATTTCTATAACGTCTGGACTGTTTCTTTGTCTTAAGTCTTGTAAAGAATGCTGCAATGAACATGGGTATGCAGATATCTCTTCAACATAGTGATTTCATTTCTTTCAGATATATACCCAGAAGTAGAATTGCTGTATCATATGGTAGCTCTATTTTTAATTTTTTGAATAACCTCCATAGGGTTTTCCATTGTGGTTGTATTAGTTTATATTCTCACCAAGAGTTCCCAAGGGTTCCTTTTTCTCTACATTCTTATCTTTTGTATTTTTTATAATAGCCATTCTAACAGGTGTGAGATGATATGTCATTGTGGTTTTGATTTGCATTTCCCTTATGATTAATGAGGTTGAGCATCTTTTCATGTACTTGTTGGCCATTTGTATGTCTTCTTTGGAAAAATGTCTATTCAAGTCCTCTGCCCATTTTTAAAAAGGGTTGTTTGCTTTTGCTATTGTGTTGTATGATTTCCTTATATATTTTGAATATTAATCTCTTATCAGAAAGATGGCAAATATTTTCTTCCATTCTATAGGTTGCCTTTTCTTTTGATTGATCATTTATTTTGTTGTGCAGAAGCTTTTTAGTTTGATGTAATCCCACCTGTTGATATCTGCTTTGTCATTTGTGCTTTTGGTGTCATATCAAAAAGAAATCATTGCCCAGACTAATGTTAAAGAGCGTTTTCCCTATGTTTTCTTCTTGGAGTTTTATGGTTTCAGGTCTTACATTTAAGTCCTTAATCCATTTCAAGTTAATTCTTGTGAGTGGTATAAGATAGGGGTCCAATTTCATTCTTTTGCATGTAAATACCCAGTTTTTCCAACTCCACTTGTTGAAGAGACTGTATTTTCCCCACTGAATATTCTTGGCTCCCTTGTCAAACACTAATTGACCAAAAAATGTATTCCTTTCTTTTTGGGGTCTTTTTTTTTTTGAGAGGGGAGGTAATTAGGTTTATTTATTTATTTTACTTTTTTAGAGGAGTTACTGGGGATTGAACCCAGGACCTCATGCATGCTAAGCACACACTCTACCACTGAGCTATATACCCTTGCCCCCAAAATGTATTTCTTAATGTGGGTCTCAGAAACATTTGAAAGCCAGTGGTAATGTAGAGAAAAGTCTTTAGAAAAAATTATATTAAACTTGGAAATAAGGCAGAAGAGTACAGCATGTCCTTTCAATGTTATACTAGAGCAAAGTTTAAGAGGCCCAACTCTGTCCAAAAGGACTTTTTGTGATGATGGAAATGTTCTGTATCTGTACTGTCCAATACATTAGGCATTAGCTACATATGACAATTGAGTATTTGTGGCTAATGTGACTGAGGAACTGAATTTTTAATTTTAATTAGTTAAAATTTAAATACAAATGGCCCTAGTACTAGAAGAATGTATCTCTGTCCTTTAGAAAAGAAAATGTCAAGGTTTTATTGCCCTGTGGAATGTTAACTAGTTTTGTATCTAACCTAGCAATCTTATTCTAACATTTTTTTCTCAAAATGTCTATAAATACCCAGTTCCTCAAAATGCTATTTAAACCAGCTTTACCATCTTACTGGCTCCCTCAAAGAGTTAGGTAAAATCTTTGACATGTGTCTGTTCATATCAAAGAGAGTCATATTTTTGACTTTTTGAAAATCATGTTGACAAAACAATGTAACGAGTGTAACATGAAAGGTATGTAGTAGAATCAGGAATTAAGTTTCTCTCCACCTTGGCCCTGCCTGGAGTAAGTGTAGTGATCTGATAAACTCCACTGAATTTTCCTAGAAAGTGATTCCTCACCTGGCTCTTAGTGGGCAAAATAGGCTTTTATTAGGCAAGTGTGCTTGTGTCGGGGTGGGAATGACAGGTGAAACTGGACAGAAAGAGTAGCAACATGGTGCAGTGGAAAGGAACACTGGCCTCAGTCAGGAGACTTAGGTTTGCATCCTAACTACCTTGTTGAATAACCCAGAATTGGTTAATTCAGCGCTTTGAACCCATTTCCACAGCTGTCAATTGGGAGTTTAATAACTTCTCCATGTGGTGTTAGGATTTAATTAAATAACCACGTAGATCATATAATACATTATCTATCTGGTCTATAGATGTTGAATAAAGTATAGCTATTATTACTAATGGGAGAGTGGTGAACAATTTCAAGTGGTGCCAAGTTTAAATAAGGTAAAGTGTAAAATAATCTATAACTGGATTTCCTAATTTGGAAGTTACTGGCAACTCTGGCAAGAACAACTTCACAGGAGAAGGGACAAATGTGTTGAGAAATGAATGGAAGGTGAGGAAATGAAGAGAATGGCCAGTCCTTTCAGAAAGTTCGAAATGAATGCCAGCCAGGTGATTCAATTAAACAATTATACGATAAGAACTTTTTTTTTTTTTTAATTGAGGAGATTTGAATATTTTTGTATCCTTAGGGGAGAGAATGGATGAAGAAAGTCAAAGATAATGAAGAGGGGATGGTTTAGAGTAAGAATCACAGCAAGAGAGACAGAAGGAAACAACACTGAAGACACAAGAGTAGTTAATACATGAAGGAAATAAGGTGGAGGAAAATGTCAAGTCCGTGTTTGTCCACTTCTTTTGAGGGTAGGTATAATATGGAGGACGTTGGAGAAGAAGGGAAAGTTTAATTCACAGTTTGTATCCCAGAAAACTCCTGACAGCCAAAACCTACAGATTCTATCAGTCTAAATGGACTAAGTACAGACAATTTAAAAGTAAAGCAGGAAGGAATTTCCAAACCTTTACCTTAATTGGGAGGGAGGGGGGAGCCTAGACAAGATGGGATGCCAAAATAGACTTGGGAGCATAAGCTTAGGCCACAGAGGCCTGAATAACTGCCGAAATCAAGGACAAATACTCTGGAGGGGGAGGGCATGGTTCAAGCGGTAGAGCACGTGCATAGTAACTTACATAATGGTCTAGGGTTCAATCCCCAGTACCTCCTCTGAAAATAAATAAGTGAACCTAACTACCTTCTCCCACCAATAAAAATAAATAAATAAAAATATGTAAGAGAAATTTCAAGAAAAAAAATGTTTTTAAAGGACAAATACCATGGGATATAAACTTTAGAGACAGAATTAAGAGAAAGAAAACAATTGCAAATGCCCCAGGATCTGCCAATCACCCCCTTTCTGTCTCTTGATTGGCCAGTACAGGCGCAAACGTCGGGTTTAACGGGCCTATTTTAACGTTGATTGGCATGAGTAAAGAATCCTCTTTGCCCAGTGATTGGCTGGCATGTCTAGGCTCTGGCCAATCCTAAAGCGAGCGGGCTAGATGAGCGTCAGGTTTCCCTGAGCCGCCTTCCTCGGAGGCTCCTATCCTCCCTTTTCTCGGTCTGTAACAGTGTCCTGATGGAGCTTTCTTACCAGACCCTCAAATTAACGCACCAGGCGCGGGAAGCGGTAAGGAAGGCATATACACGAAAAAAGCTGTATTGCCAGGAACTTCTCTCCCCTTGTTGCTGCGGGCGGGTTCGCGTGTCTCCGGTTGCTATGGCGACCGAGTCCACTGCCCGAGTGCCGCAAGGGTAGTGTGGGCCCTTACGCCTCACCGGTTAAGTCGGGGGCTGGGGTTGAGGCGGTGATGGGGAGGAATGGGTCTGAGACCCAGGCGGGTCTGGGCTTGACAGCGGGTTTGGTGAAAGATGGCAGGTTGGTTTGTGACTGAGGAAATGAGGTGTCGAGGGGTGGGTATTATTACGCAAGCTGAGTCTTGATGGGTGAGTAGGTTTGCGGAGTGGTCAAAATGAGATTGTTAAAAGGCAGGACAACACTGTCCTGGGAGTTGGAATACTGGGCTCTGGTCCTGATTCACTACTACCAAGGCTGAGAGGCCTTAGGAATTGAATTCCTTTCTCGGGCCTCCGTTCCCCCTTTTGAAAGTAACGTAATTGGACTATAATCCTTTTCACACAGAGATTACATGCATTCTCCTGTTGTGTGTGTTTTTGGTTAACTGGCCCAACAATACTTTCCACAACAAAAAACATGAATTGAAGATGTACTGTATGCCAGTCACTGGGGAAATAAAAACAATGCTTTAGTGGAGGAAAGGGATAAAATTTAAAAAAAAAAAAAAAAAAAAAAAAACCCACTGATATCTGGGTGCCACCTCCAGAGATTATGATTTACTGGTTTTGGTGTTTCTTGAGCATTGATATTTTAAAAAACCTCAATAGGTAATTATAATCTGTAGCCAAAATTATGAACCACCACTCCCACCTTAAAAAAAAAAAAAACAAACAATACAGGAGCTGTCTCCACTGGCCATCTTGGCTGACACCACCCACTTCAACGTTTTCCTTTCCCCACTCTGAGTGCTTTCCTCTTCCCTGCTCCAGCACTTTCTTTCCTTCTCTTCTTTTGAAGAAATAAAGCAGCCATTTGCTTTGGGGGGAAAAAACAATATTACAAAAAAAGGTAACCCTTTGGCCTCACATCCCCTCTACCTACCAGCCTCTCTCCAACTTCTCCAGTTTCTCTCCAACTTCTGGGAAGGATTGGCTGCATTTGCCGTTGCTGCTTCCTCACCTCTGGACTGTGCTAAGCCCATTCCGATCTGAGCCTGTACTACCTGCATCAGAACGTTTTGGGTTGGCTTTTAATAAATCAGATTCTTGGACCTGCCAAGAATTACTTAATCAGAAATTCTCTGGGATGGAGGTCTTGAAACTTACATTGTAAATGCACACTCTAGGTTTGAAAACTACTGCCTTAGGTGGTCTCATACGGTGTCATGACCTCCTGGTGCCGCCTGTATGCCAACAACTCCCCCAAACTGACTCTAGACTGGACTTCTTTGCTGAGCCCTCAACTGGGATGTCTTGAAAATTCAGATTGTGATCCAGTAGTTCTGGGGCGGGGCGTGTGTCATGAGTTCCTGCGTAGTACTGATGCTGCAGTGATCTCTGGGTAGCAAAGACCTGTGAGTAGAGAATTTGCTCCTATTCCATTTTGAATTTCATGTTTAATTAAAATAAGACTTTTCAATCTGTAAACCTCTGCCACTTCCTTTTTTTTTTTTTTTTTCAACTTGAATGTAAGATCCTCTAAACTGTGCTAAGGGCAAGGAATCTGTGAGGAGCAATTGCTTCAGGGTATTTAATTTGACCACCCAAGAACAAACACAAACAGTAATTGGTACCAATGCAGAAGAATGGTTTTTAGAAAGTCATAACTGAGCCGCATATTCATGTGAACATACAAAATAATCTGAAACAGTTGCTTTGATTTATTCTCGTGTCATTACACGTACTTTTCAAAAGATGGGACTTTGCTTATGTGAGACTTTTATATTAAATATCTACTGTAAAAGTGTTAGCTAATTAATGAGGTGGATGACTAGGCTTTTAAATGAGTGTTGTTAAATGCCTTAGATTTTATTAATTGCATAGGCCTCTTAAAAAAAAACTAGAGTAATTGAAAATTTAATTACATCTATGTTTTTCTTCAGAGAACTAAGGCTTATTAAACTTTAAATTATCCAACATTAAAGGATCTATTGAAATACCAATAGCTATAAACAATGTGCAGTTCTAAATACTAATTAAACAAACTCTAAATCACCATAAAGCTAAGCTGAATTTTAAGTAACTCTTATGCTTTAAGTGATCAGTTCTCTCTTACATAAGAAAGATTAACCACTTCACTGCTGACCACTGCTGTAGCCTTGTGGGCGTCTTTAAAAATACTGTGGCCGCTGTTGAACCACTTTCTTCCTGTGCCTGGACCAAGAAAAGGAAACTGATCAGAAAACCTGGGACATATTGCTCGTGTCACATTGCTACATTTAGAGATTTGTTCTTTCTTTTTTTCCTTTTTAACTACTAACTGAGAATATGAGAATCTACAGCTATGAATTTGTATATTTGATGTTTTGGGTTTTAAAGATCCTTTCTTTTGTAAAAATAACATTAATTATACTAGGTTTTATTTTTAAGTACAGAAAGTATATATCTCACTACAGAGATAAATCTTGTAAATGTTAAAAAAAAAATTGGTATGGCTTTCTGCTTTCAAATGTGATAGTGTAGATGGTACCAGACTAGCCTTTCTGCTCTAGGTAACTAGAAAACTGGACTAAATATATGAATAATCTGTTTTCAGACAATGGACAATGTGATCATGAGAGAAGGTCTTCTGATGGGTTCCAGCACACAAGGAATATCTAAGCAGAGCACAGCAGTTTTGCAGAGATAAGGCAGAGAGTTGAGTTTGGGAGGACTTAGGTGCTTAGAATTGGGAGGAAAGGAGGACCAGAAAGGAGGGAGCTTTGCAAACAGTTCCATACTTCTGAGTTTGGGGCTGAATACTAAGCTGTGCATACATGGAGTGAAAACGTTTTGAAACTGGGGAAAAACCAATTACCAGGGAACTCTCTAAACTGAACAACTACAGTGCTCACATTAACACTGAGAGACAATTTCATTCCAACCAAACCGAGTGGAGACACCTTGTGGAACAGCAGAGCATTTTGTAGAGATTCCAGGAAGGCAGTGCCTTAAGAGAAAGCTAAACTTAAAACTGTAGAATACTGGTGACTTGAGATAACCTCTTTCCTGACAAAGCTTGATAGGATCAGACTTACCTGCAAATACTAAACTATCTGCCCTCCAGAACCCCTCAACACACCTAAAAGAAGGCAATAAAATCTAGATTCACAAGACTGGCATCCAAGAAAAAGTTACTAGCTGTCATTAAAAAAAACAGGAAAATGTGGCAAAACTGGGACAAAAATCAGTCAACAGAAGATCCAGAAATATGAGAAAAGACAGAATTAGCAGACAGGGTCTTTAAAAGTAGCTATTATAAATATGTTTAAGCATTTAGGAAAACATGATTATAAAGAAGAGAAAAACAGAAGATATAAGAAGAATAAAATGGAACTTAGAGACTTGAAAAAGAGGCAGAATTGTTTCTGGGTCCTCAAGTCTGTTCCACTGGTCTATTTGTCTATTTCCTATGCCAATACCACACTGTCTTAATAACTGTAGTTGTATCCATTCTCAGTATCCACTTGAGCAAAGACTTCTGCTTGTTCTTTTTTGTCAAATGGCCACTAGTTTTGACAACATCTGTTTACATGTTTTAGAATCCACAAAGATTGCTGGATTTTGATTGGGGAGGCAGTGAATCTGAAGATAAATTTGAGAAGAACTGACAGTTTAAAAATAATGAGTCTTCCAATCAAAGAATATAGTGTCTCTTTATTCTGGCTTCCTTAATTTTTTCAGTAGCGATTTAGAGTTTTCTGCATAGAGGTTTTGCCCACCTTTTGTTAGAAATACCTTTTGTTTCTTGATACTTTCTAAATGGTTTTCATGTCAGTGTAAATGGTTTCTTGTTTTTTGGGGGGGAAGGGAAGAGGTAATTAGGTTTATTTATTATTACTATTTTTTTTTCTTTTAATGGAAGTACTAGGGATTGAACCCAGATCTTTACCACTGAGCTATAACCTTCCCCCCACCCCCATTTCTTGTTTTTTTAAACTTAATTTTATGTTTGTTATTGATATGTAGAAGTGCAACTGATTTTGTGTATTGACCTTATTTTGGCAACATTGCTAAATTCATTGATTACTTTTAATAATTATCTGTGAATTCTTTAGATATCTTTACATACTCAATCAAATTATCCATGAATAAAGACAGAGTTAATTCTTTCTTTTCAATTAAAAGAATTTTTTTATTTGTTTGGGGGGAGGGAATTAGGTTTATTTATTTATTTTTTAATGGAGATACTGAGGATTGAACCCAGGACCTTGTGCATGCAAAGCATGCACTTTACCATTTGAGCCATCCCCTCCCTTCTTTTCGATTCTTGATGCCATTTATTTCCTGGCCTACTCTTACTGATTAGGACATCCAATATAATGTAATGTTGAATAGAAGTGGGGATAAGAGGCATTATTGTCTTTTCCCCAATCTCAAAGGGAAAGCTTTTAACATTTCACCCTCTTCTACGATGTTTACTGTGAAGTTTTTTTGTAGATATCTTTTTGTCAAGTTAAGGCAGCTCTCTTCTATTCCTAGTCGGCCTGAGTTGTTTGCTCTTTGTTTTTTTTTTCTTTAATCAAGGAAATGATGTTTAATTTTATCAAACACTTTTCTATGTTTGTTGAAGTAATCATATGACTTCTCTTTATTTTGTAATGTGGTGCATTAACTATATTGCTTGATTCTCTAATATTAAAACAACCTTACCTCACTCCTGGGCCCCTGAAGTTTGGTATTACATAATGCTGATTAACTTTGCTAATATTTTGCTTAGGGTTTTCCCGTCTGTATTAATTAGTGACACTGGCCTATTACTTTTCTCTTTAAAATGTCCTTGTCAGCTTTTGATGTAAGGGATATGCTGTCCTCATAAAATTAATTGAGAAATGTTCCCTCTTTCCATTCTGTAGAAGAAATCATGAAGATTGGCATTGTGTTGCTATTGTTGAATGTTTGGTAGAATTTGCTTTAAAAGAAACCTAGGTATGGAATTCCCATAGAAAGGGTTTTGTTTGTTCGTTTGTTTGTTTTCTTTTTTTTTAAACAGATTCAAGTTCTTTTCAACAGGACTATTGATACTTTAAAAATTTTTTTGGTGTCAGTTTGGTATATTGTGTTTTCTTGGAATTTATTCATCTCATCTAAAATTTCAAATATATTGGCGTAATTGTTCATAATATCCTAGCTTTTAAAAATAAATATATGGAGGATCTGTAACCATCTTCCCTTTTTATTCTTAACATTGGTTATTTGTGCCTTCTCTTTTTTTTTCCATCAGATTACCAAAGGTTTATCAGTTTTATTGGTCTTTTCAAAGAACCAACTTTTGTTTTGTTGATCCTGACTATTGTAAGTTTGATTTCTATTTCTCTGCTTTTATATTCTTAAAATTATGACCTTATACTTTCCTTGGATTTATTTTATTATTTTCTAATTAATATAGTTGGTTAGCTTATTAATATTTACCTTTTTTCTTTTTTAACAGATGCATTTAAAGATATAAAATTTCCTCTAATCACTGCTTTGCCTGCTTCCACATGTTTTAATATGTAGCATTTTAATTTTTTCCTTTTCATTCAATTCCAAATATTTTCTAAGTTCTATGGTGATTTTTGTCTGATCCATAAGTATTTAGAAGCGTATTATTTGTGTATAGGAAGTCTATTGGTACCTTTTTACACTGTTTTCTAGCTTAATTGCATTGTGTTTATGTAACAATATTCTACATGATTTCAGTTCTGACATTTGTCCAGAATTGTTTTATGGCTTAGTGTATGTTTAAATTTCTTAACTGTGTTGTTTAAATCTTTTATATCTTACACATTTTTTTCTTCTTGTTCTATTAATTATTGAGGAAGGCATATGAAAATCTCGCACTGATTATACTTTTTGCCTATTTCTCCTTTTGATTTTATCAATTTTTGCTTTATTTATTTTGATGTCATGTTATTAGGTACATAGAAATTTAAGATTGTTCAATTAATTTGTGTGTTTGTGAGATAGAGGTTAAGCTTCACTTTTTTCCCTATTTGGTTATCCAGTTGCTCCAGCACCTTTTAAACATTTTTTGAATTACAGTGGCAACTTTGTAAAAATTCAAGTTACCATATATTTGTAGGTCTATTTCTGAGCATCTTGTCATATATTTAAGAGTCATTTGTGTTTCCTTTTGTGTAAACCATCTTTTCCTATGTTTTCGCATTTTTATAGTAAATTATTGTCATTTTAATCATTGATTTGTGGGCCCTTATTATATATAATTAGGGAATTGACCTTTTGAATGTTAACTGAGTTGTAAATATCTTTCCCAGTTTATTTATCTTTTGACCTTTTTTTTTAATATATTTTAAATTTTTGGGGGGGAGGTAGTTAGGTTTATTTATTTTTTAATGGAAGTATTGGGGGGTTGAAATCAAGACCTCATTCATGCTAAGCACACACTCTACCTTGGAGCTATACCCTTCCCTGTATATTTTTAAATTTTTATACGGTCACATATATCAGTCTTTTAAATTAATGGCCTCTGGGTTTGTGTCCAAGAAGGCCTCATCTACTCAAGAGATTTAAAAAAAAAAAATCTCACGTTTAGTACTTTTATTTAATTATAGAAATACAATCTGGGGATAATATTTATTAAGACTATGCCTTACTGTTTACAAAGAGGCTAGTTAACAACAAAAGCACAGTTGATCTTAAAATCCTCAGTGAGAATGAGGCTTCTCATCTTCAGAATCCTAAAGTGTTCTCCAGGCAGGGAGACCGTGGCTGTGGCATGAACGTTCACAGGTACAACACTTGAAAACTACAGGAGTCAGAGTCCAAAAGTTTTTACAAAGCAAAAGATTCTGGTCTCCTTTGGAAGTCCCATTCCCTAACCCCCAATGCCTCTATATTCCTCTTCCCTGAATTCCATCTCCAAGGCAAGGCCTCAATTTATCATCGGGAGAATCTGTTCTTGAAATCTTTAATGGCCTTGGCCATCATTGGGGCAATTTTTTTCGCAGGTTTTCTGCTGCTGACCACACGCATCAAATGGGTACTAGTGGTGCTTGGGCAGGCATAGGCCGGCTTCTCGTGGATGAGGTCAAGGCTATTGTTGGAGGGAGCATGGCTGCCTCCTGTGGGGTATGGGGCTGGCTTGATCTTGACTTTTTCTGGGACAGCTGCTCCTCCTATTTCAAACTTCTGCCTCCTTCGAACGTCAGCAGGTGGCCTGGCCACAGAGTTGAAAAGGATCATCTGTGCTTGTCGGCCTTTGGGCTTATTGGCGTGCGCAGATTGGATGTTCACTGCCAGCGCTCGAAGCCGCTGCTCTCGGGCATCCTGAAGCCGCAGGTACATCTCTCGCCATGACTCATCCTCTTTTGGCCTTTCTTTCCTAAAGTTTTGGTGACAGTGAATTTTCCATAATTTATCTGTTTCTTTGACTAGTGCATGATTGTATTTCTCTATGCGATACAGCTGATCAGGTGCACAGCTCTTCAAAATGGGTTCAAGAACTGAATATGGGACTCCTCCCACTTTAAAGATTGAATTGATGTTGTTTTTAAGTACCCAGATGCACTGTTGGCGCAAGGTCATCATTTTGGGGAGATAGGCACACTTGGAACCAGAATATACCTGCATCTTAGAGTTCATTCTGCGTCCAGTAAATCCAACGGCTTCCTCTTTCTGGGGTGAGGGCAGTGCTTTTTGCTTTGGCCGGAAGAGGACATCAATTCAAAGGCTGGAAGTGGACGGTACTTGGCCTGGACCCTGGGTAACGGGAGGTCTGGCCATACTGGTAATGCATCAGGGGGCACCTTTTTCAGTTTGGCCCAGTCGTTTCCAGGTGGCGGCAGCTTCCCTGATTTGTTTTTATTCACCTTAGATAGTTCCTGAACCGAGTCCAGGTTTTCACTTGAATCATTTTTTTTAAGTCCTTTTTCTTCAAGAGCAGTGGCTGAAGTTTTCCTAATCTTTTTCTCCCTGGGCTGGTCGTGGTTGAGGTGTGACTCCAAAGACATGGTGGGCGGCTTTGAATTCATTATCCGTATCTTCAGAGAGGGAGCCCCCTACTGGCTTTCCATCCGAAACAGGAGGTCTCATTTTTCCTGTTTGAATCTTTTGGTTATTAGAAATCTTCTCTTTCACCTTGGGCAAAAGGCCTCCAGAACACTCGGCTGCGTCTAAGCGGTCGAGACTTCGCTTGTTTTTGTCCCATTTGGTATTCACAGAGTCTTCGTGCTTTCGCTTTTTAAGATGGTGGGAAAGTCGCCAGAAGGGAGGTGAAAACTGGATGCCGTGGCCTTCTCTTTCCTTCTCCTTCTTGACACCACTAGAGGGCGGATTCTCCTTCGTGTGGCCCAAGGAGAGAGGCGGCCTTGGGCTTTTCTGTCTGGAGAAGTCAAGGCTTGACTTCTTGCTGATCAAAGCAGAGGACGTCTCGTGTCCCTTGGCACCCACCGGGCGCTTGTCCCCATGATGAGGCTGGTGCCCTCTGCTTTGACTCCCAGCCCCGCTGCCGTGGGATGCACCCAGGCGGTGGTCTTGACTGAGCCCCCGTCTGAGGTGAGGGGCATCAGAGGGGCCTTCTCCGGGCCTCCGGTGTGCAGCGCCGGCCTCGGCAGGGCGTCTGTGACGGTCCCCGGTCATCAGACGAGGACGCGTAGACCATGGAGGGGACTGGCCGTAACCAGAAGATCCTGGCCTCGAAGAAAAAGCTGGAGAAACCCTGTGGCGCTGCCTTCTGTCCTCGCCCCTCTCCGGGCTGCGGGACCTGTGGTGGGACCTGGCCATCTCTGAGGGGTTTCTGTGCTTCTTCCGTCTGTGCTCGGGGCCGCGCGGTTGGTCCCCACGGTCCTCTCCCTCCATTTCCTCCTCCTCCAGAGGAGCGGCCCTCGGGCGCTCTCGGGAATCGCCGTCGCGCTTTCAGCAGGCTCGGGGCCTCCACTGGCCGGGCCCGCCGCGGCGCCGCCGTTCGCGCCCGCGACTTGCCGTCGGGCGGACCCGGCCCTCCGCCGGAAGGGCTGCTGAGCCCGGCGAGGCCAGGGGCGCTTCGCGTCCTCCCACCGTCCCCTCGGGTCGGTGTGGGCGGCCGAGCGTGGGCGCGGCCGCGGCTCCTCCGCACCTCGGTGCCCCGACGCCGCGGGCCCGGCCGGCTGTCCGCGCCGCGCCCACCCGGCAGGCCCGCCCCCCGCTGGGGGGACAGTGAGGCGTCCGCGACGGAAGGAAGCCCCAGCGCCCCCCTACCGTGGCGGCCGCGATGCGGTGTCCGGATCGCACGGCCTGCCGTCAGGGGTCCGCGGGCAGTGGGAGCCCCTCACAGTGACCGCCCGAGCGCTGTGCGTCTGCCGTCGACTAATTCCAGCCTCAACACAACCAAAGACTGGTGTATTATCCCCATTTTACTGGCTGAGGAACCTTGGGGCTTCTTGGGGGCTGGGGGACAAAGTAACTTGTATGCGGTCACTTAACAGGAAGAGGTGAAGTCGGAATCTGAGTGGAGGTGGTTTAAGCCCACTGTGAGCACACGCCTATTGTTAGGTCGGGAAGCTGAGGCCAATTAGAGACAAAGGGGTTTGTCTGAAATCAAACAGCTTAGCCTCCTCATTAATAGTCCCTGTGTCTGATTTGCCCTCAAAGTGTCTGACAAAGTCTTCAATAATTCTTTTTTGGGGGGAGGGGGGTAATTAGGTTTATTTGTATATTTTTTTCAATGGAGGTACTGGGAATTGAACCAGGTCCTCGTGCATGCTAGGCATGCACTTTACCACTGAGCTATACCCTCCCCCTCAGTAATTCTTGATAATGATCGAATGGCCATTTGCTCTAATTACCTGAACAGCAGCAGTAGGACCTGAGTCACATCAGTCTGAAACACCCCAGGTATCCTTGAGGGTAATTTATCTTAGAAGAACTAGATTCATTTTTATTATTATTTATTACTAAATTTATTACTATTATTACTAAAAATAACAACTAGACCTGACTTAAAATGCCAGTATTGATTGCATCTCCTTTGGTTAGATCAGGAGCTAATTCCGTCCTAGATAGATCTCAAAGAATGCACCTGGCCTGACCTCTTGCCCAAATCAGAAAAACCCAGTGGTTGCTCTTTCTTTATTTTCTATATTTACATTTTTGACCTCTTGAACAATTCTTTAGTTATACAATCTGAGGTATCAATTTTTCCTTCAACTTTCCCCAGTTGTCTTCAGATTTTTATTGAATAATCTATATTTCCCACCATCATTCTAGGATTAAAGATATCCAAAGTCTTAGAATTTATTAGATCTAAGAATTCTTGACAGTTATTTTTATTTTCAATGTTCTCAATAGTATAAATTGGCAGTTCTAATAGCATATGATTACTTACATAATTCTAAATCAAGTTTAAAGAAATGATAGTAGCAGAGTAAGAAGATAAAACCACCACAGTCCTACAACCCAGATACACTAAGGAGTTACCTGTCAATGAAAATTAATCAGTAGTCAATCTATGAAAGAAATGGAAGTTTTATTTGAGCCACATTTGAGGATTATAATCTAGGAATAGCAACTCAGAAAGCTCCAAGAACTGTTCTGCTCATTAGAAATCAATGAGCAGTTACACAAGCTTTTTGAGACAGAGGACTGTACATCAGATGACCTATAATTGGCAGTTTACATAATCCAGATCTAAGCGCCATGTGACTCCTGAGATCGAGAAGGAATGTTATCTTTAAGGGGTTGTCTTACGATACTAGGAGAATAGTGCCCTTTATGGTGGAGCAGGTATTTCTGCAGATGGGGAAATTTTGGTTGATGCAAAATACAGATGAACAATGTTGAGGGGGGCAAAGGGGAGAGAAAATTTTTTATATTTAAATTTTTCACGTGCCTGTTGGCCTTCTGGCAGCCTTTTTTGAAAAAATCTATTCAGATCCTCTGCCCATTTTTAAATCTGGTTGGTTGTTTTTTTTTGATGTTAAGTTGCATGAGTTATTTGTATATTTTGGATACCAACCCCTTACCAGATATAATGTTTGCAAATATCTTCTCCCATTCAGAAGATGACCTTTTTTGTTTTGTTGATGGTTTCCTCCACTGTACAAAAGCTTTTTAGGTGGATGTAGTCCCATTTGTTTATTTTTGCCTTTGTTTCCCTTGCCTGAGGAGATATAGTAAAAAAAAAAAAAAAAAAAAAAAAAATAGAAAACCAGTGTCGAAGAGCATAGGGCATATGTTTTCTACCAGAGGTGTTATGGTTTTAGGTCTTACATTTAACTTTTTAATCCATTTTGAATATACTTTTGTGCATGGTGTGAGAAAGTAGTTCAATCTGATTCTTTTGCCTGTAACTGTCCAATTTTCCTAATACCATTCATTGAAGAGGCTGTCTTTTCCCCATTGTATAATATTGCCTCCTTTGTCATAGATTAATTGCCCAATAAATGTGGGTTCATTTCTGGGCTCTCTATTCTGTTCCATTGATCTGTGTGTCTATTTTTGTGCTAGTACCATACTATTTTGACTACTGTAGCTTTGTAGTATAGTTTGAAATCAGGGCTTGCTCTCTTGATGCAGGACCCCCAGGCCGGGGAGCCTGATATGGGGCTCAAACCCCTCACTCCTTGGGGAGGACTTCTGCAGTTGTAATTATCCTCCCATTTGTGGGTTGTCCATCTGGGGGGGTTATGTCTTGTCTGTACAGCATCTCCACTCTTCCTAACTGTCTCGTCGTGGTTCCTTCTCTACATCTTTAGTTGTAGATCTCTGCTAGTCTTCCAATCTTGCTCATCAGTAGTTGCTCTGTAAATAGTTATAATTTTGATGTGCTCATAGGAGGAGGTGAGGCCAAGGTCTTCCTACTCCGCCACCTTGGCTACTCTTATTTCATTTCATTTCATTTCATTTCATTTCATTTCATTTCATTTCTTTTTAATGACACTGTTCATGAAACCATGCCAGTTGTTCTGCAGAACTTCTCCCCATCTAGATTTGTCTAACTGCTTCCTTGAGGGTTCACCTGCTGTTCTCTTCCTGGTGAACTGGAACTTGGTACTAGAGGCTTGATGGATTTAAGTTAAACCGTTTAATTGACCTCATAGGTGATACTGGGAAGTTCACATTGCACACGTCAGGAGACTGTGGTGTGGTGGCAGTCTGATCTCTCCATCAGTAGCTGTGTTGCAACTAGAAAGTAGCCTGTGTGAGCAAGGGCTTCTGAAAAGAACATAAATGTCATAATCCCATCATCTAGTTCTTCGGTGTTTAATAACAATAGCCTGGTATGCAAAGTCCCCTGTATTTCAGTAAGCTTTATCGTTCTTTGAAATCCCAAATTCTATAACTAGTTCATACTTGGGGTTAACAAACGCCTCCCTTTCTGGAACACTGTTCCTGAGCATAGTTGACCCGCTCTGACTTTGTACTAAGTACAGTGAATGCCTTTCCTGGATCTGTAGACACCCCTTTCGGTAATTCTAGTGCTTTGTCAAGTTGTGCAGCATTTGAAAACTTAGGAAGTTTCCTGGTAGAAACCGGAGGTAATCAGGAAATGAACAAAAAACAAATTAGAACCTATGGGTATATATAGTCAAGCTTTTAAGTGAGTATTAGATGCAGGGACTGTAAAATAGAACTACAATAAAAACATTTGAAAAGAAGAAATGTGTCCTTTTTAACTGTTTGTTTTTGAGATGGAAAGCTTAATGCAAAATTTGGATCTTATTACAGAAAATTGAAACGAGCTCATGCAAATTAATCTCCATTGCACCCGTAAAAAAGAAATTAAAAGCACTAATGCTGCATGTGGTGTATATACAGTAACATTTCCTAAATATCTTCTGGGTCTAAAAGTAGGAATGATATTCAATGCTTCCTTTTCCTCAGGCTACAGTATCATAGGATTCAATTTTGAATCTGATAATAGAGGCACTTTTGTCGCACAATAGCCCACAAAGGAAATGAAGGAGGTAGAAAACAGCCAGATTATTGAAGCAGAGACAAATGAGACGCCTCCGTTAGACGTTCACTTCTGGGCCTCCTTTCTTGGGTAGACAGAAATTAATTGAGCATCTAATTGTGTCCACTTCAGGGGAGTGCCATCTTTACAGTTTAAATTGACCATTGGTGCTGGGTTATTAGTTTTTTAATTCAGAAGACAATTTGCTATGCTAATTTGAAAGGCATGAGTAGAAAGGTGTTATAGATCTGGCCAACTTTATACTTTAAATTAACAAATTTATGAGACCATATTCTGTGTTTCAAGTAACATCTTGAAATACATCTCAAATATTTAGTACTAGATACTGAATAGAGTTTTCTTATCTCTCTTTTCTATTCTTACCAAATTCTGAATTTCCATCAAACTTATTTCAAAGAAAAAGTAGCATTATTCTTTCAAGGCCTGGGCGCTCCCAAGTATAAGCTGCGTAGTGAGAAAGCCATTGCTGAAGTAGCCTCATTACTAAACAGGATTCTAAGTCACTGGCCCAAAGAGTGTCCTTCACTCCCCATCATCTGCCATAGAGATCAGGACTGTTTGCCAAAGTATGTGACTCCAGAGAAAAAACCCTAGAAATACTCTTGACTGGAGTTGGGACAACTACCATTTTCCAGGAATATAATAAAAACCCCACACAAGCCCTTCTGATAGATTATTTATAGTCTTTGAAGGATGTGGTCAACATTGCTCAGATCAGCTCAGGATCCAGAAGTCCCTCCATCCTAAGAATGAGAGTATTGCCCATTCACCCTGATGTACCATGATTCACTAGGTCAGTGGTTCACTGTTTAAGCAATTCTCCAGGGATTCTAAAAGGAATTTGAGGGAGATTATTCTGACAAATCCTCCAGCTCAAATTCTGTAGGGCCAGCTATGAAACCCAAGCTCTACTTATGGACAATAAGGCTCCTGGGTTTCTCTGCATTGGTGTCTATGCACATGGAGGCAGGGAGGTGAGGTCAGGGGACAGTGGGAGTAGGAAGTGTGGTGTGGAGGAGGTGCCTTGGGGTGACTTTGTATGGATCCTTCCAGTGAATGGAACATCCAAGGCCAGCATCAGTGTCAGGACATACCTACTGAGGCAGGAGCAGGGGACCCGGATGTCAGAGCGGCTCATCTGCCAAGGTGATGATGGAATTCCTTAGCCTAGAAATTTTTTGATCTGTGAAGAGTTGACCCAAGTCAACCTATCTCTTTGCTTTTTACTTGCCGAAGTATTAAACAATTCAGAAGTCTGTGGATAAAAATCTAAGTTGCTGTGCTCCATCCCATTCCTCTACCCCAAGGTGACCACATAATCTAGGCTTTTATTTCTTTCTTTTTCTATGAGCGAAGGAGTGTGGATGTGTCTTGCTGTGATTTCTCGTATTACAACGTCTTAGCATTCGGTAGATCTGCATATGTTCGCATAGAAAGATGTTCAAGACATATTATTAATTAAGTGGGGGGGTGGGGGAGCAAGATGCCCGACAGTATATACGAAATGATTCCATTTTTGCAAATTTAAAAAAGTTTGTGTATATATTGATATATTCATAAACCCCTTTCAGAACTATTACATGAGAAATTAACAATGGCGCATAGAGTGAAGAGAGAAACTTTTTAAATTTTTGTACTAATCGAAGTTTTTCTTTGTCAAATTTAAACATTATCTTTAATTCAAACATTCTATCCCTGAGTGACACAATACGTGGGAGAGGGTGGTGAGTGGGTGGAGAGACAATACGGCTTTGTCAAAATCTTTCCTCATCAGTGTAGTTAGACCACCTCATTCTTTTTACTGGGGCATCATGTTCCATAGGAAGGCTGTATCATAACTTACTTAACCACCAATGGACATTTTAGGCTATTTCTAATTTGGGGGGAAATACACATAATGCATTATTAAACATCCTTGAACATTAGGCATTTTGCACACATGGAGTACTTCTATAATATAGTGTAATTGATCTAGCATAAATTGCTGGGTGTGGAATTGCAGGCTCAGTAGCCATGTGCCTTTTTCATTTTGCTCTGTAAAACGGTTGTGCTAGTTTACATTTCGACCAATTATATCTGAGTACATTTCTTTCACACCTTGCCAACTCGATATTATATGGGTACATTTTTTTCATTTCTACATTTTTTAAAATTTGAGATTCTTATGGAAAAAAACTTATTTTTGTCCAGGTGAACTGAAGAAATATTAACAGTACTAATTCAAGTGCTTTCTTCAGCTTTTCTGTGCATTGCAAGTTAGGATAAAACTGAAAAGAGAAAGTAGAAAGGGAACATCTGCCGAGATGATTTTGTGTTTTCTTTTCTGGCCGATAAGTCCTACCCTGTAGCCACACTGACCCAGCAAGTTTGTTTTACAGTCAATTCATCGGAGCAAGTAAAGAAGCATCATTGCTACATCCCAAGATGAGACTGGGCTTTACCATCAGGGTGGCTGTGTGGGTGATACGCAGCTCCGCCCCCACCATTACCATTTTGAATAACTTCAGAAGATTTCATGGAGTTATTTCTATTACCAGTCATATCATTTATTTTATATATCAGGGCAAAAAATTACTCAAATTATTTACATTCATTTTAGCCCTTTCCCCCCTTTACCTCACCATATTTTTTTTAATTTTAAGACAGCTTTATTGAGATATAATTCACATACCACGCAACTCATCCATTTAAAGTGTACAATTCAATGGCTTTTAAGGGCAGGGGTTGACAGTTAAGGGGTGCAGAGTTTCTTTTTGGGGTAATGAAGATGTTTTAAAATTATCGTGGTGATTGTATAAATCTGGAACTACATTAAAAATTTTCTGACTCTACCCAGATGATCTTTAGGAAATTCAGGGCTCTCAGCCAAACCCAGTGTAGTAAGTTTCCTACTGAGGAACACAAACAAAACACTCCTGGCTGTTTTCTTTCAGCGTCCTAGTCATAGGAACATTTGCATTAGTGCACTCGCTTCCAGATGGAAGGATGGAGGGACTCTGAACTGTGTGAACAAAGCAACGAACAGCTGTTGAGCACCTGCTAATCACTGAGAATGATGCTGGCAGAGCACCCGACAGTTTGCAAAACACTGCGCAGGTAGAAATGTCCCTGCTCAGCATCCGTGCCGTCCCTCTGGGAATGTTCATGGCTTTCAGGGCTCTTTAATCCAACTTCTTTGTTCCCAAAGACTTTTGCATACAAAAGAGATGGACTGGCTTTCTGTACAGCAGGACTGTGACTCTTTAGGAATTAAAGGCACGATCTCCTATAAGACACACTACTCCAGGTGCAGCTGGGTGACTGACTGAGGCTGAGCCGGTAGTTGCTTTGAAATGGTCACTAAAATTGTGAGGATACTAGGTTTGAGGAATTGTAAGAGACACCATTCGTTGCTATGTGAGGTCAGCTAAGAGAGACTGGTAACCACAGTTATTTAATTTTGGCAAATTTGGCACACAATTTTTGGTAAATTAGAGCAGCAGCTTCTCTCTGGTCTGCTGTGAATATGCAGGGATGGGCGTGGACAATGATGAGGAGGGGTAAGTGCAGGGGAGGAATTGGGGGAAGGAAGAGCATTGGCCTGGAAGCCAGAGACCTAGGTTCTGAATCCAACCCCCGAGCATGAGTTTGAGAATGTGTACATTTAGAAATATATATCATCCATCTTATTACTGCCTGCTTAATATGCAGTTTTGTTTTTATTTTGCAAACTTGATTTGGACTGTATGTTGTGATGACTGTCGTCTTTATCATGGAAATCGTAATTTGGAAACACCTACATTTCATTTCCCCCTCCTCATACACTAGATGGCACTATAGGCAAGGCAAATCAATTTGCCGAAAAAGACTTGGACTCTCAGCGCCAATTTTGGAGAATTAGAAAAGCTTCAGTCTTCACCAAGAGGAGTTGTGTCAACATCTTCAGCAAGATGAGGGAAAGCTGCCAGTGTTGGACATCTTAATAGGATAACGTCATTTTGTGTAGTGGCTTTCAAGGTTTTCTTCTTTTTTCCTGTGACCAACTGTAAGACGTCTTAGACTGGGATCCAGTTCACATACACACACAAAAGCAACAGAAGTTTCATGAAGCAGTACTAAGCCTTCTTACCTGTTGTGCATTCTGTGATAATTCTCTTGCATTGAACTATGAAGCGTGTGACCCAGTAAATTGATTTCATGTTCTGTAGTTTAAAAAAAACAATTATCTGGTGACCTTATGGAGAAATACCAGCCTTTGCTTAGCACTTGGCACCGTGCTAGGTACTTTGGGAGACTTAAAGAAATAGTTAAGTGTACTTCTGTTTTCTGAGAAAGAGAAGAGTTACGTGTCGAGAGACATTAGCGAACAACCCTGTAAGACGCTGTGAAATTGTGCCTACAGACAAGGAAACTAGTAACTGCGGAAGCAGATAACTCAAGTGGAGATATTCCGGAATAGCTGGATCACATCTAAGCTTTTAATTTGATATGAACTTTTTTGGGGGGAAATGACATACTGTGAAACCAAAGTAGTCAGAAAAATAAATACATTCCATTTACATAAAGTTCAAAAATGTGAAAACTAAACAATATGTTTTTTAAGGATGTATAGTATATATATGGTTGGTCAAACCATAAAGAAAACAGTAAAGATGAGCATAAAATTCAGGATAGAAGTTACCTCTGGAGGAAGGAGAGGAAACATCTGAAAGGAATACACCAGGGAGTTTCTGAGATGTTGAACGTGCTCTGGGGCTTAGCCAGGATGCTTGTTATTATTACCATAATTATTATTAAAAATGAATGGATGCGGAGGGTATGGCTCAGTGGTAGAGCGCATGCTTACTGTGCACAAGGTCATGGGTTCGAGCCCCAGTACCTATGTTAAATTTAAAAATTATAATAATAAATAAGTAAACCTAATTACCTCCCCCCAAAAAAACAAAAAAAATTTTAAATGGATGTTTTATACGCTCTTCTGTATGAATTATATATTTCATAATACCATAAAAACACAGCAAAGATTACTATATAATTGCCTTCTTTATTCTTTATCTTGTCTTGGTAAGTTGCTTCTGGTTTGTTAACTCACCCTGACTAAAGGGATTTCTTCAAGGACAGAGGTAGAAATGCTCCCAGGGTCATTTTTAAAGAATGGTCTGTCATACACTTTTAAAAGTTCTCACATTATCTGATCTGTCCTTGAGAGCAAATCTGGATTTTAGAAACAGTCAAATCTACTAATAACATTTGATGAGGCATAATTTCACATAACAGGACTCTCCACAGCTGAGGGCTGTGCTTTCTGTGCAGTCATTAAAAGTCATGTTTTAGAAAAACTTTTAAAGACTTGGTAAAATATTTACAAAGTCTTTTTAAGAAAAAAAGCACACAGGTTATCAAAACACATGAGAAGCCTATTTTGTAAGAAGGTGGAAAGAATGTGACTAAAATATTTAATTTTTTTCTTGTGCCTTTATGCAGTGTGCCAGTTTTCTCCAGAGCCACATATACTTTTTGTAAATATGGGCTGGGGAAAGACTGTGGTCATTAACCTATACTGAAGATACTTTTAAATGAGGAATTTCAGAAATGTTTTGAGCAATGAAATAAAAGCATGACCTGCTAAGGTGACTACTTGGAATGGTAACTCCATTTAAATATATTAGGTTTGATGTATGTGTTTAAAAATTAGTTAATACTTAAAAAGATAGACATTATTTTTTAGAGCAGTTTGGGCTCACAACAACATTGAGCAGAAAGTACAGAGGATTCCCACAAACCCCCTGCCCCACACATGCACGTGCTCCCCCATTATCAACATCCTACATCAGATGGAACTCCACTAACACGTCATTATCACCTGAAGTCCCCAGTTTACATTAGACTTCACTTTTGATGCACATTCTATGGATTTTGTCAAATGTATAGTGACATGTAGCCACCAATATAGTATCATACAGAATAATTTCACTGCCCTGAAATTCTCTGTGCTCTGCCTCCCTCCCTCTCCCCTGGACTCTGGCCACCGCTGATCTTTTCACTGTCTTCATAGTTTTGCCTTTTCCAGAATATCACATAGTTGGAATCATACAGTAGCAAACTATTGATACAAATAATCAAGAAACAATCTATAGTAGGAATAGAAAAGAGTTTTATTTGAGCTAAACTGAGGGCTAGAGTCCAGGAGACACAGATTCAAGAAGCATTTGAATTGTATCCTGCAGGACTACAAAATGGGGAGGCTTATAAAGGCAGAAACTGCAAGGTTACAACTAGTTACATGAGTGTTTATCAAGAATTATAATTGGAGCTGGCAAGAAGTAAGGGAGCTTGTTTTTTTTAAAACATTTTTTATTGATTTATAATCATTTTACAATGTTGTGTCAAATTCCAGTGTTCAGCACAATTTTTCAGTTATACATGAACATATATATTCATTGTCACATTTTTTTCTCTGTGAGCTACCATAAGGTTTTGTGTTTATTTCCCTGTGCTATACAGTATAATCTTGTTTATCTATTCTACAATTTTGAAATCCCATCTATCCCTTCCCACCCTCCGCCCCCTTGGCAACCACAAGTTTGTATTCTATGTCTATGAGTCTATTTCTGTTTTGTATTTATGCTTTTTGCTGTTGTTGTTGTTGTTTTTGTTTTTGTTTTTTAGATTCCACTTATGAGCGATCTCATATGGTATTTTTCTTTCTCTTCGTGGCTTACTTTACTTAGAATGACATTCTCCAGGAGCATCCATGTTGCTGCAAATGGCGTTAATGTTGTCAGTTTTTATGGCTGAGTAGTATTCCATTGTATAAATATACCACATCTTCTTTATCCAGTCACCTGTTGATGGACATTTAGGCTGTTTCCATGTTTTGGGTATTGTAAATAGTGCTGCTATGAACATTGGGGTGCAGGTGTCATCCTGAAGTAGGGTTCCTTCTGGATATAAGCCCAGGAGTGGGATTCCTGGGTCATACGGTAAATCTATTCCTAGTCTTTTGAGGAATCTCCACACTGTTTTCCATAGTGGCTGCACCAAACTGCATTCCCACCAGCAGTGTAGGAGGGTTCCCCTTTCTCCACAGCCTCTCCAGCATTTGTCATTTGTGGATTTTTGAATGACGGCCATTCTGACTGGTGTGAGGTGATACCTCATTGTAGTTTTGATTTGCATTTCTCTGATAATTAGTGATATTGAGCATTTTTTCATGTGCCTTTTGAATCGTAATAAAATTTATATGGAACCATCAAAGACCTAGAATTGCCAAAGCATTACTGAAGGGAAAGAAAGAGGCTGGAGGAATAACTCTCCCAGATTTCAGACAATACTATAGAGCTACAGTCATCAAGACAGCATGGTATTGGTACAAAAACTATGGAACAGAATAGAGAGCCCAGAAATGAACCCACAAACTTTTGTTAAACTAGTCTTCGACAAAGGAGGCAAGAATATACAATGGGATAAAGACAATCTCTTCAGCAAATGGTGTTGGGAAAACTGGACGGCAGCATGTAAAACAATGAAGCTAGAACACTCCCTTACACCATACACAAAAATCAACTCAAGATGGATCAAAGACTTAAACATAAGACAAGACACAATAAACCTCCTAGAAGAAAACTTAGGCAAAACATTATCTGACATACATCTCAAAAATTTTCTCCTAGAAGAAATAAAAGCAAGAATAAACAAATGGGACCTAATGAAACTTACAAGCTTCTGCACAGCAAAGGAAACCAGAAGTAAAACAAAAAGACAACCTACGGAATGGGAGAAAATTTTTGCAAATGAAACCAACAAAGGCTTGATCTCCAGAATATATAAGCAGCTCATATGACTCAATAAGAAAAAAATAAACAACCCAATCCAAAAATGAGCAGAAGACCTAAACAAGCAATTCTCCAAGGGAGCTTGTTAAGTAAGGGTTGGTTGGGGTCCAAAGTGGTTGCATCTGATAGAAGACATTGTTTTGAGAATGGCTGTTTGTATCCTTGAGTCTGATATAGTTCAGAAATTCAAGTTCTCAGGGATGCAGGAACGTGTCTGAAACCACATCTACAATGGCCACCAGGCTCCATTTTTGAATGCCTGAACCACAGTTACTCCTTTTTGATTTTTAACTGCATTCCTATCTTTAATGGTTAAAGCAGATGTACAATGTATGTGTGGTAGGCCACAGAGCAGGGTATCCTAGATGAAGCCAAATCATATACAAGCCAGAATGACTTCCCCATACCTCGGTCTGTGAAAATTTCTTTGTAACCTTTTCACATTGGCTTCTTTCACCTAGTAATGTGTATCTAAGTTTCCGATACGTCTTTTCATGGCTTGACAGTTTTTCTTTTTATTACTGATTAATATTCCATGCTGTAGCTATACCACACTTTATTTATCCATTCAGCCACTGATGGGCATTTTGGTTGCTTTTGTAAATTATGAATAGAGCTGTATCAAAAATTCAGTGTGCAGATTTGTGAGTAGACATAAGTTTTCAACTCTTTGGAGTAAATCCCCAGGAGAGCAATTGCTGGACCATATGGTAAAGAGCATACTTAACTTTGTAAGGAACCACCAAACTGTCTTCCAAAGTGGCTGTAGCCCTTTGCATTCCCACCAGCAAGGAGTGAGAGCTCCCAGTGCTACATCCTCACCAGCACGTGGTGGTGTTAGTGTTTTATATTTTCACCATTCAAATAGGTGAGCGGTGCTATCTTGTTGTTTTAATTTGCCATTCCCTGAGGATATATGATGCTGAGCATCTTTTCAAGTGTTTTATTTGCCATCTGTGTATCTTCTTCTGTGAGATGTCTTTTCATCTCCTTTGCCCATTTTTAATTGGGTTGTTTGTTTTCTTATTGTTGACTTTAAAGAACTCTTTGTATATTTTTTATTTATTTATTTATTTATTTATTTATTTATTTATTTATTTATTTATTTATTTATATTGGTGGGGGGAGGTAGTTAGATTTACTTATTTAGTTTTAGAGGATGTACTGGGGATTGAACCCATGACCTTTTATATGCTAAGCTTGTGCTCTACCACTTGAGCTATACCCTCCCCCTCTTTGTATATTTTTAATAATAGTTCTTTATTAGCTATGTCATTTGTAAACATTTTCTCCCAGTACAAGTCATTACGTTTTGTGTTATCTTTTATTACTATGTTATAATTTTCCTTTTATCTCCTTTTCTCTTGGACTTCTGATATCCCTGATTTTATTTATTTTAGCCTGAACTCAAAGCAAAACATTTAACTAACAAGAACCAAAAAACCCCCAAAAAACCCCCAAATGTATACAAAGCTATGTGATAAAATGCAAATTAGTTTTTTTAAAAAAGCAGTTACTATCTTTTGAAAACAAAATAGAAATAGGCAGAAAACAAAATAAATTTTGGTTGGAAAGGTGGTACTTAACTGTGCTTCCTTCACAAGCTCTTTGAAACACAAGTTGCTCTATTTTCTGTATTTTTTGGAAATCTAAATAAAAGCGTATCACCTTAAGCAGCAAAATTTTATTTGAATCATTTTGGATGGATACCTTTATAAAATAGTGTTTTACCTGCCTACATGTACAGCAAATATTGGACGTAACTGCCTTTTAATCATAAGAGAATAGTACATTCAAAAAATAAGAGCAAGATACTGTGAAAAAGGAACAATCAGAGAATAAGAACAAGCTCTTGGAAGTTAAAAATTATCATTGTCTAAATAAGTTTTGTAGAATGGTTCAAAGACAAGGCCAAGGAAATTGCCCAGAAAATAGAAAAAAGGGACCAAGAAATGGGACACTATAGGAAAGCAAAAAAATCTTAAAAGATCAATCCAGGTGATGCCCCGTTCAGTTTGTAGAGGTTCTTAAAAATAAACCAGAGAAAACATAGGGGAGTGATTTAACAAAGAATTAATAAAAGGAATTTACTTTGAGAATGGAAACATGAGAATGCCCAGCTTGACAATGGCCAGCACAGTGACTGGAAGAAGCCTGGCACCAAGGAAGTTATATGATTTCAGAATGCCAGAGTTAAAAATAAGATTCTGAAAGATTCTGGGGAAGAAGAGATCCTTTACGTGCAATGGATCAGGAATAAGAATGTTATGTCCTTTCAAACTATCAAATTTAAAGTAGAAAAAAGACATTTTCAGGCGTGTAAATTCTCAACCACCTTTATCCCTACGTACCTTTACTTTAGAGGATGTGTGCTGTTAAATAAGCCAGGGACCAGTGAAGGAGAAGACTGCTTTCTAGGGGATCCAATGCAGCAGAGTTTCAAAGGGAAACCCCCAGATGAGCATCCACAGCAACCTGGAGTGGAGAGGGAGGCTGGAGGGCTCAGGGGAGCCGTGGGTCGCGGGAGTGTAACTGATGCGTCATCTGATGTGTTTGATGGTATGGAAAGTGATATGAGGGGCCTTTAGAGGTACATTGGTGTTTGAAAGTTAGCATTAGGTATATAGAAAAGTAACCAGAGTTTTTAAATAAGGCAATTATTCATTCCAGGGTAAATAATGTTGTACAGAAATGGTAAAGTAACCGTAGTATTTTTTGATTCAGCAGTGAACGTATTTACATGGTCATAATAATGTAATCACTGAATACTGCTTATACCTCTAAGAAGAGGAGAGGGTGAGAAATGTGTAAGGCAGCTCAGTTCTCGTCTACCTTAACGAGAAGTGAATAGTGTAATGTCTAATATTCACATATTATGAAACCGTGATTTTGACACATAATACAACACAGATGGCATTATGGTAAGTGAAATAAGCCAGTCACAAAAGGACAAATGCTGTATGAGTCCACTTGTCCAAGGATCCTGGAATAGGCAGCTTACTGAGACAGAATGTAGAATGGTGGTTGCCAGGGGTTCGGGCGATGGGGTTGGGGAATTACTATCTAATGAATACAGAGTTTTAGCTGGGAAGATAAAAAACGTTCTGAAGATGGATGGTAGTGATGGTCGTACAATTTGTACTTAATGCCACTAAACTGTACACTTAATAATGGGTAAAATGGTAAATTTTAAGTTAGGTGTATTTTATCACAGTAAGAAAGCAACTTAAAAAGAAAAACATTATGGTACCATTTGATTTTTAAATAACTATGCATTTAAAATTTTTATTACATTAAGTTTTAGAAAGCTTGGATGAATGCCTGAAAAGTTTTTATGTGTGTCATCAGCGTGTTTGTGGATAGATTTTATGACATAATATGGGCCACTTAGCACTCTTTTTTTGCTTTTATTCAGTTCTTACCAGTGTTCTCCTTAGATAAAGGTAAGTTATTTTCAAATAAGGGAAATGTTATAGAAAGTAAATATTTTATGAACACATTTCCAGGGAATCTGAGGTACCAGATAACGTAATGGAGCACATTAACACTGTGGATAAAAGTACAAATTCATCCAGGTTGAATAAGGACATCATTATGCAGGAATTTCCCCTTCAAGTCCCCTGCTACTCAGTGGGTATTCTATATGCTCGGCTGTGCGGTCCCCCTAAATGGTTTACTGGACCTCATCTCTCTTGTGCAGAGTCTGGGTGGGACTCCGAGTGAATTTAAGACGGAGCAGCAGGTAGGTACCTGTGATGTGAAAGCTTGATTTCTGGCTCACAAGTTTATCTTTATCATCACTTTCCTTTGCCTGGTCCAAATAGACATGTATATTTCTTTCTTTGTGGTTATAAGCAATAACATGCCAATTAGCTTGGCAATAAGAAGTTAACTAGTCAAGTGCAATCAATCCCAACTGAAATCATTGTGCCTTCAGTTTACAATTGAGAAGGCAGCTCCAGAAGACGGTAACAATGGAAAACAACTTTATACATCCTTAGAGACATCAAACTGCCTTCCAGCCTTTAAGTGATGCTTCTTGCTTTTGACAGGTTACATTTACCTTCAAGGGTTTATTGCTCTAAGAGGAGTGTTATATTTCATTGTCATTCCATCTAAATTTTCCTTTTTTTTCACAGTGCGAAATGAGGACAGAAGCACGACGAAAAAATCTTCTTATTTTGATCTTGCATTATTTAACACAAGAAGGGTACGTTACATTACGGATATTTACAGAGATGATTCCTCTCTTTCTCTGACCTCCACTTTTCCAGATACACACTTTTTTTTTAATCGAAGTATAGTCAGTTTACAATGCTGTGTCAATTTCTGGTATACAGCGTAATGTTTCAGTCATACATACACATACGTATATTCATTTTCATATTCTTTTTCATTATAGGGTACTACAAGATATTGAATATAGTTCCCTGTGCTGTACAGAAGGAGCTTGTTTATATTATATATGGTAGTTAGTAATAGATACATGCTTTTAAAAACAATTAATAATTTAATTTTTTAGAGGAGTTTTATATTTCCAAAAAAATTGAGCAGAAAGTACAGAAAGCTCCCATATACCAGCAACTTCTCAGCCCTGCCCCATCTCCCGTTACTAAGGGTCTTACTACTGGTGTGGTATGTTTGTTGCAATTGATGAGCCAATATTGATAAATTATTATTAGCTAAAGTCCTGGTTTGCATCAGGGTTCACACGTGCTGTACAGTCTATGAGTTTTGACAAAAGCATAATGTCGTGTCTTCACTACTGTTAGCATCGTACAGAATAGCTTCCCTGCCCTAAAAATCTCTTGTGCTTTACCTGTTCCTGCCCTCGCCCCACCCCAGCAATCTGGACACATATTTTATCGCCTCATTTGCATAGATTTTTTTACATTTTATGCATTTGAAAACTTTTTAAACAAAGCTACCCAATTCATGAGATACTTTCCCTTCCTGGTTCAGACTTGAAGATAGTGTAAGCATTTCAAGTAGGGTTTCCGAGGTCCCAATGCTGGCCAATGTACCCAATGATAAAGTTGTGACTCCTCAGTTTCCCTTCCCTCAATATGAAGGTATTGCGTTTACCTGGACCACCTGTGCTCAGCAATGCCCACTCTATAACTGGCAAGGGGAGGAAAATTGAAAGTATTGGAGGTGGCCACCTACATCATTTAAAAATGTGCAAGTGTAGTGGGGAGGGTATAGCTCAAGTGATAGAGCATGTGCTTAGCATGCACAAGGTCCTGGGTTCAATCCCCAGTACCTCCTCTAAAAATAAAAACAAACCTAATTACCTCCCCCCTACCAAAATAAAATAATAAATAAATATTTTTTAAAAAATTAAAAAATAAAAATGTACAAGCAGTCACAGTGAAGGCTGCTGATACGCTGCTGTGTTGAGAGGAAGAGAGCCCACTAAGTATCTAAAGGCTACCGTTTGCTTTAGAGTTTCCTTTCTTTTCAATTTTTAGCCAGAAAGAAAATAGTCAGGATTCGGGCTTAGGGCTTAAAACTTTCAAGTTAGAGCAGTGGTTCCTAACCTGGAGAACCCCTGGGAAGACCTCTGGCAATGTCTGGAGACCTTTTGGGCAGCACACGGGCATCTGATGGGTAGAAGCCAGGATGCTGCTAAACAGCCTTCAGTGCATGAAACAGCCCCAAACATCAATCATAGTAGGATGGAGAGACCCTCCTTAGAGCAGGAGGAATCAGCCAGCAGCTGGCGTTTTCCTGAAAGGCTGAGTGAGCGTCTTTTCCTATGATGAACATAGTAGCTGTCAATGATTCTGGAGATCTACTGTAACTGAAAGTCAGATTTAAGCATCTGGTAACCCTAGTGTCGAGGTAGGAAGGAAGGAGATAAGGAGGGTGGGAGGCAGCGAGGACAGAAGTAAGAGTTTATGATTGTCTCACTGAACTGTGCTGGCAACAACTGTTTTATTTTACTTTTTAAATTTCTTATTTTTTTAAGCTTTTTTTTTGAGGGGGTGGTAATTAAGTTTATTTATTTATCTGTTTTAATGGGGGGGCTGGGGATGGAACCCAGGACCTTGTGCACACACTCTACCACTGAACTATACCCACCCAGCGCAACAGCTGTTTTAAATAAATCCAGCGCCCTCTTGAGGGGGATGACTCTTCTAGAGACCTTGAGGAATTTTTCTTTGAAAATTTAAGGGAAGTAGTTGTTAGGGTCCCCACTTTACATTTGAAGAAATTGAGGTGTAAAAGAGTCAAGGAACTTTCTGGAAGTCTCCTGGCTCTAAGTGGGAGCACTTTCTAGGCCCGTCTCAGCCCCAAAGTCTTCCAGCGTCCCATTCCTCTGCTCCGATGTGGAAGACTTGTCTTTATTTGAGGATCACCTTGGGAAAATCAAAATGCGTGTAACGCATATTTTTGGAGTTTTTTTTCTTAATGGCTTTTTTAAAGTCAGAAAATGAAATCTCTACAACTGGACTTAAGCATTCTTTTATTACTTAAGTCTTTGAACGATTTGTATTTTTTGTTTTTCTGCCAGAATTTCAGATGCATGCCTTTTGGTGACAGATTATAACACTGCACGTTTGAACAAGCTTTGTTATTGAGTAATGTGACTTATTTTCTCCCCTGGCCTGGCCACGTAAGATCTGCAGTTACAACATGTGGCCTTTCTCATAATACCTTAACATCGCAGTTTTGGAAACGGCCTTTTCCCACTGGTAAATATGATGAACTTACCTCATTTTTAACACAAAAATGTTTCTTGGTCCATTTACTTTGAAACACAGGGTTTTATCAGACACTCCTCTTTTTGGTGCTGGGAATTTAAGTTTTATTGAAAAAATGGCTCATTCTTTCCACATCACCACCAGTCTCCGACCAGAGAAATGAGTGCCCCTCCCCTCCCCAGCTGGCCCCCAGCAGGCCCGTCAGGTGATGCCCAACTGCTAAATCTCTGCGTCCACACACAGGTGGAAACAAGAACCAGAGCAGAGCAAAGCTGACTTCGGTCCTCTCTGTGCCTCAGTTTCCCTATATGGGATATGAGAGAGTTCCTGAGATTGACGAGCCTGGCATTCTGCATGTGGGCGGTGGATTGCCCCGCACTGTTCACCATCCATCCGTGGAAAGCAATTCCAAGGGCAGCATAGTGCCGAGTGTCTGCTCTAAGACAAGGGCTGGTGGGTTGGCGCGGTAGGGAGGGCTTCCTGGGGAAGAACACAGACTCAGGAGCCAGCCTGCCTTGGTTCAAATGCCCACTCTACTCTTTGCTAGCCAGTGACCTTGGGCAAGTTACTTACTCTCTTTGTCCCCTGAGTTCCCTTGCTTGTCAAATGGAGTAATGGAAAATAGTGTTTAAGTATCAGTTAGACACTATTATTATGAGGATTAAATATGTGACATGCTTAGAACAGTGCCTGCCACAAAGTAAGCATATATGAGTGCTTGCTGTTTTCACTATGGAGGGGGTAGGATTTGGTTGTTCTTTTCATACCTAACCTGGTTCAGCTAAGGACTTAAAGCAGCTGGAATGTGGGTTTGGCCCATTTTACTTTATCTACTGATAAAATCTCAGCTCCATTCAAAAAATCCTGAGCTAAATTACTTCAGGGAAGTGTTTTTGAAGTGTGTGGAACACTGGAACAATCAATCGTTCTGCAGAGTGTCAACTGACGTTACTTTAAAAGAGCTTTATGGTCAAGTAAGCTTGGCAAACATCGGGTTAAACTGAGTTAAGCAGGTTTCCTCACTTCAGGACTTCTCAGATCATCGATTTACTAATGTGCAATGGGAGTATATGTCCTTAAGTCACAGGAGTCAGGGTTTTGCAAGCCAGTTTGGCCGAAGAAAACCTTTTTTTCACCCTCAGGCCATCTTCAGAGACTAGTTTTCCATGGAACACTTTGAGAAATGCTGCCTTCACAGATTAACTGACCTTTGTAAAACCTGAACTCTGCTTACAAGACCCGAACACTGTGAACATTGTATTAATAGACGCTCAATAACTGTTGCTTGAATAGGCTTTGAGGAACTCACTAGCATGTAGATGGGTAGAATAATTAGAGAACAAGACACAGTCCTTTACACAGGTAATTCCTGATTTTATTGTAATGTATTGTGTATTCCAGAAACTGTGTCAGAAAGGAGAATTGTCAAAACAAAAAGACAAAGAAAAATCACAAAGCTATCCCCTTCTCCTCTTATGGCCTCAGGAGTCTACTGTGTATTTACAAAGCATGCACTTCCCCTTTCAGCCACGAGATGGCCTCTTACACATCAAATCAATGACAATTCTACTAGAGTTGATCATTTTCCTGAGACCTGCTGGGAAAGGGACTTATGAGTGGATTATTTCAAGATGAAAAGTCAACTCTAGGTATTTTTAAGGGCATATCACTGTCAGAAAAATAGACCTTCCTTTAATGAAAAACTGACAATTCAGTGAAGAGGATCGATTACTGTGGACTGGAATAAACCAAGAGAAGGCTTTGTAGGGAAGGTGACGTGAGCTGTTCTCGAAAGACGTGTAGAATATGGATAGACAGAAGTGATGGAAAGATGTGAGGACATTCAAGGCAGGGGCACCAAGAAAGAAGGGGCAGAGTGTAAGTGGAACAGTCAGGTACACAGAAGGACCAGAGTCCAAATGTGCGAGGGTGAATGGGTGAGATCAGACAGTGGAAGTTCATGCATGTGGGTTCTTCTAGTTCCGCACATGCATCTCATTTGGCTTGAGTGCCTGTCAACAGCCTCCCATCTCTCCTACCGTGTCTTTCTCATAACTGCTCATGCCTCTTCCTGCAGTCCTGTCCTGTCATCTTACTAAGTTCAGACCTCATTCAAGCTCAGACAGTGGAACAGAAACACACAGAAATGGTTTTGTTTCCCTGGTCGGTCAGTTAGGAAATACGGCAGCTGCCATCATCTATCTTTTACAGTTTTATTTAAGTCAGAATTCTATGATTCTGGAAAAAGTTCAGAATACAAAGTGATGGCAGGAAAGCGATCTTCATATACAAGCAATCTGTACTGTATGTTCCCGTCTTCCTTTTCTTTTTATTTTTAACAAGTTCATACAAGTAAGTATATGGTATTTAGTCATTAAAAATGTTTTGAAAGAGGGAAAAGGTTAACAGTCATTATCTGAGTGATGGGATTTCTTCTGACTTTTTATTTTCTAGTTTTAGTCTTTGGACTTATCTGTATTTTCTATTTTCTATTACTTAGTTTATCTTAAATGAACATGTATTACATCATACTAAACAAAATTTTTTAATAAAAATGGATTCTGTTTTTCTCTCTGTAAAATGAGGATTAAGACATAGAGCAGAAGCCTAGTGAGCCATTCTTAAGTATAGAAGCTGACTGACAATTGATGTTTGCAAATTCTTTAAAATTAGCCAAATCATTGGAAATAATTATGGCAAACTCTTTGAAGAAAGTTCAATCTTCTAACTGATCTGAATCTGGGGCAGGGAAGAAAGCATAATAAAAAAGAAAGCTTTCTCCCCTACCTTCCTAGATTTAAAATCAAACAGAAAAAACTCCAGCTGCAGGGAGAATTCTTAATCTGAAGTTTTTGGATAAGCGCCTGCAATTGTATGCTAATTTGTGCATATCGGCACATTTTTCAGGAGAGAGTTTTTGGTTTTAAAAGAAGTTAAGAACTCAGATTGAAACCTGGGGAGTTTTTCCACTTTCAGAGGATTGTGAGAAAGGAGCTTGCTTTTACTGCTAAGACCACTTGAGTCAGACAGCCTTAGGATGGAGCAGGGTAAAAGTGAGCCAAGAATCCATGGTGAAGACACTTCTTACATACAGAGGTACCTGCTAGTGTAGTCTGCGAGTGATGAAGAAATGACCAGAAATAATACATCCAAGTAGATGACGTCTTCCACTGCAGATCCTTGGTGATGGCGATCTGCGTTGTTTTGGAATTCCCTTCAGAGCTCATGATGTTTTCTTTTGAATTGCCTCAGTGATGGGCAAATCTTGCCTGTTGGGGTTGAATTTGGGTTTTCTCAATTGCCAAGTGTTACCTGAAGTGAATACTGGTGGAGAAAGAAGTGATCAACTTGGGCAAATAACCATTTTGTCGAAAAAGAAATGAGTGTGAATCACAAGACATTTTCTTAGTTGACTCATGTATTTGACTTGTAAGTCCTTCCAAAATGTTTCGAAAGATAATATTTGGTTATACTTAACATACATGAGGCTCTTTATTCTGTAGGCAAAACTCATACATTGTAGTTTTCATCTTACATGCTATTTAATGTAAGCTTACTATTTGTATTGGGTCTCTTTGGACTTCTAATGCCTTTCTTTTGTTTACCTAGAGTTAATTTTTTTGTTTTTTTTCCTTCTGTGAAATGGCCAGATACATTGATGCAGCCAATGCTTTGGAGCAAGAAACGAAACTTGGGCTACGACGCTTTGAAGTTTGTGACAACGTCGATCTTGAAACTATCTTGATGGAATACGAGAGCTATTATTTTGTAAAATTTCAGAAATACCCCAAAATTGTCAAAAAGGCATCAGACACAGGTACATGGCTATTTTCCGGAAATAAGGCTTTATCTCATCTTTAATTTTGTGTTTTTTCCTCATTTTATTCCCAGATAGATGATAACCCTTAGCCGGCACTGAAGGAATAGACCAGAAGGACTGGGTGGCCGCTCTTAGATCCAGTGCAGGAAAATTTAAACACGATTGTCTGGACATTGACATCCTTTTAGTCATGTTGGCATTTGTTTGAGGAATATTTTGGGTCAATGAAAGCAAAACCCCAGTGTATCACAGGTACTTTTTAGAAGATCAACATTACTGTTTCTTGAGAGGTGAAAAGAGCTGTTGGAAGACAATAAATGACAGAAGACTTTTTTCTTGTTAGGAAGACCTATTATCTATCTTGAAAATAACATGAAAATGAGTATTGGTGAGGCTAATAGCTCATGTATAGATAATGAAATGCTTTTGAAAGCCATCAATCCAGATACTGATCAATATAATGCAAAGACCCAGTATAGGTTAGCAGTCAGGGAGGCTGGCTGGAGGAAAGATCTAAAGTTAGGGCCCTCTTTTGTAGTGACATTGACTTAGAAGTCTGTAAGTGGGGGAAGTAATTATAAACCAAGGGAGATCATTGTCCTGTTTACAAGGCACTTGTTAAGCCACAGACTTTAACATTTCATGTGGGGACCAGGAAACCAAGAGGAACATCAATTAAAAATAGCCAGGGCCAAATCTCTGAGCTGGAAGGGGTCCGAGAGAGAGGTGTTTTATCTGAGCTCCCTTCCAGTGCCGGGTTCAAAGCTCCACATCGTTGGCTGGTTGTTGGATCGGGGTTTTGGCAGAAAAAAACACTGACTCCTAACCCCTGGGCCACCAGGACTATTGACATCAGATTATTGACATGATCTGATTTCCAGAATGCTAGTTCTAGCTTGGAACCACATTCTCCTGGGATGCTGGACTGCAATGTCTTTCTTTTAAGGTAAACCGGCAACTGATAAGTGTTCCCTGCCAGACTCATGCAATCATCCTGGTGTCCCAAGGACCACAGAAAAATGGTGTCAATTTCATGAAAACTTAATGAAATGGAAACTATAAAGCTAGCCCACATTGGAGGTGCCACCGAGTTTGTGGTCTCCAACACGTTTAATATCTGACGCCTTCGGGGTCTTTGTGTGGAAATGCTTAGGGAACACGGACTTCTTTCCCTTCGCTGGTAATTCCACTCCTCTCTAGGTGAGAACAGAATCTTAGAATTTCTGGATTCTAAAAGGCTATAGCACAGATTTTAAGAACAATGGCAAAAGACAAATATACCTGAAAAAAATCACTTTCTCTTACAAATTTAATCTTTCCTTTTCTTCCCAATATCTGTTTTGCCACAGCAGAAAATAATTTACCACAAAGAAGTGGAGGGAAGACCAGAAGGTAAAGTCAATGGTAATTCATCTTGACCAACTCAACTCTAGGAGTTTGTGAGATCCATTTCCAGAAGATTCTCCAGTGCGGCTCCATGTCTGCCCACCAGCTATACCAGCCTGTGGCCATGTGACCACGGGTTCCCCTCATGTTACAGATATCCAGGACCTGGGCCAATGGCTGTCACCTCTCTGGTTTTACCACACGTATTTGCATCCCCGATGCTCTGTCTTTCTAGACTGGGTGGTGCGAAAAGTATGGATCTCAGAGATTAAAAGACCCAGGTTCAATTCCCGGCTCTGCTACTTACAAGTTTAGAGCAAGAGACACATGGTGTGTTCCCGGCACCTAGTAAGCATCCAAGAAATATTATTTCCCCTCTTCAGATCGTACCTGTCATTACCTTGTGCACTCCCAGATCACCTGTCCTGACTGTCCGAGGGAACGCGAGTCTGTCTTTTCCTCTCTTTTTTCTTACACTCACCTTCTATTTCTTTCTCCAGCTTCTCAAATCCAAATCTTATTTGGGATTTGTGGGCATCTGACTGGAGCCCCTCCGTCTCTTGACTGTTCTGAGTTGACACAGTCTCCCCCACTCTTATCTCAGTGTCCATCCCGTTCCCCTCTTCCCACTCTGACCACACCCCTGTCGTCAGCGCCTGTTCAGAGATGCCCAGGACGGCACAGCTCTGACATCAAGGCCTGTGAGTTTTTGCTGTTACAATAAAGCCAGGAGGGGAGGTTATAGCACAATGGTAGAGCGTGTGCTTAGCACTTTAAAAATAAATAAATAAGCCTAATTACTGTCCCCCCTCAAAAAACAGCTAATAAAGCCCAGACCTCAGGGAAAGGGGGATGTGGGGTTCCGGGAGGGGCCCCACAACCATTCTGGCAGTGAACAAAATTTTTAAAAATCTTAGAATGCAATTGAAAGAAGAAAACTTTGATTGTGATGGAAGCAGCTCCTTAGACCCTCAAGAGGTGTCGTGAATCCCGGGAGCCCCACTGGGCTCCCTGCTCTGCGACTCCAGCCCCGGGCCTGTAGCCTAAGAAGGAAGGGATGGAGACACCTTACCTCTTACACGAGCCACGAGGTTTGGCATCACTCATAGAAGCGTCGTGGGGCCCGGCCTGTTTTGTGATAGTACCCCCAGTGACACTCGGCCTTAGGCTGCCTTCGCTTTGTGCTGTTCTTGAGGAACTGTTCCATCTTTTTGACCAAAGCATTACTCTTTTATTTATAGTTTCCGTAAAGCTAGTCAAACTCCAGTAATAAATGAGAACTACTTGTGAATACTAACAGTGAGGAGCATCTTAAGAGGCCAGCTTTGGAGCGCATTTGGATTCTGCTTGCTTTTCAGGCACACGTTGATGCCCGGAGCTTCCTCAGCATTCCTTCCCCAGCAGAACATTCTGTGAACAAGTGGAGCAATTTGCTGCCCTTTGGGGCTGGGGAATGGGGGCTCAGGACAGCTCGGGGTTTCTCCAGCCCCTCTCCGGCTAGCTGTTTGTACGCGGCCACATCGAGGTTGGTTAGCAAGTGGTTGGAGTCAGGAAGGGTAACTAGGAAAGTGGTGGATGGTGTTTGTTTCTAATTTTATACTCAGAGATAATTATTGAAGTGAGAGGTTGGGTCGTGAGACTGGCTATTAGCAAATGAAAGGGCTTTTCTCTAATTCTTGCATCTCACACCAGAGAGCAAGCTCCCGCTCTACAGATTTGCAGATGACCCAAAGGAGGAAAAGTCATCCGGTGTGATGGATGACAGAATCAGGACACCAAAAGATCTTGACAATTTGGGAGACGGGTCCAAAATAACAAGATGAAATTTAATGAAATAAGATTTAAGCTCCAACCAAAGATCACAACAGAGAGCTCTGTCATAACAAAATCCAAGACCTGGAAGTCTGAGTTAACAGCAGACGCAGAGTGAGTCGACAGTGTGATGTGATTGCTACTGTGGTCTTGGGCTTCATCAATAGGAGTACAGTGTCCAAAAAGTAGGAGGTGACTCTGTTCTGGTCGGATGACAGTGGACAAAGAGAAGATGACGGGGATGAGGAAGCATCTGGGCGCCAGGTAACCTTAGGGTTGCTTGGAGCAACTGTTTAGCTTGAAGAGCAGAAGGTTGTGTTGGGGCGAGGGTGGGCGTGGCCTACAGCAGCACAGCCGTGGTCCTCACTCTCTAAAGGAGCATTGGGCCTGCTTTGCAGAATTCCGCAGGGCACTCCAAGGACTGGTGACTAAAGTTAAAGCCGGGTGAGTTTGGTGTCGTATTTGGAAGGATTTCACAGCTCATAGAGCTGACTGGAAATGAACTGAATTGCTTTGCACGTTAGTGCACTTGCCTTTGGTCACGTTGAAGTAAGTCTGTGAGTCAGTTACCTCCAGGGGGAAATCAACGTGGGAGAATACACTCCTAGCTCCTTGCCAGCTTCGCAAAGATCTCCTTACTTCATTTAAATCAATGCTTCGAAGCTGTTTATAAGGGTTTGTGCTTGTGAAATGCTTGGTACTCGTTTCATAGATATTTCATTTCTGTACCAGCAAAAGCCCTGAGGGACGGACCTTCTTCTTCTTAGTTTACAGATGAAAAACAGATGCCTTGAGACACCACCAGGTGCCTGCCTTTTATGACACCCACCCCAGTGTGCCCAACGCTTGGGTCACCACGGGCGGACGTGGGTGGTGGTATTGGCGTGGTGGGATTGCTGGCCAAGTAACTATGCATTTATATTAGACACAAACAACTTTGTCTTTCCCACGAAGAAATGGAGTTGAAATAGCAGCTCTGTGAGACCGCTTAGAACACGGGGAGAAATTCTTTCAGCAAACATCCTATAAATGCACTACATGTGAAGGACCAGAGAACCAAACAGCTCCTCTTGGGGAAGCTCAGGTTCTGTCCCCCGCACATGTCTGCCTCTTTCTGGATGTCATCTCCTATCTAAGAATATTCCAATACTGAAAAAACGAACAACAACAACAAAAAACCCCCCAAAAAATAAATTCCAATACTAAATCTCATATGGACTTATGAGGATGTAGTGAACAGATTTATTTTACCTTTGAATTGATGTATGACACAAATACAGTCAAATGTATATATGTTCTTTTTTGGGGGAGGAGGTAGTTAGGTTTATTTGTTTATTATTATTTTTTCAATGGAGGTACTGGGGACTGACCCCAGGACCTTGTGCATGCTAGGCATGCGCTCTGCCACTGAGCTCTAACCTCTCTTCAGTATGTACCCTTGTAATCACCACATGTCCAGCCGCTCAGCAGGCCCCCTTCCAGTCAGTACTCCCCATCTCCACCGCAGTTGGCTATTCTGACTTCTAGCCCCATCAATTCATTTTGCCTTAAGTGAACAACATTTGGTGAAAACTTGTTCAGCAAATGTGAATGATCTGTGACAACAGAGATGAGGTAAGTTTTGTTTTCCTTCCACGAGCCCCCTCTGATGGTTCTTATACACGGCCCGAGAGGTACTTTAAGTGGGCAGGGTACACCCAAGCAGACCAGATTAAAACGACAGACAAATCCCTCGGTTTCCTAATGTTTCTTCATTTGAGCCAGAGGACTCCTTTGTCTCCTGCACCTTTCCCCTGGCCTGAGTGCTAGTCTTTAAGGAAGGTGGGGAGAAACATTGGCAGAATTCTTATAAGGCAGTGTGTTCTGGGGACATAAAGCTATCTGCAGAGGCCAGGTGGTGTGAAGGGAAATGAAGAGAGGGAGCTGGGGGGCCTCCAGGAGGAGGTGAAGCCTCTAGCCCAGTCTTGGAGGAACCCAGAGGGTAGACTGATGAGGGCCGGGGCCAGGATGGGCAGGGTGGGAGGACAGTGCAGATGGTTTTGCACCTGTAAATCTTCTCAGAACTCTCTTGAAGCATGTTACCCAAGGTGATTAGCTACTCAATTATTAAATTTATTTACATATTGTTAGAATTATTTCCTCCAAGGTCTTTGTTCCCTCCCCCAGGGTGATGAGTGACAGTTGTCAAAATCTTCCCAAGATCAACCAGCAGAGGCCACGGTCCAAAACCACAGTGGGGAAGACAGGCGACGCCAGACCCCTCCCCAAGGAGCACCCTAACCAGGTCGGGATGGCTTTGCTTGGCGTTGGTAAAATTGCACGTGGCTAAGAAGCAAACCCAAGAAAAACGTCACATTTATTTGTTTATTGAGGACAATTTGATTGTGTTAGATTGTAGATTTTTATCCAGCACACTGGGTTCAAGTGACAGGCAGATCCCCGGGCTTCCAAATGTTCCTTCCACTGGGCAGGAGGATTCCTTCCTCCCCACAGGCTTGCTCCTGGTCTGAGTGCTGGGTGACAGGCCTTGAGGGCTGAGTCCTAGGCCCCATCAGAGCAGGAGGGCCAGCTTGCTGCACAACTCAATCCTCCTGCCCGAGGGAACTGTGGGCGCCAGGCCTTCCTGTCCCAAAGCTCGTCCCCAGGTTCCTAAGTGTAGCCAGGGGTGGTGTGGCTGGGCTCAGAGTCTCCTGTTGGGTTTCTGCAAGGCCTACATGGTTGGTCCCCACTCCAGACCTCCACATGGGACTCCCTGTGCGAGGAGATGGGCAGCAGGAGGAGAGAGCCCAGCAGGTGCGTGCAATCCCTGCCGAGAACCTGCAGCTTTAGGGCAAAACATACCAGCTTTCACAGGAAAGAGAACCAACGGGAATGGCGGAGAGGGCCGGGGAGAAGGGGCGTCAGAGTGCCCGGTGGGACAGACAGACAGCATCGCAAAGTCAGAAGGAATCTCGCATTTGAGGAGGCTGTGTGCTTCTGAGTGTTGCAGACCGACTCGGGTGGAAGGGAGGGGAAGCGGGCAGGGAGGCTGAATCGCACGGGAGGCTGGTTGACTGTTGACTCTGCTGTGTCTCCAAACTCAGCCACCCTGACCGCAGGAGAACAGACAAGCCAGTGAGTGGCAAAGGGTTGAGGCCCAACAGTTTCCTCCACTGGCTGTTCTGCTCGGAGCCCGTGGCTTCCTAGGGCGGTTCCTCTCAGTGGCACCGGCAGTTTATTCATCTTGTTGGATCTGCCCAGAAGTGATGGAACCACACATGGGGTTCCCTGTTTACAGAACAATCTGGGAAGATGGGACGGGCAGCTACAACCAGCATCTCTGAGTTGCTGGCCACAGCTGACTTCTCACCGTCTTCCTCTTTCTTCAGCAGCTTGTCAATCACACTTACGTGGGAAGTGCTGACTTTGGCTTAAGCGTATCAGGACTCAGCAAAGCCAGCAGAGAAGAAAACGCGCGCCCGCAAAAAGTAAGTGGAACTCGTGAGCCTTACACTGAATGGGGAAATTCCTTTTTCTTTTCGAAAACGAACATTTTTAAATGTTATTTTTGACACACGGGAAAGTTAATATGTGATGATCAAAGGTTAGTTGCGAGGTGAACTGGGAAGAGTGCTGGCTGAGGATGAGAACCCTGGGGCTAGTCTGGATCTTGCTTCTGGATAGATGGAGTTTTTTTTGTTGTTGTTTTTGAATGAATGGCCTGCATCTCTAAGGGGCTCAGTGTCCCATTTGTAAATTGCAGGGTTTGGCTGGGGAGAGATGGCTTCTAATGTTCCTTTTGGCTTAAAAATCCTGTGATGACAATGATAACCTGTTCTGCATTATTTAAGGAGCTGTGACCTCATACTCTTTCTCTCCTGCCCTGAGAGTGGTAATGGATCAGTGGTGTCCCATCCTCCTTGGAGACTTGGCTCCAGCCTTGAATGTAATTTAATGTGAACCATGAAACCTCAGCTGAACATACATCGTACCTTCAATAGTTATTTCTCCCCCTTTCCTAATGAATCTCATTTCCTAATTTCGTAAATAAGAGTCTCTCAAACAGAAAAGACCCATATTGGGTGGTTGTAGGACAAAGGTGGGTAAAAACATGTCATGTGGAGATAAAAAGCAACATCGACACCAGTGTGTGTCTCTTGATTGTAAGTTCAATGGTTGGATTTCTGTAAGTCATCCGTCTCTCTTCCATCACACGGGACTGCTGACTTAGCTCTGGCCAGCAAGCCTCAGGCAAACTGAACTCTCGTGTTAAGGGCACTGGGAGTGTCTCCCTGGAGGTCAAAGGGAGCCGCTTCATTGGCCTGAGCTGGCTCCTCTCGGGGGTGATCACTGGAGGTGGCACAGTTGAATCAGCACCTCCCATGGAGAAGTCCTTCCCTGCTCGCCGTCACCTACTTTTGTCCTGTTTTGCTGGTCACGTGTGTGCCCAGCCGTGTTGGGGCATCAGTTGCTGGCATGAACATCTCACACTGATGTGAATGGATCTTCCTGATCAGGTCAAGGAAGGGGCTGTTTAACCCAGCACTTAACCTTTGAAAGAGTCTGGCTATAAATCCTCTTTGCAGCAGAAATGTCCTCAGGGTACAATGTGGCAGAGTTTTCTCCCTAATGTTTCATAAGCTGAATGAGGGTGTCTGATCAGGGGCCCATCTCCAGGATGGGTCTCTAGTCGCCATCTCGGAGCCCCTGGCTTCATGATTCTCAAGTCCCCCTGAAAATTTAGTAGCTGTATTGTTCTTAAAGGCACATGCTTTGGAGTCAGGCTGGCCAGGTTCAAACCCCCGGGTCAGGCCTTCCTGGCTGTGAACCTTGGGTGAGTTGTTCAGTCTCTCCAAGCCTCACTTCTCTCACTTGTGAAATGGAAATAACCACTGGTGCCCACGTTCAGTGTCATAATGAACAGAGAGCATTAGTACAGTGGGGCACGCCCAGAGCATAATAAACACTCAATAAATGTTGGCTTCTGCTATTGTTATTTTTTACACAGCATCCTTGCTTGTTCCTTCTGCCTCTAGGGGAGACAGGTGGCATCGGACGGAGTATGGGTATGGGAGACAGATATCTGGGTTTCAATCCTGGTCTTAATTCACTTGTTAGCTGTGTGGCCCTGGGCAGGTCACTTAACTTCTCTGGCCTAACCTTCACATCTTTGAAACTAGGATGGCACTCCCGATGAGCAGAAGTGTCTGAAGAATTGGAAATAATCCTCACGAGGTCCCTCGCACGTCTGCTTTGTGCCAGGCACTCTAGTGGGTGGTGGGTGTACGGTATAATCAGTAAATAGGAACTGTCATCCTTCTTCTGCCAGTGAGTTCTTCCCGTGTGAAACGTTGTAAAGGACGAGACAGTATGGGGAACAGATGGTGTGTCAGGGGCTGAAAAATGCTGGGGGGTTTTTATTCAGACCCACGTCATTCTGAAGAATTTATTTACAATTGTATTTCTTTCCTAGAGTGCCCTGGCTTGAGGAAATCGTCTTGTTCATTATTAGCACAGAGTTAAGTTCCCTTCAAGTTCGCCCTTCTTCCCGAGGTCCATGCATGTGTCTTGCTTTAAGGAAGCCGAGCCATTAAGGATCGTCTCCTGTTTTAATGGTGTAAATAACCCTTACTCCCTTTCAGGGCCAAATCATTGACTTCCGAGGGCTGCTCACAGATGCCATCAAAGGAGCCACCAACGAACTCGGCTTGAACAGCTTCAACTGCAACCCAGACCCCTCAGTAAGTGGCGTGTGACATTCCCCTTGCAAACTGCCAAAATCCAGACGAACTTTAGGAATAGAATCTTGAGTCCCGAGAAACCTTGAGATCAAGTCAAAGGTCATAGCAACCTGCCAGGGTTTGTGTCACAGAGATCCATGCCCTGTTTTTCTTCCTAAGTGATGGAGCCATATTGTAATGCGAGGCTTTCTATTCCCACCATCAGGAACGGCTGCTGAAGCCTCTGAGTGCATTTATTGGCATGAACAGTGAGATGCGAGAATTGGCAGCCGTGGTGAGCCGGGTAAGATCTGATATTCGATTCACAAATTTACGGAGGCGGACTGGGGCTCCTGGAGCATTGTGGGCTGCTTCTTTTATTAATAACAATAAATATGATCATTTATTTATAAAGTGCCCCCACTTGCAAAGGCACTCATATTGTTTAGAGGCACAATAATGCATGATAAATAAATTATAGAATCATAAAATTACAATACAAAAAGCCCACCATCTCACTACAGAGGCCAAGAAAACCCAAAGAGAAAAAGACATAGAGTGGAAGGGACAGGTGAAAGGTTTTAGAGCTGAGCCAAGAGTTAAGGAAAGAAAGCCTCTTAGAGAAGGAAAGAGCCCGTCTGCGTCTTGTTGAAATAGTCAAAGCCTAGAAGTAGGGATGTTGGGAGTCTGATTTCATAGTTGGAAGTTTCCATGAGAAAACAGATTAGCAGGAAAGCTCTTACCATCCAGACTCCTGATTTTTCAAGCTGCCCCCAGAACCTAAAGGCAGTGAAGTCTAATGGTTAATGACAGAGGCTCTGGAATAGGTTGACCTGGATTTGATGTCTAGATATTCCTCTGTGTGACTCTGGGCAGGTTCCTTGGGAAGAGAGTAGATTCCTGAGTTACAGGAGATTTCTCTAATTTCCAGCGATCTCCTATTTAATGAAGGACTGAAACCTAGGCAGGCTCAGACAGATGTTTAAAATGATGCAGAAAAACTGCAGAGCTGCTCTGAGGTCACGAAGGGTTCCCTGGTTCTCTGTGCAGCCCAGCAGTTGTCCCCTGCATGCCTCTGATGTGTCAGGCATGTGCTGGCGGCTGGAAGCACAAAGGTGAGCCAACCAACACAGTCCTTGCCCGCAAGAGTTTCTTGTCCCACCAGAAAGGTGCACTTGGAGAGTGTAAAGGATGGTTCTTGTTGTGCCAAAGAGTGGGGAGGGCATTAGCAAAGACGATACACAGGAAATAGCCATGTGAAAAAGACTAGAAGAGGGCAGGGGAGGCAGTCTGGGCAGAGGTACACACCTGTGTGTGACATTGCACAGCTCATGCAGTGTTTCTAATGAGCCAAGAGGGACGCAAGGGGTGGTGGGTGATGGGGCGGGAGGGAGAGCCCAGGATTCCTGAGTGCGGGCGCTGTGAACTGGGCCCAGGCTGCATCAGGCTGTAGGGGACGGGGAACCTTTGAAAGGCATCCATCAGGAGAATGGGATAATCAAATGTGCCTTTTAGATAGCTTGTTCTAATGACAGTGTCGAAGGATGTCAAAGAAATTGAGACAGGGAGACCAGCTCTGAAGTTATCACCAGGGAGCAAGGATGAGGGATTGAGCCAGGCTGGTAACTGGGGTACATAAGAGAGCAGAGAAAAATATTTTTTATAATCCCAAGTCAATAGTCTTGTTACTGTGTTTGCAAAAGGATAGCATGACTAGTGATGATGAACTTGTAGAGTGGAAGTGGCCGGAAATGCTTCCATCTGGAATCCTTTCTAGAGCACCATGGGAAGCGGCCAGCCAGCCTCTGCTTGAATGCTGACAGTGACGGGGAGCTCACCACCTTGAGAGGCAGCCCTACTGAGTTCTGACTGATGACTTTTGATCAATATAAGGAGGAACTTGCTATTGGGAAATTGAACACTCCCATGTGGAACTCAATGTCAACTCTAGGAGAGAGCAAGAAATACTGAGACCTTGAACTCCAAGGTGGCTGAATCCCCATTGTGTGCCAAGCTTTCCCTAAGAAAGTGAGGTAATGAGTGTTGAGTGGGCCGGCATGCAGGTCTGTCCTTTAAAGACAGGGTGCTTCTCCCAAGATTTTGGAAGACTGAGCCCTTTCTCTGTCGTCTCACCCAGGAATGGATCATATATATTCTGCACCACCAAAATCACCTGCATAAATAGTTTCTCTAATAAAAAGTGTCTCCCCTGGTGGAGGGAACCGGGAGGTTGAGGGAACAGGAGTGGGAGCCTAACAGCTCACCAGGATTTAAAAAATATGTTTTTATATTTTTGAACCAGGTGATTGTATCACTTATTTAAAAATTAAATTAACATAAAAGTATTTTCCAGATTGTTCTGTAGTCACTCAGAATGACTTTAAAAGGGCGAGTTTTTTCTTTTTCTTTTTTTTTTTTTTTTTTGCTGTAACATTCTAGATATTCAGTTTGCCCGAAATAGCTCCTACTGAAAAAGGCCCCTGAGTGGCTCTTCTGAGCATCTTCTGAAATTGAAGTTTGGCAACTGTAAATTACTTATCAGTAAAAGCTACCGTAATTGATTATCCTCGGTGGTTGCTGCAAGGCTCTGCTCTGCGAGGGGAAAACTGTACTTTTGCTTGGTTGTTGGCGTCCTTGGATTTTGTTGAAGCAATCACGCCTGATGGAAGTAGGGAGCGATCACTGGGGAAAAAGAGAAATTGGTTTCAGAGGAGCATTATCTCTTTTATGCAACAAATTAAGAAAGTGTTTTCGAGATCAAGGAGCAAGAGAGAGGCCGGGCAGCAGCTAGGAACCATGTTTTGAAGTCAAAGCTAATGTAATTTGAAGGCACCTTCTGCAGCTTGTTTGATTAGGGTCGTAAATCAGCATGATTTGCTATTGACTGAAGACAGGTCTAGTCTGTCGTTAGGAGATGGTTTTTTTTTTCACCCTAAAAGTGCCATATTATATCAGCAATATCTTCTTCAGGGAAAATCACTGAATATTTTCATGGCATCCCTTTACTGAACTAACTCCAAGTATATATACACATATGTACTATATGTATATACACATATATTTGCTATGAAAAGTTTTTATCACAAGCACTCTGTGTCCTATTGTAAGTCCAGTATTCTGCTGTTCCTGTGTTTATTACAGCTGTGCAGGAGAACATTAGTTTTAACAAAATGATGAAATCTGCATTGCAGGACATTTATCTCCATAATCCGAACATCAAGTGGAATGACATTATTGGGCTGGATGCAGCCAAGCAGTTAGTCAAAGAAGCCGTTGTGTATCCCATCAGGGTAAGGATGGGAAGCCTCTGGGGAGCTATTTCTGTTCATTCTCCATTGGACAAGCTGTAGGTCACACACCCACCAGGAAGAGGAGGACAAGGATGGTTTTCTGTCCACAAGTTAACTTTTTGCCTGTATCACAACGCTTTGTCCACACCGGAGCACCAAGGCCCAGTCCATTCTAGGCAATTTGACACCATGTTATGTATTGGCTGAAGGCAGGTGTCTGCTCTAAGTGGTAATTTAAGATCTAAGACTCTAGTATATATGATTTGTCAGTTACTATAGGTTCAAATCAGACAGCCTCCCTGAAAATACACTTATATAGAAATAACCCCGTAGGAGGGAGCATCTCACTTTGTTTGCATGGGTCTCCCCCCGCACCCAACACCCCTATCATCTGGGGCTTTGCTGTGGGCTGGCTGTACAGACGAGACAGCCCCTTCCAGGGCATCAGTCAGGAGAGCCATTGTGTTGCTCTCATTGCTCATTCTTAATAAAGCTTTGTGCAGTGCGGCTCACTAAACAGGAAGAAAACTAGAAAAATGAGACTCTGCATGTTTGCTTTACAGCAGTGATGATGGGAAGGTCAGTGTACCACACAGCTTTTGCCCCACAGTGAGTGCAACAGAACAACAGTCACGTGTTCATTTGCAGTTCTAGGGGTAGGCACTTTGGGCTGGGCTCGGCGGGGCCAGCTCGTCTCCTCTTCTACTCCTCATATTTGCTAGTCTTGATTTTCAAGTCTCTTCTTACATTCACTAAGGTCCCATGGGCCAAATTCACAAGGCCAAGTCCGGATTCAGGTGGTGGAGAAATATACTCTGCCTCTTGGTGGAAGGAGCAGCAAACAGTTGTGGCCATTTTTGGTCATCTCCCGCAGTCAGGGTTACAAACTGATTTTCTTGAATAATCTATTTATGCTCACCTCTGAGCCCTTGCAGCCCCGGACTTCTGGTTGCTTCTATTCTAATGAGTTATTCTGATCAATACATTTGGATTGTTCTTTCCTTTCTTACTTCCTGTGTCCCGACATGGGGATGAGAAATATACTGGGGTGCAGAATGAGCACCAGTGTATTCCCTGTTTCCTCCAAGTGACTCTATTGTGCAAGTCTTCTAGAAAGGCTAGACCATCTCACTGAATCTCTCTGGATGTGTTATCTCCGTAGTATTGTAAGTACCATATGATGTCGAGAATTTGACTTTAGCAAGAAGCTAAAAACATCTAGTTATAATTTTACTGTTATTTTCCCTTCTCCCTCCTTCTCTACCAACTCTACCTTCCCTCCAGATTGTCTGAATTTGAACTAATGGGAGAGACTCACTGAAGTTCCATGCGTGTCCTGTTTGGAGTCAGTGTCTCATAATATATTCTGCACTGGATGGTCTCAAGCTTCCAAATCAGGCTTCACCAGAGCTTTGAGCTTCATTCACATGCACCTTTATTTATTTGTTGGTTCTAGTGTGCATCTTAAAGAGCATCCCTGCTTCACATCATTCAAAAGATTGCCCAGTGCTCTGCATATAGAACTCTGGGAAAAATGATATGCATGCAAGAAATGATGAAAAGGAAAAGTACCTACATAAGCCTTTCTTCTCCTTAAAATGCTCTTTTAAAATGCTACGAAAAGGGGGGAGGGTATAGCTCAGTGGTAGAGAAGCCCTGGGTTCAATCCCCAGTACCTCCATTAAAAATAAATAAATAAACCTAATTACCTCCCCCACACAAAAAGAAATGCCACAAAAAAAAAAAGCCATGCATCCCATCAAATGTGAAGGTAAAATTGGGATAAATAAGATGTATACATAGAGATCGAGAGAAAGCCAGCCTTCAACAAACGAGGGCCCAACCCAGAGGCATGCAGCGCTTCTCTGGTTTTCCTAGCTGGCCGGGGTGGGCTAAGGGCGGGCTGGCTGCCGTACAGGTGCCAAACCTCATCGTTGTTCCTTGTTCCCATAGTACCCACAGCTGTTTACAGGAATTCTTTCCCCCTGGAAAGGACTGCTGCTCTACGGACCTCCAGGTAAACGAAGCTTTCTGTTCTGGCCGTGGAATTAAGCGTGCGTGCAGAGGATGAGCTGCCCCATCTGTCCTCACTTCAGTGACCGCTGAGGAAGCACCTCGTTCTTGGCTTGTGCGACTGACTTCTGTCTGTAAGCAGAGGAATGGAGTTTGAGGGTGACTCGTCTTTTATCCACCTGTGTCTCTAGGTACCGGAAAGACTTTACTGGCCAAAGCTGTGGCGACAGAGTGCAAAACAACCTTCTTCAATATCTCTGCCTCTACCATCGTCAGCAAATGGAGAGGGGATTCGGAAAAACTTGTCCGGGTAAGGGTGCTTGATTTGGGTTTTTTCAAATAAGTGCCGGCCGAAAACAGTGGTACAAAATGATGTTACGTCGTATCTGTTTTTAAATGACTTACATGTTCGACATCCTAGATCTTAATTACCAGAGACCGGGAGGTGGACTGACTGCTCTATGCGGGTATCAGTCGTGCCCCCATCAGCAAACATGATCTCCCTCCCTTTGGGAATTTGACCAACAGCTCTTTTTTGATTGATGCAACTTAAGAATGCAAGCTGGAAAAGATTGTTCCTGAAGTGGCCTATTTTTCCTTCGTTCAAGAAGCATTTATTGTTATTAAGCATGTGCAGTATATTCAGTTAATTTTTTTAATGTATTTTCTTTTTTATGCATTTTTTCCTATTAAAGCAAAGCTGAATAGGATTGTTCTTTTTTATCTTAGTTATTATTTTTGTGTGTTGGGGGGAGGTAATTAGGTTTATTTACTTATTTGTGTTTAATGGAGCTGCTGGGGATTGAACCCAGGACCTCATGCATGCTGAGCATGCGCTCTACCGCTGAGCGAAGCTCTCCGCCCCTTACTCAGTTAACATTTATTGAGAGGGTGTGCTAGTCCCTATACCAGCTACTCCAAGGAAGGATCAAGAAACTTAAAACTTCGTTATTCTTTCAGATGCTCTGAGCAGCTTTCCTCCACGGTGCCCATAGCCTGCAGGGATTTTTCTTCCCTTCAGAGACTATTTCCATCTTTGCAATATCTCCTTCATAGTATATAGTACATTGTATATTATAAATTTAACTCTATCTTCCAGTCGCCTTATGAGACACCTGTTTTTGATTTATGCCTCAGTGTAATGTGGATCCTTCTCAGAAACCTGTTAAACTCTCGCGCTCTGTAGGGTGACTGATAAGTCATCAATACTAAGAGAATCTAAATCTGATACATCTTCTGAGAAGAAATTACTCTAAAATTCTGCTTAAATTACACTGCCTTGGATAGACTCATTTTCAAAATGTTATGGCTTATTTGGAAGTGATAATGAAATATTTTTAAAGGATTAATTTACCTAAAACAGTCTATTATTTATTACTTTGATATTGTTCCCAAGTTACTTCAAATATTTAAGTTTTTCTAAATTCTTATCACCCCTAGCAGATTGTAATTTGTGGAAATCTATGCTGACATCTTTTATTTCATTGTTCTTGAGTCTGACTCAGGGCCAGATGGAGTTTACACTTAGCTGCTCCACGTGATTCTGGTTAGCTAGATTTCAGTTAGCTTAAATCTAACTAACTAGAATTCTTATCTGCCTGAAGACTTTTTTTTTTTAACATTCCTTTTCTGTGTGCTGAGAAACAACAAAACTTACAAGAGTTCCCCAGAATCTGTTTAGATTCATCTCCTATTATGAAAAATGGTGTTTAGAACTATGCAAGGTGCCCAGAGAAAGAATTCCTTATGTCCCCTGGACAGGACTTTCCTAGGCAGAAGAAGAAATTTAGATGTTTTATGCCTATTCTTAACAAAGATTTAAACTAAATGGATTTTCTTGTTTAATGTTGAATAGCCAGGGAAGTCTTTTAACTAGAATGCTTCATTCTGTGCCAGCATTTTATATAAAGTTTTCCTCTGCTTCAGTATTCTTTTGTTAGACTTCTAAGTCTAGGAAATGATTCTGCCCCCAGTTTCTTTCTTTCCCTTACCATATATTTAAAAAGTAATCTTTCTTACAGAACGAAATGGTATATAGAGCCCTGAGCCTTCTCCCCAGAGGAAATTATTGCAGTTGCTGGTGTAGCCTTCCAGGGCATTGATTCAAGACCTTGTGGGCTGTTTGCACTTAACAACATAACTTGAATGTTGTTCCACACTATTGTGGATAGACAGAACATGTCTTTTATGTCTGTGTGGCGTTTCATTGCATGAGTATACCAAAACGTGATTAACCAGTCATTTCTTAATGTGACATTTAGGTTGTTTCCAGTCTCTTGCTATTATGAACAAAACTACGCTGAAGGGTCTTTGCATATAAGTGTAGTGTAGGGCAGTTAGTTTCTTTGAAGTAGAGTTGCTGGGTCAGAAGGAAAGAAAACCACTGATTGCCAAGTTCCCTGCCAACAGGGTTGTACCAGCTTACACTCCCATCAATGGTGTGTGTGTTTGCTTCCTTGCACCCTGGCCAACACCAGGTGGTACCCAAATTCTAAAATCTGTGCCAGTCTGATAGTGAAAGTAATATTTCAGTGCTCACATATGCATTTCTTTAATTGTGAATGAATTTGAGCATCTTTTTATAGATTTAGAAGATACTCGTATTTCTTTTTTTCTGTGAAATACAGTTTTACTTTGGACATTAAAAAATAATTCAAAGGGAGAACAGCTAACTTCTGCTAACCTTGAAGGATCTTATTATTTATCCTTTCAGAAATTACTCTATTTTCTGAGCCCTTAGAAAGAGCCTTAGATGGAAAACCTTGGTCATGCTGTCAAGATTCTTATTGTGAAGCTTTCAGGTAAAGCCCTTCAAGACCTTCCCCTAAATCAGAGAAGCTTTCCTACCATTTGCTTCTCTTTCTATTGCAATTAAAGGGTTATTTATAGGGAACCCTTCGGTTATGTCTCTCCCTCGTCCCTAATGTTTGTGCCTCTTAGGAGTTGATGCTGTTGAATAGTTGAGTGGTGTCTTTAGCAAATGCACACACCTGTTGGTGCTTACGTCTTTCAGCACTCCCCCTCCAACCCCCAGTTGTATGATTTAACTTCCTCTAAGTACTTTCGAAAATTTTAGACTAATGCTTCCAGAGCACTTACCACTTACCCACTTACATTCTCGGGCCGTGGGAAGAGCAGTGTCTTCAATATGGGGTCGTGGGCTCCAGGTGTGGGTCTCCTTCCAGCAGGATGTTTGGTCTCAGAGAGTCTCCTGGTCTCTCTGCACCTTAGGGAGCTCCTTAAAAATGTGTATCATTCTAAAAGAATTCTAATACTCCCATTTTTCATTGGATAGATTGCTGCTGTTGTAATTATTCTTAATAACAGGTATATTCTTTTTGTGTATATATATTTTTTAAATAAATTTTTTATATATATTTTTTGAGCTTTTCTTTTTTGTGATGGGAAGACAAGCTACCTGCTTCTAATGAGGTGATCTCTGTTGTGTCAAAAAGGCATTGGTGAGGCTGCCGCCCCCTCTCTCCCCATCTTTGGAGACAGCCTGCACTGTGTCTACGGAGTGTGTACCTACTTTTACTCCAATCTGAGCACCCAACCCTCACACCTTGTGGCCTCTCTCTTGCCTTTCGATGTATCCCTCTAAATAAATCTACCTTTACTCCAAAAAAAAAAAAAAAAAAAAAAAAGGCATTGGTGATGAGTGTCCCAGCACTGACACTGTTCTCTTGAGCTGCTTAGGCTGAGCCAGTTGTCTTGGCCAAATGAAACAGGACTCTGTGAAAGGAAAACACTTGGGCCTCAGCACAGAGGCACCACACACATAAGCAGGGGGGAAGGCGAGGTGTTTCCCGCAGGCGGGCCTGGAAGGGACGACCTGCTCCTACCGTGAAAACCACAGTCTGGCCTTTCGTGAGCCCCTCCCCTCTTACTCACTCTGTGACGCTTTGCTAGTGCTAAGTGATGTGGAGAGTAGGTCGCCTATGCCTATCAAAGGACACCTGTTCTTTTCTAAATCTCTAATGCTTTTGCTGATCAACCGGTGAAGAATTGTATATGGTGCTCAAAAGATCAGTTTCAATGTTAAAAAAAAAAAGGTATGTTTTTTATACTCTTTTCATCACCACCGCATCTCCCTTTAGAGCTCTTTATTTTGTTTTTATATGTCTGTTCTTTTGCTGGTTGCTTTCCTATTCTTGTTCAGTCTATAATGTTTTATTCTGGGATGGAACATTTTACTCAATTGGGAATTGCCTTCAGGTACTTATGCCTACCAAGCAGCAGTGCTGGGGACCCCGTGGAGTAATTTGGGGAGCAGAAAAGGGCAAAATTCTTCGGCCTCGCTACCCATGACCGAAACTGCACCCTCTTCCTGCCATTCTTCTTTCTGAGAATAACCCTCTTGTTGTTCCTAAGTGTTAAAGGGAAAAAAAATCATTAAGTGATTTTACATGTGCTTTTGTGTCCATATAGAACATGTCATTAGCAGGGCGTGTCAGGGGTTAACTAACCAATTGGAAGCTCAGGAACTGAGTTTTATCTGAAGCTCTCCCATTTATGATTAGTAACCTTGAGCCAACCCCTTATTCTCTCTGGCTCTAATTTTATCAAGTGATAAATGGGAATAATTGGACCATCCAACCCCATGGGGTGGTGCTAGGGAGAAATAATCATAATGATTATAAAGTTGTTATGAAATAACAGAGTGCAGCATAAATGCTTAATATGGCAGCCATCGTAAGCTTTTAATCTCTGGGAGCATCTGAGGACTTTAAGTAGGTGAATTTGAACATGTGGTTGCTTTTCTCCCCCACCAGGTGTTATTTGAACTTGCCCGCTATCACGCCCCCTCCACCATCTTCCTGGACGAGCTGGAGTCGGTGATGAGTCAGAGAGGCACGGCTCCTGGGTAACAGACAGGGTTTTTTTTGGTCATCACTTCTCCCCTCTTGTAAGTGTGTTTGATGGTCGGAAGCCCATCGACATTTACCAGCAGAATGAGCCTATTAATAAGCCCACAAATTTTCTGCAGACACACGGAAAGGTCTTTAAATTAGATCCTGTTAACTGAATAGCTGATTTAAGTAGTTTTTATAACCGGAGGAAATGTCCTGCCCCCTCCCCCCTTCCCCACAGAGTGGTTTGCAGGCCTGAAGATCACCCAGCCCCACGCTCCCGGCTGCCGGAACGGTCCTGGCGGCTCAAAACAGCTGCCCGTGAATGCCTCCTCTGGAGCCAGAGGGGCTGCCTGCGGGGGACGGGGCTGCCAAGGGCCAAGTCCCGGGAGGCAGTTCTCGACAGGGTGTGTGAGGCCAGGGAAGTCACCACTTCTCTGTGACACCAGGTTGTGGCTCAGCCTGCTCGATTTTAAATATGTCACATGTGTTACCTCTAAAGATTAAGTGTCCGCTCATGTCCCCAGCAGGAGAGAACATGCCGCAGACTAGTAAGTTTCTCTGTGCGCGTGTGTATTTTAAGAGTGCCTTTCTGTCTTCCTCAGGGGTGTTCTTTGAACCTTTTTACTAAACCTGGTGTCCCTGGCTTGAAAAAACAGACCTCTGGGTAATCTCAACACAGCTGCATGTATTGATGGCCTCTAAACGCCTGTCATCAAGGCAGAAGTCATAGTAATAAAAAGCAAATAATTATCTCATTGGAAGTATAACTACAGTGCCGTTTATGAAATTTTACTTATTAAAGATCATTCTCCCAGCAGGGAAAACAACCACTGAAATGCACCCAGGATGCATGGGATTCATGTCGGTGATTGAAACGCGACAGTTTCTGTGGCTTAACGGGTGCTAGTCAGCCCCAGGCTGGGCGCTCTGCCCCTCCAGACCGGGCCTGGTGGGAGCAGGCAGCTGCCCGGGGGCCAGGCTGGTCGCCCGCCGCACTGCCGCGGTGGTCACTCCCTCTGCAAAGCCCCGCGCACCTGGCCCGCTTTAACTTACGGTGGTGACACTCGCTCTTAGATGCCCTCTATCCGTCTCCGTCCCCGGGGTTCTCCACAGCCCTGATTGAGCTAATTTGGAAACTCTTCATCTGCTACCCAGGCGTGTGTCAGTTTCCTTGTCCGGAAGTTTCACACTAAAACTAGAGTCTTCAAAGGATCAGAGCATAGGAGCAGGTGCTCTGAAGACTTTCGAGGTCATATTATGTTAAAAGAATAATAATTACTGTAAATGCTAAATAAATATGTAACTATACTGTGAGACGGGCTTCTCTCTTAGATAGTAACGGGTACCGTTTCTTAAAAGACCCAAAACCTTGGGCTGCTACTGTATACATGGAGAGATGAGAATTTGAATACTGTGTTGTGCTAGAAAGGCATTTTTGGTCCTTTTAACTCAGTCTACACGAGTGTAGAGGAAGGAGGGCCTGCTGGAGGTGGCCAGTGTTTAGAGCTAGTTTCTGCTGTGCGGGTCCGGTGGTGTAGGGAGCTGTTCCTTGGCGGGAGGGTCACAGACAGTGGTGGCAGTGGTGGCAGCGGGGAAATTGGAGGGTGTATTTGCACAGAAAACCGCTTCTAATCTGCTGTGTGAGGAAAGCATAGTTTCTGCATCATTTTCTTGCCTCTTAGAAGAGAATGAAACAGATTCTGTGTGGTATTTATTCATCTGTCTTCTGGAGTAGTTTATATCCATAAATTGGGCTAAAAGAAATAGTGTGTGTAAAATACTTTCGTGCCTGCTATATAAATAAAAAGGATTATTTTCAATTAAGTCATTTTTTTAAAAAGGGTAAATAATACTGCAGGTAGACACACCTGGGCTGCCTTTAACCCACCAGCACCACTGTCTCCCCTTCAGTTATTTTCTGGTTCACTGCCAATCTTTGGTGCTCTTTTATATAATATCTTCATTATATTCATTTACTTCCTTTCTTTTACTCTCTGTTTGAAAATAGTACCAGTTTCTTATTTTCTCCAACCCTGGGACGAGTAGCTCCCGAGAAGGTGGCGGGGAAGGGGCTGATTGTCAGGAGGTAGACCCAGGCTGCAGTCACTGAGTCCTTGCTGTGGGTGTCACTCTTGTCACGGAAGCAAAGACCCTGCCTCTCGGGAGAACCTCACCTCCTCGTCTTCCTCTAGGGGAGAGCATGAAGGGAGCCTGCGGATGAAGACGGAGTTGCTGGTGCAGATGGATGGGCTAGCTCGCTCTGAAGATCTCGTGTTTGTCTTAGCAGCCTCCAACCTACCGTGGTAAGAGATCTAGGGAGTACGTTTGGAATACATTTCCGGGAGCCTCTGAGTACAGATGGAGGTACCGTGTTGACCACTTTGGGCAAAGTCTCCTCGTTGGCTTTCAGCCTTGGTCCAGTCCTCAGTCCTTGCTCTCTGTACTGCGAAAGGATCTGCCTAGAAAGAAGCTACATAGGCCAGGGTTGCCACTGACAACATTTAAAACGGACATTCTGAGCTGAAAGCCAAATGATTTACTATGTTTAAGCAGGACTTTGGCAGAGAACTACAAAATGCTAAAATCTCCAGGACTTAAAGACTATTCCAGAAATAATACGGATTTTAACAGTGTTAAAATTAAACTTTTATTTTTAAGTTAGGAGGAAAAACCTGTAATGTTGCACAGTAAATAGGAAGCTAACTGATTTCTAATTGAAAATACAATCTACTCTTAGAGTCTTTTATTCAGACTGTATCCCAGAGTGGTGTAGGAACAATTCTAGAAGTAGGACTGGGAAATAAGAGATGTTGACTAGAGAAAAACAGTATCTACTCGGAGAGAATATTTTAAAAAATAATTATAATCCCTTTGTAGTTCCAAGAATATTTTCGCATACATCATTTCTTTCGAGCTGCAGGTGAGACAGGAGACAGATAAGGAAACCATTCGCAGAGGGGGACCAAGGTCAGAAGAGGTCAATCCACACAAAGTCAACAGCACACTGACGGAGCTGGGACTCCTGACACCTTTCCCCCGTCCCCTGTCCTGTCCATTTCTGTTTCCACGTTCAAAGATGAAAAGAGACATTCTTTTGTCCATGCTTGCTGGTCCTCTAGGTCCCCCCAAAAAGAAGTCCCTCAAAAGAGATAGGATCTCCGTGTGTAATCTATTATTTTAACTGTATTCATAATTTCAGCCTGGCTCCACCGCTTCTCAAGTTTAGAAGGCTTTTCTAATGTGCTAACGTGATCAGCATTTTACACTTTGAAGATAGAGGTGTTTACACACAAGGCGAAAGTTGAATCCAAACAAAGAACCATCATTTAAATGTGGCCGTGAAATCCTTTAGAGGAAGAATCTCCATTCCTTCCCCTGTTTGAAACAGAGCTGAGCATAACCACGTTACTTCTGTGCCAGGGGACCGGAAGAGTCAGCTGAGGAGGGTGTGTGCAAAGCGGAAGGCTTGGTGCATGGGTCTGGGAAGGGCTGTGGCGACGAGGGACAGAGGGACCCCCCCCCCCCCAGGAATAGCTAGGTCTTCGCTGAGGAAGCCATTGTGTTGCCGCAGTTTCCCTAAGGTGATCAGTTTTGGGTAAACCTCAAATAAAATAGTTCAGAGAAGGAAAAAAAAGCTAGTAAACAATCAAAATTAAGAAATGAAATGAAGGAAGGCTTTTCTGAAGGAACTGCAGCTCATGTCAAATGGTAAATACGTATGTGCTTACTCTAGACTTAGAAGTTAGATTGATTAGATTCAGGATCAGTATAGTGTTTTAGCAAACATACTTCATAGGGGGTGCCGTGAGCATCACACTGCGTCGCATGCAGAAGTACGTAACGCCCTGCTGCCCCCTTTTGGTGTGTCAGGCTCCTCCAGTGCACAGCTCCCATCCATAGGTTTAGCATCCATTGATGACTTTGCCTAAATCACATATTTCTCTAGGGGTGTGATTCTGTCATTCCTTCTGATTGACAGCTGGAGTTACTCTCTACCACAGAACTTTCCCCCATCCAATAGGGTCGTTTGGCTACCCTGAAATATAGTTTATAGCAGAAAAGTAGGATTCCTTCTCTTTGATTTTTAGATTCATGAGTTGCTGCCCTAGCAATCTCCAGTGGTGACCAGTGAATCACCACCCCCCACCTCCGTCTTATCACGATCTCATGACTTGTTTGCTATAACCTCGTTTCTTTTTTTTTTCATAGCTTTATTGGTAAAAAGTTCACATACCATACAATTCACCCATTTAACGTGTACAATTGAATAATTTTAGCTATATTTTTTATGGTTGTACAACCACCACCACAATCAATTTTAGAACATTTTTCTTCACCCCAAAGAGAAACCTGATATCCATCAGCCATCACCCCCAAATCCCCATCCCCGGCACTAAGTAAACACTCATCTATTTTCTGTTTCTATAGATTCGTCTCTTTTTATACCTAAGAGTGGAATCATTATGAAAACTCTGTATTTAATCATTTGGGGATCTACTAAACTGTTTTCCAAAGTGGCTGCACCATTTTACATTCCTGCTAGCGACGGATGAAGGTTTCAATTTCTCCACATCCTCATCAACACTTGTTGTCTGTCTTTCTGATTATAGTCACCCTAGTGGATGAAAAGTGGTGTCTTGTCTTTTTGATTTGCATTTGCATAATGACTAATGATACCGAGCATCTTTTCACGTACTTATTGGCCGATGGCATGCTTTCTTTGGTGAAATGTCTTTTCAAATCCTTCGTCCACTTTACAATTATTGAGTTATACGATTTGTTTTATATATTCTGTTTTATGTATATGCAAGTCCACTGTAAGATATATGACTTGTAGAGCTGCTCTCCCATTCTGTGGCCACTGGTCAGCCCTCCCTCCCTCCCTCCCTCTCTGGATTTTTTGTCCCTCTCTCTCTTTCTGCCTTTGCTAAACGTCCCATGTCTGTTCTGCTTCCCAATCTCCGAGCCTTTCAGAAGACCTTGTAACTGGTTATTCTGCAGCAGTGCTGTCTAACAGAAACATAATATGAGGCACACACATACCTTAAAATTTTCTAGTCGCCACATTCAAAATGTGAGAAGAAACAGATAAAATAAAATTTAGTAACATTTCCTATTTCACCCAACATAGCCAAAATATTATCATTTCAATATGAATCAATATAAAAGTTATTGTGATATTTTATGGGTTTTTTTCATATGAAATCTTTGCAATCGGTGTACATTTTACATTTAGGGCATGTTTCAGTTGGGACTAACCACGTTTCAAGTGCCCAGCAGCCACACGTGGCTGGTAGCGAGCGTGTCGGGCAGTGCAGACCCAGAGGCCAATTAGCTGCCCCCATGCTGCTGTGACAGAGGGTGATAACTGCCTCCCCGTGTTCACTTCGTCCTCCTAATTTAACAATAGAACCCCAACTTTTGGATTCTATTTTTTAGCCTCGCCTGCTGTTAGGTGTGGCAAGGCCAGGCTTCTTTGTTATTTGAACGAGGTGACGCAGGCTCAGTTTGAATATTCTGCCCCAGACCTGGAATCAGGCACTGATTTACAGAGCCCTCCTTCCCTTCAATGGGAAATACTGTTTTTAGAGATCACAGTCTCACAGTTACGGGTGTTCCTTGCTCGTGGATTATCATTGCTTCTTGGCTTTTTGATTGGGCAGAGCTAGGAAATACATACGTCATTTTAAAGATGAGTTCATGCTAATATGTCCCGTTCAAATTTAAGATGACAAGGTTTTTAATTAAATTATTTGATTTTATATTTGTATCTGTTCTCTAATTGTGAAGGTTTTAGTTCTTAACAACATTAATATAATTACTATTCACTTTATCCTAATATGCAGATTATGTAGATCTCCCACCATGCTGATTATGTGTCAATAACAAGAGTTTTCAGAAATAGTACCAGCTCGATCATGGCAGTAAACGTTTTGATGACGACAGTGGTACAGACCTGGCGTAACTGAGATGGGAGAGCTAACTCGGGATTTCTCAGCCTCAGCACTCATGACATTTTGGGCCAGATAACTCTGCTGTGTGGGGGCCCCGGTGAGCCAGCATCCCTGGCCTCGCCCCACCAGATGCTGGTCACATCACCCTCAGTTGTGACAACCCAGATATGTCTCCAGGCATTGCCAGACGTTCCTGGGGGAGGGGGCAAAGTCACCCCCAGTTGGGACTTCTTGGACTAATGGAAGGAATGACGGACATTATATGGAGACAAACTATCACAAGCACCACTAATAGGCTCCAATTTTCTTTTTAAGAACTCCATAAAACGACTGAACTTGGTTTACTTACACACAAGGTGGCATATTATAGAAATTGTGCTGTATTTTGATTTTTTCCAGAACAGTATGTTCTGCAGACCTTTCCAAATAAGGACAGAACATCCTCCCTCCCTCCCTTTTTAGCTGCGTGTTTTCCGTCTTGTTCATATGATAGTCTATCCCAGTCACCTGCTGATGGGCGTTTGGGCTGTTCCTACTCTTCTGCGGTTACAAGAAATGTTGTGTGAGTAACGGTGTGTGTGTGTGTCACTTAGTGTATTTGCTGGTGCATCTTTGGAGTAGGTTTCCAGAGGTAGAATTGCTGGGTCAGAGGGTTCGTGTGCATGATGTTGTAACAAAGGCTGCCAGACTTCGCTCCGTAGAGGTTGTACATTTTGTACTCCCGCCAGTGTCCCGCTTTCACTACTTAACATTATAGAAAGAACATTTCCAATGTCATTACATAATCCTTGAAAATTGGATTTTGTACTGGCTGCCCAAAATTCCCACATGTGAATATACCACAATTTCATTAAACATTCTTTTCCTGTTGAACATATATAACTTTCTCTATTATAAATAACACTGAAATGAACTTCCTTGAATAAAAATCTTTGACCAAAATCTAGTTAATTCTTCAGGACAGAGTTCTGAAAGTCGGAGTGCTGTATCAAAGGGTAGAGATGTTTATTTAAAGTCCCATGCTATGTGTTGTCCAAGTACTTCTAATAGGAAATAGAGTGTATTTTTATCAATATTGGGACAGACCTTTATTTTGGCTTCAGGGTCTTAGATGAGGGAATAAAGTTACCTAATTCAAGCACTCTGTCCTTCTTGGGGAAATAACTCAGTCATACAAACTATGTAGAACCCTGTCCTACAATCCCCAAGGAAATTTTTGATGGTTAGTGGTGTTTCTCATCTAGCATCTTCCAGGGCACTTGACCATCATTTACTGCTTGTTAACTCATCACTTCCCCTAAACAAATCCATTCTGTCCCAAAGGGTTAGCCATCGTCTCCCTTCTCAGCAGTGGGACGGCGTGCAGTGTCTTAGTTTATTCAGTGCTTCTCCGCTGAGGAGCCCCTTCCCTGATCTATAGCATCACAGAGAGGATGAGAAGGAAGCAAGATTTAACAGCCCGTCTGTGTCATTTGATGTGCAAATAAGCAATGAGAGGAGTAACAAAGATTGCATCTTTAATATTACCACTCAGAGTAACAGCCATGGAAGGAGCGTTTAACAAGCACAATCAGGACTAATTTGACCCGTCTCAATTGTTGAGTATTCACAAACTCAGGCCCAGGAGTCCAGAGGGAAACAAAATACTGAACAGGGCCATTAAAGTGAATGCCATCTTTAGACGTCTATTTAACTTGATGGTAGTTCGTACAAATAAGGTGCAAAAATTGTTACGTGTGCAGCGTGTTGAAACTCATCTTTTCCTTGCTATTTGCAAAAGGGCTAGACATTTCACTGTCCCTCTTAAAAATCACCTGCCTGGTATAACCAAAGTCTGGATTGAAAAAAAAACTTAATATGGAGAAGAAAGCATAAGATCCAAGAGATTACTGCACTGGAAATGGGCAGGAATGTACCGTGTAAACTTGCTTCTTCCCATACGAGCTCCCTCCTGTCCGGCGTGAGATGTCTGCAGAAGGGTACACATGTGATTGAAGAGCTCAGCGGGTACAACCCCGGGCTTTTCCACAACAACTCCATGCATCTCCTGGGCTCCAGGGGGAAGCTGTGCTCTCTGAGGTCCTACCTTTTAGCCTCCTGCCTTGACTGTCATTAACTTCTAATTTAATGTTTCTCCAAGAGTGGTCTCCCACATGTCAGTAAGCATAGTCCAAAAAATAGGTCTAATGTCTAATAAGTTCAAGAGATACTGAGTTAAATAGAGTTCAGCTGATTTCCTCAGTGGCAGGACTTCTCACTGTCTTTAAGATGCTGTTGTTGTGACTCTCCAAGAAAAGCTATGAGAAAGCAGTATGTTCCATATTTATTTGACCCCAGAATGCTTCCCTTAAGGAGCATTTCATCAGACCGGTGTTCTATTTGAAAACCTTCTGGGAAACTGGTTTGCATTAATTCACTCTGATCTGATGATTGCATCTTTCAATGCAGTTACATTCAATTAGGCTTTCAGGCTTTTAAAATCTTTTATAGTTTTTTAAAAAGTGACAAGAGGCCCCAAATGAAGTCACTTGTTCTAAGCCTGCGTCACCAAACTGAGACTCAGTACCTAATCTAATTGCCGTTTCAGCCTCCCCAGGAGTGTAGCCTTAACCAGTCAGGCTGGAATTACCTGGTGGGCACTAGTGAGGTAATCTATCGAAGGACTCCCGCTGTCCCCCAAAGGAAGGTGACCTTACCTGAAACAGTCCACTCTTTGCTGATAACTTCCTTCTGCCTATAAAAGGCTTCCATTTTCTGCAGCGTTTCAGATAGAGCTCCTTTCAGTTTGCTGGACGGGATGCTCTTGGATTCCTGAATCACTGAATAAAGTCAAATAGGTATTTACCTTTACTCATTTGAATTTTGTTTTTTAACAATGGCACGTTTGTGCGTACTGGTGATGGAACTGCTTCTCTCCTTACAAAGCTCCCCTCCCCGACGCAGTAATATTAAGTCCGTGATCCCCACACGTGGTTGGTGAGTGACTCTGATACAACCAGGAAAGAAGTGCGTGGTACAGGGTTTCGTAGGTGCAACGGGGCAGACACGTGACTGACTGTGTTGCCGGTGATTAGGTTCTCGACTTGTCACAGAAGAGACAGGGAGGTTAAGAAAGTCAAGTGAGGGTGTAGAGAGCGGGCAGGCTCAGGTGAGCAGCTGCCCTGAGTTTCTTTGGCAAGTTGTTACATAGGGTGCAAAAATGAACGAGCGGAATATTCGTTGGGGAGGGAAGGGTTTGGAGTCATATTCCCTGATTTTCATCCCGACTCCACCTTCCTGAAGGGAGGATGGAGTTCTGTCCTTATTTAGTCTGAATCAGAAGTGTCATGGCATCGGTGCACGATGGGGACTTCTAATCTGCAAGGCTAATCTTATTGAAGCTTGTCTTCTGCTTGTGAGCTCGCTTCTCAGAATGAGAAGTGGCATCTCTGAAGATGACAGTCCCCGCATAGAGACTACGTCCTTCACCTCCTCTTCAAAAGCACCGCCCAGCCAAGTGAGTGGAATGAGTCATCCCCTAAAATCATCATTTTCATTGTTTTCACTAAAGATGAAAATAGAATGTTTCATTCCCATTGCCCAAGTCGATGCTGGTTTTCTCTGTTACTTCAAACGAATGATGCGTATAGGATGCTAATTTTCAACCAAGCGAATCAGCTTCCTCAGTAGAGCCTGAGCTTTAAGGAAGCATGAAGCCAGCCACCCTGCACCACAAGTTCCTTCATTCACCTAAGTAGTATTTATTGAGCCCCCGTTGGAAGTATTCTGCCTCATGGAGGGAAGGGGGAACCCAAGATACATGGTCCATGATCCTTGGCCTCTAGACGCTGACCTTCTGATGGGACAGTGGATGAGATACAAGCGCAAATCACTGTGACGTGAGGCTGTAGCCGGCCATGGCACTGGTACCGACAATAAGTAGAATGAAATTGTTATTGGGAAGAGGCCATTTCCAATGAAAGAAGTTTCACGAAGAAGGCACAGAGAGCACTTGAACGGGGCCTGTAGAAAGCCCCTGGCTCTTGGCAGACAAAGTGGAAGTTCCCAGTGAAGAAAGAGGCCTGAGTAGATCCTCAGCTGTGATGGCAAAGGACGGATTCAGACAACAGCAAACAGAGCCGCCTGGCCCACGCGGGCGGTGGAGGTGGGAGCCAGCCTCTGCGGGGCTCACTGTGGGAGACGCCGTAACCTTCAGCGCGGTCTTCGCTGGCTCCCTGTCAGCAACCAGAGGATACCACAGTTCCTTAACCTGCTCCGCATGGATCGCCACGGTCACTCGCTCCATGCTGGTTGTGGACGTCCTGCAAAGACTTTGCCTACAGCACTGGAGGTTGCTTTTCTCTTCCCACACTCAGATGGTTTGAACTTCGTGTTTTAACTACAGAATGAACAAACGAGAATTGTGTTTGGTTTCCAAATTCTGTCAGATTTGGCATGATTACTGTTCCAGGAACAACATGGTTTAACAGGGGAGCTGGGCCAAGGGGCTGAGGGAGGGGCCCAAAGACTTAGGGCAGGATCCCAGGTGCTCAGTGGTCCATGCGGGCTGCCTCGGTGGCCAGTGGGCGCTGCCACGTTGTATAGAGCAGTGGGCGTGGGTCTAGTGGCCCGTGGTGAGGTCTGCGAGCCTTCCCTGTGTCACATGTCACTCTCGCTGGTTGCTTTTGACCTCTGAGGTGATGGAACTACCAAATGACGAAAGGAGATGAGAGAAAAGAATAATGAACGTTTCAGAATCAAAGTGTAGCAGCTACAGGGACTGTTTTCTGGTTGCCGGAGGTTAAATTTTTCACATAAACATGTTGACATAAAGAATGATTCCTGGGTACGTTGCATTTGCCCTTTGTTTCCTCCCCTGTATGATTCTACTGTTATTGATGTCATTAAAAGTGCATTCATCAGGCCCCGCTGTCGGTGAGTTGCACTTATTTTGTGCCCACAAGCAGTTTTGAGGTAAATCTCTTGCTTTAGGGCATTAGCTGATCAATACGACCATCTGCAGTGAGGGACCGTTTTCCCACCTGGACTCCCATTTTCCCAGTGCGTTCGGGGATCTGGTCTCCCTCTCAATACGAAGTCACTCTGGCTGGAATGGGGAGACCTGAAGGTGCTCCTACCAAACAGCCCCGCTTCTGCAGCTCTGCCCTTTCTGGGGGGGCAGCTGGTCCAAGGAAAGGCCTTGGAAGAAATACGGCACCTGCTTGTCACCCCAGCTCTGCCATTTCCTCACCTTATTCTCTCTTCCTCCCTGGTTTTCAGTTTGGGGTTCTCAAGTCTTATTTCATCCTTGGAGTTTAGGGGACCAACATGCATGCCGTCCCCTGGACCAAACCTCTCCTCTGTTTACTTAGAAGCAGGGAGTTTGTCGTCGTCGTCGTTCCTGTGTGCTGGAGATGTCGCAGTGACAGTGCACCTGGGCAGGTGGTCGGCGTTTCTGCACTGAGTCCCTAAATGTGACTTTCATGGTTTCTCCTCTCTCTCCTCACCCCGCCCTTCACGACTCACTTCACCGCCTCCTGCCGCTGCTTCAGGCCCAGCTCCCTGCTGCTACAGCCAGCCTGGATTCCCACTGGACGTACCTGGCGTCCAGTTGGTGTCATCTTCTTGGAGACGTGTCTTCCAGAGCCTCCTTCCCGGCTCCAGACTGAGCTGGCTGTCCTCTGTTCCCGGGACCCCGCTTGTCGTCCTGGAGACTTCCTTCTCTTTCTGTGGCCCTTTGGTTTGGTTTCTCTCTCCCATTGGTTACTTTCCTGATAAAGGGACATGGGACGTAATCTTTCTAGGCTTTGCATGTTGAAAATCTCTTTTTTCTAGCTTTCCATTTAATTGATGATTTGATCAAGATTCAGATGTCTATGTTGGAAAGTATTATTCCTCAGAACTCTGAAGGTGTTGCTCAATTTTCTTTGGTCATCTCACACTGCTGATGAGAAGTCTTCTCCATCCATTGTGTGCAGCCCGTTTTTTCTCTCTGGAAGCTTTTATGAGCCTCCGTTTGCTCTCAGGGTTCTGAGATTGCCCCGTGATGTGACTTTGAGTCTCCTTGCAGTTGCCGTGGTGACTGCCCCCTGTGACAGGCACGGGCTGCAGAACCTCACTGTTCCGGTTCAAGTTCAGAGCCGCCATTCACTAGCCTTGACCGCAAGCTAGCTACTCAACCTCTAGGCCTCAGTTTCCTCATCTTACATGGAGGTAACAATAGGAGACCTACCTCATAGGGTTCGTTCTGCAAATTAATTAATATCTGAGAAATGCTTCAAACAGTGCCTGTCACTCGGTGAGTGCTATTTAAGCATCAGCTTTTATTAATATTTGAAATATAAAAAAATAATCTCCCAGAGGTCTGCAAAGTTCCCTTGACCCTGTGTCTGCAATATAAATGTTGGCCTTGAGAGGGGTCGTGGTGGTGCAGGTGGCTGAGTCTCTGATGTGAGATGAATTTCAACAGGGTGAGGCTGAGAGATAACAAAGCAAAAGGGAAAAAGAAATAGGATAATCGTTACTGCTGGTAAAAAAAAAAAAAAAAGCTCTTGGATGTGGATTCTTCGCTCAGGATTGGAGGAATAATAAGTAATGAAAAGTCACAATCTCTTAAGAAATCTGGCCACTCCAATTCAGGGTTCAGATTCGCTACCTCGAAAGGTGATTTCATGTTTTCAGTTTAAAAGGAAATATCACGACATAGATCCAGGGTGAGAGTAAGAGAAACGGGAGGGTGTTGGGGAAATTCCTGGTATCTTCATGAACGAGAAAATCTGGTTACAGTGTTTTCACTGCTCCTCTTTATTAGAGGCTAAGCCAGACCGACACATAGGCACCTCCAGTTTCCATACTAGAAAATCAAACAAGGATTTCCCTCCCATCTTGGGACTTGAAAATTTAACATATAAGGAGTTCACAGACACACTCAAAATGATGTTTTCACTAATTTTTAATTTTTTAATTGAAGTGTAGTCTATTTACAATGTCGTGTTAACTTCTGGTGTACAGCACAGTGATTCATTTTTGCATATATATATATATATTCCTTTTCATTATAGTCTATTACAAGGTATTGAATATAGTTCCCCGGGCTATACAGCAGGACCTTGTTGTTTATGTGGTAGTTAGTATCTACAAATCCCGAACTTATCCCTTCCCACCTCCTTTCCCCCCCCGGTAACCATAAGTTTATTTTCTATGTCTATGAGTCTGTCTGTTTTGTAAATAAGTTCATTTGTGTCCTTTCTATTTTTTCAGATTCCACATATAAGTGATATCATATGGTATTTTTCTTTCTCTTTCTGACTGACTTCACTTAGTATGACAATCTCCAGGTCCATTCATGTTGCTCAAATATTTTATTCTTTTTATGACTAGTAGTATTCCATCTCACACACACACACACACACACACCCCTCACAACTTCTTTATCCATTCATCTGTCGATGGACATTTAGGTTGCTTCCAAGCAAGTAAATAGTGCTGCTATGAACATTGAGGTGCATGTATCTTTTTGAATTAGGGTTTCCTCTGGATATATGCCCAGAAGTGGGATTGCTGGATCATAGGGTAAGTCTATTTTCAGTTTTTTAAGGAATCTCCATACTGTTTTCCATTAATAGTGGTACCAAACTACATTCCCACCAGGATAGGAGGGTTCCTTTTTCTCCACACCCTCTCCAGCACAAAATGATTTCTTTTTTAAATTGAAGTACAGTCAGTTACAATGTGTCAATTTCTGGTGTACAGCACAATGTCCCAGTCTTGCGTATACCTACATAAATCTGTTTTTAATAGGAATTGTAACTCAAGATAACCAAAGAGCCCCAGTTAATGAGGAAAAACTCTACTTTACATAATAATTCCAAATAACACATTTGGAATGGAAACAATTTTAAATTGCTGTTTTGCATCCTTCTCATGAAATAACTGATTCAAAGACCACGAACTAGTTGAAAGGGAATGGGAAGCGAGGTATTCACATGGTGCCAAAATACTATATGTAGAATAGTTACTTACTTGCACAGAGGTGAATGAGAGATCATGCAATGAACAGATCTGTGGTCTCCAGATGATCTCAGTAATTAAACACCACATCACTAACTGGGACTACACCAATATGTGGATCCCAATGTAACGAATATGAAAACATCATCATCTATGAAATATACTTGCCAAAAATGTTTCTCCTGATTCTAATTAAGCTTTTACATCGAGCCTTCCATCTTGGAGGACAGGGGATGGAGGAGCCAGTTTACCTGATACCGTGAGCAAAACCTCAGGTGAATCCGGAATTTGGGACATTGTACAACTAGCCTTGTTGTTTCAAAAAGGAGCCGAGACAAGGAGACTGCTTTAGATTACAAGAGATTTAAGAGACATAATCATATGCAGTGCATAATCCTTGATGGAATTTTGGTTGGAAAAGATATTTTGGGTGTGATTGGAGAGATTTGACTACGGAATGAGCATTAGACATATTATGCACTCAGTGTTAATTCTGTTAGCGTCATGGTGGTATTGTAGCTCTGTAAGAAAATGTCCTCTTGGGGAAATGCATATGAGGCATTTGGGGGTGGGGTTTCGTGATGCAATTTACACCGAAATAATTTAGCAGGAAAAGATAAATAGATATGAAGCATATATGGCAAAATGTTAACTGTTGTTGCATCAGGATGGTAGGCAGGTATGTGGACATTCGCTGTTTTAGTCTACTTTTCTATTTGCTTGAAATTTGTGTACTAAGAACATTCAGGAAATGGCCTGCAGACGCAAAAGTGCATAAACCTGGCCCGACAGTGTTTTGGGAGGAGCAGGAGTGAGGGTCTCAAAGGGCTGCATTTGCCTTGGGCACCCCGGAAGGCGCATTCACTCTTGAGTTCACCAAAGCAGTGGCGTGAGGTAGCCATTCAGGCCAGAATGGGAAGCGCCCATGGGTTTGCGAAGGATTCACGCACTTCCCAGAGTGCCCGAGTGACTGCCAACAAGAATGCATTCGCTGGCAGGATCAGACTGAATAACTGATGTGACACGTGCAATGAGGACGCTTACAGGCATGGTGGTTGCGATTTATTTCCCCTCAAATTGTCGCCTAAAATTACCTCCTTCACATGGGGTATTTGGGGGAGGTATTTTCTCTTTCTCTGTTTCTCTCTCTCTCCTTCCTCCCTCCTTCCTCTCTTTTTTTCTTCTTTTTAACCACTTCTCCCAAACAGCATGCAGTGACAGCCCCATCCACCCAGGATAGACGCAGTCACAGGTAAGAGGCGGCACTGTCTCCTGCGATGCTAAATTTGTTCTTCAAATAGAGTTGTTGCTTAAGAAGTGAGTCCTCCACCACCCCAGGCAGCTCGCGTCTCTGGCGTGGTTTCAGGGAGCTGGACCGCGCCATGCTGCGCCGCCTGGAGAAGCGGATTCTGGTCGGTCTCCCCAGCCGGGAGGCCAGGCAGGCCATGATCCACCACTGGCTGCCCCCCGTGAGCAGGAGCAGCGCCCTGGAGCTGCGCGCTGAGCTGGAGTACAGCGTGCTGGGCCGGGTGAGCTTCCCCGGGGCCTCTGCCGGCAGGGGGCTGGCCACGTGACAGTTTCTTGAGGGGCAGGGTCTTCTCGTGAGCTGTTTGGAGCCTTGAGTCACTTAGAAAAGATCCCAACAACGCAATGGGCCTCTCCTTCATGAAACAGTGAGCTCTGTCCCTTGGAAACATTTGGGCAGAGAGAGCTGTGATGATGTGGAAATAGCATGGGGTTTAGACTTACAGAAACTGAGGTCAGATCCTGGCCCCACTGCTTATTAGCTGTGTGACCTCAGGGGAGTCACTGACTCTCTGAGCCTCAGCCTCTTCACCTGCAAGCCGGGTAACACATATGCCGCAGGGATGCTGTGACGGTTCAGTGAAAGTCTTTCACAGACGGAGAAGCTTTAGGTACCTGCCTGTCACCCCCATTGTCACTGGTACCGTTGCCTCTTTGAGTGGACACTGGAACACGATGTTCTCTGATGTTCCTCGAAGCGGGTGTGATCTCACATACAAGAAGGAAAGTGCCTACCAAGTTTGATCGTTCTTGGACTTGGGCACAAGGGCCCCGTCAGGCTGACTTGGGTGGTCCAGACCTTCACCAGCTACTTGCCCCTTGCACGTGGATGCTGTTAGGCAGGTGTTCATTAGCCAGCTTCTGAGGTTATCCAAACACGTTAGCAGCCTCTCTCCCCCCAAACATTACTTACCTGGGGAGCTTTCATACAGTGTTCACGGGTGACAGATACAGACTCCAAACAGGGGCTCTGATACTGGGTCCTGCCCATAAGAATGTAACCACCACTGGCGCCCTGGCTGTGCCTAATGGCTGGGTCTGCGGCTGTTTCAGGAGACCGAGGGCTACTCGGGCTCGGACATTAAGCTAGTCTGCAGGGAGGCAGCCATGCGGCCTGTGAGGAAGATCTTCAGTGCCCTTGAAAATCACCAGTCAGGTATGGTTGGGATGACAGCAAATGTGCTCCGGGAGAGAAATGTGTTTTAAAATTCAACTCTCACCAGCAGGTGGCGCCCTGCTCCTGTTCTTGGTGGCTCTTTACACGCGCACTCCTTCCTTGGGCAAAAACCTTCCTGCACTCAACTCCTTCCTCCTCTGCTGTTCTGTTTTGGATCAACTTTGCCCCTAGAGATGATAAACTCCTTTGGGCTCGGGCTTTTATTTCTCTGGCACACTATGGCGTTGGGCTGGATCCATTTGCGGCCCCTATATAAATATTAAATAATACTTTATAACAATATATTTAAGTCACATTGTGTGTATGGGCTTCAGCCCTCTTTAGTCTTGCCTTTTGCTGCATTAACCATTAAGAATGCTGCATTATGCATTGTCTTGAAAGAAGGTCTATTAGCGTTTCAAGAGCATCGATCACCATTAGGTCGATCCGTGTGCCGTGACGCCTGTGTTTTTATCTAGAGAGCAGCCACTTACCTGGGATCCAGCTGGACACAGTGACCACTGCCGACTTTCTGGACGTGCTGGCTCACAGCAAGCCTTCAGCAAAAAACCTGACTCACAGATACGCAGCCTGGCAAAGTGAGTTCGAGTCTGTCTGAAATCACGTGTACCCTGACCTGGCCACAGAGACAACCGCAGAGGCCGCCCTGTTTATTAGTGTAAATAGAAGGACGTGATACTTGGAATAGAAAAGAGAAAACTACTCTTGAAGACTGGACGGGTTTGGACAGCTGTATCATTTTGGAAGTAGTTTCATTGTTTTTTCATGGTCAATGTTGGTGAAATATCGAGGATTCTAATTTACAGGCCCATGTGCTGTGCGGCCGTGCAGTGGAGACTTTTCTCACGGTGAGAGGCCATAAAATGTTGATGAACAACTTCTTGTGAGTTTCCCTGTTTGTGAACTGGTATTTTCATTTGGAAGGGAAGGATGTGGTTGGGAAGCTGGGTTGGGATGCACAGGGTGGTTCGGCGTTGGGGGGCCGACGGAAAGCTAAGCCTGACAGACCATCTGATCAGCTGACAGTTCAAGACGGGGAAGGAAACGGAGTCCGCTTCTGTAGACAGTATTCTGAATCTCATCAGTTCTCCCCGATTCCAACCCTAACCAGTTTCATCAGCAGCAAACCCCTCCCAGACTAGCCCCACTCAGGAATGTCCCCGACCGTCTCCAGGGATGAGCTAAGAGCAGTGGGGGCCAGGAGACCACCTCCACTAGCTACCAGCTGGAGTGTTTTGGGTTCTGGCTCCTACTAACATCTTTGTTCCCATCTCACATCCCGTGTGCTCTTCCCTTCTCTTTCCATTGCCACAGCTCCCCGGTGGAGCCAAAGCTTAGGATGGGGTACCTGAGCTTCTAGAACAGACATCCCATCTCCCCTGCTCTTAGGTGCCTTCCTCCACAGCTAGAAGCATCTCCTTCAGAAACCCACAATCTCAGGCATCTACTTTCAACTCCTGGTAAACTCTGAAGGCTTCCACTCAGTCATGCCACCCCCTCCCCACCTAGAACTTTCCTACCATAAGTCACCTGTTCTCTCCTTCGCCTTGTTTTCTTCATCCCTGCAAGGCAGACTCCCCCAGAGAAGACAAAGTTCCAGGAAAAGGGACACTCAGGGTGGCTAAACAGTCCAGAGGATTTTACCCTTGTAAGCAAAAACATTTTGGGGTACTGATTAGAGTAGAATATTCTCAAATGCCTCATAAAATGTCATTTCACAGAAAATGTAGTCAAATTGAAAATATACCTTATACAACAAATTTAAAATAAACAAAAGGACATTTCATCTTCGTGTAAGCGAAACTGAAACTTCGTGACCACTGGGGCTTGCCCTGCGCAGCACTGCCGACACCCGGGGTGTCAGGGTCTCTTAAGCGCGAGTGCCTCGGACCACTGTCGTTACCAGTTTCCAGCATCTGCCTTCTGTGCCTTTGGGTCATTATCTTTGTCAGGCTGTCAGCTGTCACTTCTTGTAGCTGTCAGCCCATTTGCTCATGGCCTTTGTCATCCTTTCTGGTTTCATAAAATCTCAAGTGGACGGAACCTCAATTATTGTTCATTTGCTGTGGTTGGAAAACAGGTAAGTGTGCACCGTGTGTGTCCTTAAGAGCGGACAGCACGCTCTGTGCCGACAGGGCCTGGGCACTCTTAGCTCACTGCCTGGGAGTTCTGGCTCCATTCGGGACCAGTGTGGTTTGGCCATCCCTCACGGCAAATGCCATAACCATCCACTTTCAAAGCCACCTCCACGTCCGTCCTCCATCTCCGCAACACTCCACCTAAATCCAACCACACAGCCCCTCCTTCTCTCCTCCCTCCCTTGGGAAGTCTGTAAATACTCATGCATGTATGTTTTTAGGTCATGTTTTTATTTTGGTGGCTGCTTGTTAGTTTTATACATTTTCTAAGGACTTCCTGCTTTGGATGAAACGAAATGTAGTTCTTTCACCCCTTTGTCCCATCACAGACACCTCTTTCCCTACCATCCCCAAATAGGTTTACTACAGTTTCAGGTTAACGGAATAATCAGTATTATTATGACATTGCTCATTGCAGAGCCAACTAGTGAATTAGGATTACATTTCCTTTCTTGTTGTTTTGTCTTTCTTAGAAATAACAACTGCCTTGTTTTTTCATTTGCTTAATTTTCTAAGAATTTATTCTTATCTTTATTTGGCAACACTCTCAGATCCGTCACATACCCACCAGTATTGTCTTCCAAATGGCCGAACATGTCAGATAAACTTTCAGTGCCATTCCCGCACTCTCCGGTCCTGGCAGTGTTAAGGGGAAGGGGACCAGGACTGCCGCAGAGTAAGCAGAGATTTGCTGAATTCCATCTTCACCCTGTGTCTCACTGCGGCCCACCACCTTGCGTGCTGTCTCTAAGGCCTTAACTTCCAAAGTCCCGCTTGCCACTCCATCCACCTTCCGCCTCCCAGCTTACTGCAGCTTCTCGTCCACGGGGGTCTCCTCTACCATTCTCCTCTGGGTTGTCCTTGTGGGCTTATACCGTCTTTGTTCCTTCTCATTTCATTGGGGCTTTGAGAGAGATGAGCAAACACGAGTGACTGATCTACTGTTTTAGTCTCTGGTTATTTTTTTCTTTAAGCAGATTAAAAGTGTATGTGAGTTTAAGGGATACAGGACATTGACCCATTAGCTGTTGGTGGAACTTTAACCCCACATGTGGTATTTTCGTCTGAAGCAGAGGTCGCACTCAGACGCCTGTGGGAACCTGCAACACAGTAACACACGGAAAGTAAGACACGGAAGGGGCGGGGGCCGTGGTGAGCTGCAGAGGCCAGGGCTACCTGACCCAGCTCCAGCGGGATGTGGACAGTCAGACCCGACTCTGCCAGATCGCCCGTCCGTCCTAGGAAAACCAGCCGCTGATCCGCACTCGCCACCTCCTGACACTCAGATGCTGGCGACTGAGGCCAGCCGCCCGCCTCCCCCGCCTCCCCCGCCTCCCCCGCCTCCCGCCTCCCCCGCCTCCCCCGCCTCCCCCGCCTCCCCCGCGGCTCGCTCTCCCGCGCTCTCCCGCACTCCGTCCTGGCCGTCGGGCTTTCCCGGGTGCACCATACTTACCTAAGATGATGGCACCCTCACTCTTGCTGGCTTTCTCCGTCTTCGTCAGTCATCAGCGTCTCTACCTGCGTTGCGTGGGTGTTGTCTGTTGACCCTGCCCCAGGGTTAGCGCCGTGGCTGTGGGACTTCTCTCCCTGCTGTGGAGTGAGCGAAACACTCCTTATAGTGACGCAGACAAAGGCCATCAGCACTGTCCGCAGCTCCGTGGCTACAAGTCGTGATCGCCGGTCCACAGTATTTCGCTCACTGCACGCCAGCCCTCTTCTCTGAGAGGATTTCTTTACACAGTCATCTTTAACCTGTCAGAGCCCTTTGGACTTTAAGATGTATTTTTATTTTTCAATTTTCCAACCAGAACACACCTTAGGAGTACGGGATACAGTCTGTTCTGTCGCCCTTAGTGCTTTACCCTCGGGGGCATTTAATGGTCTGATTTTCTGAGGCACAGGAGCCAGGGAAACAAGCAGGCCCTGAGATGTGTATGACATTGGGGTGAGCACTGGAAAAAGGTCTCAAAGTGTGTTTGATTTGAACAGATGAGCAGTTTGGACTAGGATAAATGATGTCTGGGGCTCTGGCACCCTGCTCTGGTCGCCTCCTAGGGAGAGCAGCACGCTTGGGGTGCAGGCCTTGATGGCGGGTGGAACACGAAGTCAGCAAAGGCCCTGTGCACTCAGGCCGAGAAAGGCTTTTGTGACTTATGTCGGAGAAACCCCATCATACAAACCCGGCTCCGTGCAAACAACTGGTGCCAGGAATAAGGGACTCAGCTGCGTGAGGTCGGTGTGTTCAAGACACAGAGGACTGCAGTTGTCAAAATTCTTTACTGTCGGTGCCCAAGGGCTGCGGCTTCATCCTCCGTGAACGCCGCTGATCCAGCTGAACACGACCAGCGCGGGTGAGTTCTGACTTTCCTGTCCAACTTGCTTCAGTAATTTTTAAACGTGGGACTAAGAGTGAGGTGACAACACCATCATTCCAAGGGAACTGCTGACATCCGCAGCTACAGGTGTATGATGGAGCCGTCACTTAGACATGGGCTAGCCCCCTCTTCCCTCCCAGGCATTACATCAGCTCTGACAGGTGCAGAATGGCAGGGGCACAGCCACCGCAAAACCAGCTGATTCTGGAGGTGAGAGTGAAGAGGCTGGAACAACCGTGCCTCCTCCACTGGACTGGCCCTCTGCCCGCCTCCGCCCCCCTCCTCACCAGTGCGCACCTGCCTCACAGCGGATGCTCAACAACCATCTCCTGACAGTGGGTGCCTCTCTAAGGCCCTTTCTAAGTCCTAAGATGTCACTTGGTCCCTTTTCTGGGGTCAGGACAGGATTACAGAAAAGCTGAAGCAAACACTATCCTTGGGTCAATACCACCAGGCAGCCCTTGAAACGAAATGGCTAGAAAGTGAAGTCCTTGACATTCTTCAGCTGTTAAATCTCCCTCATGAGGCCCAAGGCAGACCAGCCAGCCGGGCTGGGAAGGTTTTCAGTAACCTCGATCTAAACCAAGATTTTTATTTATCCTCACAAACTTCACTGTGGACGGGTCAGTTAGTAAGATCTATATACTGTTTGTTAAATAAATAAAATACCCAATTAAAAGTATTTTAATGGCCTACAGGGCCAGGCTAGAGTGGAGAAGAGCGGAGGAGCTGTTTCTCCTGGCTGGGCAAGCTCGCCCACTCCCGCCACTCACCCACCTGCGACGTCTCCTGCGTGGCTCTAGCTCTAACCTGTCTCCAGGGCACCCCGGCCATTACTGAAGTGTCTAAGGCCTCCCCTACGGGCAGTAGGTCTAACATGAAACTGTTACCCTCCCTCCCCACAGCATTAAACTCCTGTAACATTCACAGCTGGTTTTTACAGGCTTCGGTGACCACCTGAGTGCCCGTGCTGTGGGGACAAGAGAGGTATGAAGACCTAAGTGCCATCCAACAAGAGCTATGTGGGAGGAGGGAGCACTTCACCCCATCCTGCGGTCAGGGTGGCGTCACAGAAGCGGGGACACGGCATCTGCATGCCGCCTGGGGTCTTCTCACCAGCTCAACTAGTAAGGCCCCTCAAGGCAAAAATCCTTTTCTTAAATGCTTCTTTTGCAGCATGGCACTTGCACACAGCAGCTCGCGAGGAATCACTGAGCTGAGGGCGGCCCGCAGCACCAGGCCCCGCGCGGCCAGCCCCTCTGTCCGCAGCCAGGGGCTGCTCTCTGCCGGGGCTGGCCTGAGGGAGTGTAAAATGTAGCAGGACGTGGCTGTTTTAAATTCTCAGGAAGTCTTTCCCTACTGAACTGAGATGAGTCCCACCAGCCTTTTTCAGGCGGTTAAATGCGACACTCCTGCTACCTCTGCACGGTCATCACTGCAAACATGGAACACTTAGCATCCGCCTGATTCTACTCCAAGCACTTAACATACAGGTTATGCATCTGGCCCCCTCAGCAGGCCTGTGGGGTGGGCACCAGCATCATCTCCACGGCACAGGTCAGGGGAGGGAGGCACGGGAGGCCCACAGTCACGGAAGCCAGGTGCCGGCGAGGCTCCGGACCTGTGCCCTCTGCCCCCTGTACTCATCTTCCCATCGGGGTGGTGGTCCCACCACAGCTGTCCTTCCCACTCTAGGAGGTATAAATACTAAGTTGGGGCAAAAACAAGAACAGTGTTCACCAAACGACCAAAAAGAGGGAGCTGCCATTTATTTCGCTTTGCTCCCTCCCATCCAAGACCAAGCTGATCTCTAAACAAGCATCAAAACCCGAAGCTCATTAACACCGTGCACTTCAATAAGGTGAACACTACAGCGATGCACAGTCACGTGCTAACAATTCAATGCCCACGAGCCCTGTAAGACAATTGCAAAGGCCCAGGATCATCACGGTATGCAAATGACTGGGAAAATCATTACTTACTTAGTCCCCCTCATTCTGGTGGGCTTGACACGAGAAGAATAATCCATGCTACAGGACGAGATTTCATTTTACAGCTGTAGTAACCAAGTGCATAAAAGCCTGAATCTGTCCCAGTAGCTTCTGAAAGATTTCTCCCACAGTGTCAGAGGCAAAAATAATGAAATCCTGCAAATGTACAGTTAATTGGACCCTGGTGGACACTAACCTCAAAAATGCATGGTCTATAAGACATTAAAAGCTTGATTTTAGTTTCTGCACTGTTCCTGTTAATAACAATGTCTAATTAAAACATCTGTAAAATACTGATAGTTTTAATTTTACATAAAATTTCCAAAACAACTGTTACACAGTGTAATAGGTATCTGCAATGAATAGGTTATTAATGGAAATATTATTTTAAATTAAAATCAGGTTCTAAATTTAAATTAGTCATCTCTGGCTAATGAAGAGAAAAAGAAGTCACCCGTGCTGGGAATAACACAGTAGCTAATCTAGTTTTCAACATCTGTTAAAGCAAATTCACTTGATGGCTTGGGCTAAAGGACAATTCATTTTGCTGCTTCTGTCCTGCACCCCACTTGGCACTTCTAATGGATCTCACAGTTGAACTCAACATTAAAACTATAGCCTAATGCACCCTTTAATGCAGTTTTATTCACAGCCTGAACCCCACCCCACCCCCACTTTACCAGGGAGCAGACAGCAGAGGGTAAGGCTCCCTGCAGCAGACTCTCCCTCCAGCCCTGTGAACCTGATGAATATTTTAGAAAGAATGGCACAGAATCTCAGCTCTCCCTTTCTTTGGGTCTCATCTTCTTTTACAAAGTAAAACAAAAGGCACCAGCAAGGCTTAGTGCCGGGCTGCAGCTCAATACCCCTCCTAGTTACGGCGCAATCGCGACCAGCGCTGAGGGGTCTGTCTGTCTGTGGTGGCTCTCACAGCACAGGGACTCATTCCAGATGATGAAAAGCTGCGTTTCAGGTTGCTTCTGATTCGCATGATGGTTCACAGCAGATGCTGCAGAATGTGGTCCACAGCATGAGGGAAGCTCTCACAAGTCAGGTAAGGAGCTGGATTAATTTTTTCTTCATCTGCTGCTCGGTATTTCCCTGAAATGAAAGTAAAGCCAGTGAACAGAGGCCACTGCTCAGAAGCCACATTCATCACACCGGGGCCACCACAGACGCACCCTGACAATGACCAGAGAGTCGGCTTTTATGGAGGCTTCAGGATGCAAGGAGGCAAGTCAGAGAAACACCGTGCTCAGCATCTCCCAGGCCCTCTGGTCTGTCACCAGGGCCGGTCACAGGTCTGGCTGTCCTGACAGCTCAGGCTGCCTTCACATCTCCACAGCTGGTGGAATCACTTTCTCTCCCCACCAGCCCTTAGATAGGAATGGTTACTAAATCAGTGCTTTTAAACGAAAGCCCAGACCCCACAGGGCAGAGGCCTTGTCCGATCCCGGGGGTGACCGGGAATGGCGCGTGCTGTTCCCAAGCAGGAGCCGTGAGCCGGCAAGTGAGCGGCCTGGGGAGGGGAGGGCGGGCGGGAGGGATGGACGCTCAGTGCTCACAGCCTGGGCCCAGCACGCCGCTTAACTCTCCCGGACTCTGGGATTCAGGACCCACAACCAAACAGCCCATTCTGGAAGCACAGGATCCCAGAGAGCTCTCACAAGTGTAAATCAGACGACGCATGGTCCCTATTTAAATACCCTTCATCTGTCCCAACTCCCTTCAGAAAGACCCTCAAGTCTCCACTGTTGCCTACCAGGTCCCCGGTCCCCCAGCCAGCACCCCTCTCTCCTAAGCACGTGCCGCTCTCACGGGCTGCAGGCCGCTCCCGGACGCCCACCACCCCCTCTGCCTGGAACATTCTTCCCACCTGACTCTGTCCCTCACGCTTCGGGTCAGACCCACCTTCCCATCTAACTGAGATTCCCTCCCTGTTTCTCTCTCTCAGCATCCTGTTCTCTGTCTCCACCGTATTTATGACAATTTGTAATCACGTGTGTTTAATGTTGGTCTCACGGCTGAGATGATAAATTCTCTGAGAGCAGCGACCAGGCCCGGGACATTCCCCAGTGTACTCCCAGCACCCGATTCCCAGTATTTTCTTTAAGAACGATGGAAGGAAGGAGGCGGGATGGACAGATGGACGGACAGGCAGAACACACCTCAGCCGAGGCTGGGGAAGAGGCCAGCCGCCCTGCAGCCGCAGCGCTGCGTCTGCGCCCGCCCGGCCCCCTCGCCCTCTCATCCCCTTTTCTGTGATCCTACTGTTTACTCTCCTGCACTTCCCAGTATCCTCTGCCTCCATCCAGTTCCCCAGCAATAGACCCACCATGTTCTACACTTCCTTCTACTTTCCACAACTACCTCTTTAAGAGCCTTTGTCCAGCAAACACCAAGCCTGAAAACCCCTTGCCCCACACCTCTGCTCCCGGCCCTGTCCTGACTGAGTTCCTACAGGAAGGGAACCAGCGTCAAATGTCCAAAGGCAGTGAATGTACGCCTCACTCACCTGAGTGTCCTCAAAGCACCTGTCCACGGGATGGTCCACAGAGCAAACTCTATTGCTAGTTTTTAAATTTTTTTCAAGCTTAAATCCTACTGAGTATAAACTCCTTTGCAAGATTCCTGCTTGGTCGCGTAGGTAAGTTAATGGCTGACTACTGCTGTACCGCCCACTTCCTGGATCCAGGTCTAAGGGCAAATGTGTGAAAATCAAGGTCCTGAGCCACAGAGACAAGGGCATGCAGAACACAAGTGGGGTTTCTACAAGGTACAAACTGACACAGAGGCTCAGGTACGTGTGACAGTTCCAGCAGCTCGCCTGCGTCTGGCATGCAGCAGGTGCTCAATAATGCTGGCTGAGTGGATAAGGCAGGCCCCCATCACTCAGGCCTGACTCAGCGTGGCAGTCTATACTTCCCTGGATGAATACATGGTGAGTGGAGGGCGCATGCAGGAAGCCACGTGATGACATTAGACCGGGGGGCTCCCGTCTCTTCTAGGTGGCTGCTTTACATGCTCAACGGGAAATAAATTCTGGTTAGAGTGAATCAAAAGCCTGTTAACAAATCATGGAGCAAATATATACTGAGCATCTATCATGTGCTACTCACTGAGGAACAAAATTGCTCCAGACTATCGCCGAAAGGCATACGAACTCACAGAACCAACTACGGAACCATTTATCTGCTACTGAACTGACAGGAGCTGATGACAATTCTTGGACAAGACTCCTGGTTGCCGTCCTCAAACCTGTGCTGTCCGTCCCAAGCTTAGCAGGTGCCATTTGGGGGCAGACTTCTCCATTTTATCCGGAAAGGCTCATTAAGTTCCCACACACAGTTCTCATACCTGCTCTGTCCTTACCTTGAAAGGACTTCATTAATCACATGCCACATAGGAAAACTGCACAGACTCATATACCAAGAGTGAGAAGGGACCAGTCTAACCCCTTCATTCGTAAAGGGCCCAGAGAGGTGAAGGGCCTTGGCCAGAGTCTCACACAGACGGTGCAGAGCTGAGACCGAGACCCAGGACACCCGACTGGTCCCCTGCCATGATACTCTATTAGCTGAGACTTTCCCATTAAGTCCTTTCCCTTTCCTTAAATTTGTTTGAGGGACCACACTTAGGATACCTAATTTTGGTATAGAAAACAGTTACTAAAACAGTAAGTGAAAAGATAAGAAAAGGTTTTTTTTAAAACATTAGACATTGACACAAAATTTTTATCAGATCACTCAGCCAGTTCCTGAAGAGACCACGCCAGCATCTTACAGCTGGTGCAAAAAAAAGGTATTTTGACAGAGCCCCACAACCGCCGGTCTTTCGGCCCACGGGTGATCTGTACACCCAGAAGCTCCCATAAACACTGTCAGCTGGGACGGTCACCTCTGGGGAAGTGTTACAGCACCTCTCAACTTGGTTCGGACGTTCCCGGTTTTGTACAGTGCAGGTCCTCTCACATTGTCTTTTTCTCCCCTGTGGATCCTAAGCCCATTTTATTTTTGCTTTGTGGCAGAAAGAGAATTAAAATGCCCAGTGGGCTTTGCAAAGACTGTTCTTTAAGCAACTGTGTATCCTACCGTTCTGTTTGAGAGAAAGCTTACACAGAAGATACGTACCAGTCTTCACCAAGATGCCCCGCATGCCGACATTCTGCGCCCCACCAACATCATCCCTGCAATCCTAGAAAAGCACAAAGAGGCACTGAGTCCAGTGCCGTCAGCTCGCCAAGAAAACCTACCGACTGACTGACTAGGCTGGGATGGCCAACTGTAACCCCATGTTTTTTTCTTAAAATGAAAGAGAGGAAGGTATAAAGAAAAGGGCAACCCCACAGGTAACAGTCTGAGGGAACATACCATTTGGAAAGGGAAGCGTCCCAGAGGTAACAGAGCAATAATCCTAGTAACCAAACATGAAAAGCACACTTACAGGGCTTCGTGTTTTGCCACATGTACATCTATTTCCCTTTAAAAGAGATCACAGAAAAAAAAGGATTCTATCATTTGGCAGCTTTTGAGGCGAGTGATCCAACTGCAGGGCAGTGAATGAACGAGGCTCAGAAGACAGCTTTTCTGCCGCCCGTGTAACATACTTTCCTTACTTTCCATCGAATCGTCCCTCACAAGCGGAATCAAGTCAGATCAGCTGCTTAAACAGATTGTGAGACTATCTGATGTTCAGTTCACACTAGGGGATAACAGATCAGCTTGAAAGGGAAAGTCTTCTTTTCCAATTCTTACACAAGATAGGGGAGAATATACTTGGTGGACGGTGATGACAAATACAACATAATAAAAATCCAAGAACTGGAAGAAAACATTAAAAAAAAAATCAATCCTGCCATCTCATGTCTAGAAGTAGGGTTCCTTCAGACCATGCCCCATAATATGCCCTTAAAAAGCATGCGTATTATTCAACAACAGCCCTGGGGAATGAGTCTTAGAATGTCAAAATCTTCATTCAGGGTCTAACTTAAGATGTTTTCTGTTGTGTCAAAACTTGCCTTGTTGAAGCTGTGGAGACGGGGGAGGGAGAGAGAAGGGAGGTGGGAACACGTGGACAAGGAAAGGGAGGGAAGAAACGACCACTCTCCCGATAGCGACCCTCCCCGCAGCAGGACGCTGCTGCTGTGTGCCCTCCCACCTTCCATTCTGTCCCAGGACCAGTATCTCCAGGGATGAAGAATTCTGGAGTCCCCAGGCTAAGGTATCCACCTTCCCAAACACACATTTGCCTGGGAAAGTCAGCTCAAGGCCTGCCAAGGGGGAAAGGCATTCCCGAAAAGATGGTTTTTCAAAACAGTATTGAGTCCAGCAATTATCCCACTGGGTTTTAGGTGAATGACGTGGAATGAAGGGGAAGGTGGAATCAGGAGGACCGTGACACAGCTCACCCAGCACGAGCTAAGAGGGCACGGGATCTGTAGTTGGCCTGGGAGGCAGCCCAGGGCCTCGAGTTCTACCTCCAGCTGCGCCACTAATGAGTTACGGGGACGCCGGCCTGGAGATCCACCTCTCTTGGCTTCAGTTTCTCAGTCTATAAAATGGGGGTTTGGACCAGACAATCTCCATGGTCCCTTCCAGCCTAATGCGTTATTATTTAAAATTGAAATATAATCCTTGCCACCTCCTTACCACAAGGCAGTGCGCTTTCTAGCTCTTTCCCCCTCATGGCGCACATAGAAAATAAAGTTTTCCCAGTACACAGGGGTAAACCGACAGGGGGCCACAGCTGGAGGGCACCGGCTCGGGGCCCCCAGTCGTCCAGGTCCAGCCCTGCCGCTCAGAGGGCCGAGACCATCAATATCCTCAGCTATCTGTGGCACACTGACTGGGGAGGGAAAAAATCAAGAATGGGAGAATTCTTTAGGAACAGGTAGGTGTTCTCTGAATTAAGTAATATTCAAAAAAATTAAATTTGTGTAGAAGCTTTCTTCAAAAAGACATACAAAGCATTTCAGTGACTTGCATTTGACGGTCTCTTGAACTGTGCATATCTCATCACACTATGAAGAATGTCAGAAATAACCAGCGTTTCAGTTCTTTAGAGGAGCACCAGTCCACACGTACTGGGAAGCCTGTTTCACAGGCAGCCACTTAATCCCATCTGATACCACCAATTACAGTTTCAAAGTATCTGAAGCTGGCTCTTCCCAGCAGGACAGGGGAGCTCGGGGCACTTCCTGGGCTCGTCTACTTACATCTCCTATCATGACGGCCTCCTCGGGTTCACAGCCAGTGCCCCGCAATGCCTCCAAAAAGAACGTTTGCGCTGGTTTCCCCACGACTGTGGCTTTGGTGTCTGTGGCAAACTCCAAAGCAGTCACAAATGGTCCAGGCCCCAGGGCTAAGCCATCCTTCCTCTTGTAATACCTGGCTTTGTGGATTGCTATCAGAGGCGCCCCGTCCAGGAGTAACCTAGAGAGACAGAGAAAATGGAAACTGGCTAAAAGCAAGGCTTTTATGACTGGGAAAGAATGTCAGACTTACAAAGTGGTTTTAGTCACACTCACAGAAACAAATAGTTTCTTATTAACTTTTAATGACTTGCTGTCTTCTAATGAATTCGCTAGGAACTGCTGGGAATTACACTCAGATACACTAAAGAAAGGTGATAGATTATTAAATTTGGGATTGCTTCAACCTTTTACCTTTAGTGGTTTCAGACACTTTACCCAAATCGCCGGGGAAAGAGAATTAAGAGAAGTAAAGCCAAATAAGACGCTCAAGGGAAGCAGCTTAACTTAATGAGGAAAGTTGTTTCAACCTCCCTAACGGCAAGCAGGTGGCTCCTGAGCCTCTGATGCCGCGGCACACCTGCTGCTGCAGGGACGAGCCAGCTCACCCCTCACAGGCCTGGACTCCTCTCTCCTCGACTCCAAAACACAAGCTTCCCTCTGATTCAGAAATTCCTCGGAGCGCTGTACAGACACTTTCTGCTTGAATCTCCTTCCCTCTTCGTTTTACCTTTTGGCTGCTTCTGACATTACTCTGCAAATCAGGCCATCCTCCCTGAGGAGCACACGGGGAGGGTAAGGGACAGCCCATGTCTCAAGTCCCGCCCTCTGTCCTGACGTAGGACAGATGCTCTCAGACCAAGCGAAACGCCATAATTTCCCGTTAGTTTGAGAACCAAACTCTACACATACCTAAGGACCCTTGTTAGTGACTCAGGCAAAACACAATAAAACAAATCCCCAAACCCCACCCAAAGAAGTCTGCCATCCAGCCCAACAGCGCAGCCTAGTCACACAGCAGGGACAGTCACGCACGTGCTATCATCTAATGGAACGCGGGACATGACGGTCGTCTTAAACTGCTTTTATCCAATGTGATAAATGATCTCACTAGCTTAATTTACTTTAAGCCATCTACTTAGTTAAAATATTTAGTATGTCCATCGAGGAAGAATTCATCACATCTTACCCTTCACAATTATGAGTAATTAAGCGCTCAACTATGAAACTGCTAAATTATTCTTGTCAGTGGGCATGGAAATGCCTTCCTGTGGGAGATGCAGAATTCAGGCATTTATGATTATTTTATTAAGTAAAAACCAATACTGGATTATTACAGGGCCTTATTGTTAGTTACTACAAAATTGCTCACAGCACAAGACAGATCCTTAAAATTTATTCACTAATATTAACATAAATTTATTTCTTAAAGCAGATCTTAAAATCCAACTGCTGGGAAACCTGATAAAGCCACCATGCTGGCCTTGAAGAACCACAGCTGCAGCAACGAGAGAATGACAGGTGGTTTACCGTCTCCCCTCTCCCCCAACCTCCCCGCCGCCCCCAATCCCATTTATTTGCTGCTCTGCCACGGAACTGGAATTCTTTATGCAACAGACCTCAAAATTGCTTTCCACTTACATAGCTAAACTAAAAACTCATTTGATTTAACTTTGTTAATATTTTATAATGTATTAACTGGGGATAAGACTTATCAGCTTGATTGATGTGTGCACTTAATTCCCAGGCAGCACTGGAGTGCCTTCCTTGGAAGGGTGGAACCTGTGGGCTCCTCTCCATTTCCCTAAGTGGGAACTGGTCCTCCAGGAGGCTGAGGGAGACAGGCAGCTCTCACGGAAGTGGTTCCTGCTTCTGTCATTCTCCTCCGCACAGCATAAGCTTTATTGAGGCTTTGAAGAGCCAAGGCATGTTCAGGATGGACTGAAAGGTAAATGTTTTCTAGGACACAGATTAAAAGATTTTTCATAGTTAAACATTTTCAAAAAATATGCAAAAATCGACACCCCAATACTTGGGAGTGTTTTTCATACCTCCTAGACAGGGCAACAGAAGGTTGGTTGTTTTGTTACCAGAAGTAATGCATCGGCAGGAAATCTGAGAGTTTTCTGTCTGTATTTAACTATAAGCCCACTGAGGCATAAGAAGTGAGATAAAAGAGGCACAAAGAAGGCCTGATGCAAAAATCTCTGGGTATGAATTCCACGTAGGCAAAGGGAAAAAAGGATAAAAAGTCCTAGCCAGGGAGCGGGGACAGAATATAAAAAGTCTTAGGCAGAGAGCAGTGAGAGAAAAGCTTATGGAATAACTTAAATTCAGAGCCACAGAACGTTATTGAAAGGGACCTTAAAGAACACTCAGTCCAACATGCCCCGTTTTATAGTCCAGGAGAACAGCCGGCGACGCCCGCCAAGACCAGCGAGAGCCAGACCCAGGACTCCTGAAAGCCAGTCTAACACTTTTCCAAATAAACTAACTTTTCTAGAAAAATGATCAAATTTTCACCTTTTCTGCTGAAGACGGTGCATGTGGAAATGAAATTACACAGAAGCTTAAGTAACTGTCAGAAACCTCCCAAATGTCCAACATTAAATGTTGAGTCCTTTTCTTCCCACTCCGCAAAACAACCCTCCCCCAATCTTTCCCAAATCAATAGTCACCCCGTTGCTCAGGCCAGAAACCCAGGAGTCCTCCTGGAAGTCCCTCACTGCCCCACATCCTCATTCACCAGCAAATCCAGTCATTTCCAAGTTCAAAACAAAAATAAAGACATCTCAGACAGCCTTACTCTCTGCTGAACTTCTGAGACAGTCTGACGTTCTACACTTGCCCTGTTACTTCAATCCACGGTTCAGGCAAGAGCAGGAGGGTTAGAAGCACAGATGGGATCATGTCCCTGCCCTGCTCAGAACCTTCCACAACCTCTCACCACAAAGAGGATGAAATGCAAAGGCCTCACTGCAGCCTGGAAGGCCTTGCCTTGTCTGGCCACTGTCTACACCTCCAAGCCCAAGTCACTGTCCCTGCCATTATGTTCCAGACACAACAGTCTTCTCAATTCCTAAAAAAGGTCAAGTTCTTTACTGCTTCAGCCCCCACCCCTCCCACGCTGTTCCCTCCTCCTGAAACAGTCCCCCACGCTGTTCACACAGCCGTCTTCGCTCATTTGTCAGGTGTCAGCTTACATGTCAGCACATTGAAGGAGCCACTCCCAGCGTCCCCTGTGAAGTGGACTTCCTCACATTTCACCTCTGCCTCGCCCCCCTTTTTCTTTTGTATCACTTCCCACAGTTTGTGACGCTTATTTAACTGTGTTTGGTTTGTCTTCCTCACTAGGATATCATCTCCACTTTGCCCATCAGCTCTACTCATCACTGAATTTCTTTCAAAAAAAAAAAAAAAAACAAAAAAAACCCCCAAAACCAAACCAAACCCTGGTAGCTCTCACTAAATATTTATTGAATAAATTCTGGATGAAGCACCGTATGCTTCAGTGTCTTGAGCTATAAAATGTTTATCTTCTTGGGGAAGAGAGATGATATATACAAACTTTTTCACATTATCTGACAGTAATGACAACTGTTGCAAATATAGCAAGTGTCACACCTATGCTACTTAGAACAGGTCACAGCAAATCAGTTCACGTGCGCGGGCCTCGGCTTTCTACCAAATAAAGGGGCTGAGTCAGATCGGGTCTTTTCTCCCTCAGCACTTCTGACAATTTTTTTTTTTTTTTACTGAAAAATGCTTTATCATGGGGTCTGTCCGATACACTGCCAGGCGCTGAGTGGCATCACAGCCTCTACCCACTAGATGCCAGTAGCATTCCTCTTCCTCCAGCCGTGACAACCAAAAAACATCTCCAGACACTGCCAAATGTCCCCTGGGGAGCAAAAGCATCCCCAGTTGAGAACCAGTGACCCAGATGAAGCCAAGATTTTGACATCAATACATCTAAAACTAATACCAATCAACCAGACAAACACAAACCACCAAAGTTCAAATTAAAACAACAAATCATGAAATACATCAAGGGGAAATCCTACCAACGTGTCACTAACTGAAGCCTTAAGAACGTCTCCAGTGCTACACTGACGCAGCGACATTCTCACTGACAGCAGGCTACCCACTATCACCACTTCTACTTAGTGCTATAGCTGGGGGCCCAGACAGCATAATAAAACAAGAAAAAGAAATGAAAATACGAAGATTGGTAAGGGAGAGATAAAATTGCCATTATTTGTGGTTGACACAATTGTCTATGTAGAAAATCCAATTTTAAAGATTCTGCAAATAAATTACTAGAATTAGCAGGTAAATGTGAGGTCACTGAATACAAAGTTAACACAGAAAATCTCGATTACATTTCTATGTATTAGCAAAAAGCGATTAAAAACAAAATTTAATAAAATCCCACTTACAATCATCAAACAACATGAAATACAACAATTAGTTTAACAAAATATCTAAGATCTATACTCCGAAAACTGAAAAACACTGAATGTAAAAATAAAATCTAAATAAATGAAGCTGTATTCCATTTTCATAGACTGCAAGACACATTATTGTTCAGATGCAAATTCTATCCAAAACTATAAATTTAATGAGTACCAAACTCCTAGTGGGCTTTTTTTTTTTTTTGTGGAAATGGACAAGCTGATTCCAAAATTTATATAGAAGGGATATAGAATCTTGAAAAAAAAAAAGTTAAAGAAGTTACACTACCAGATATTAAGACTTATAAAGCTACACTATTCAAGACAGTGAAGAATGGCACAAACATAGATAAAGAATCCAGAAACAGAGCCACACCTATATAGTCACTTGATTTATGTCAAAAGCACCAAAACACCACCGCAATTCTGGAAGGGAAAGAGTGGAGCTATGCAGTAAATGTTGCAGAAACAACTGGACATCTGCAAAGAAAAAATGAAATTTACCTCACACAACTCACAAAAATTAATTCAAAACAGACCCCAGAACTAACTGTTCAAGGTAGGACAACAAAGCTTGCAGAAGAAAACACTGGAGAGCATTTTCATGACCCAGAGGTGGGCATAAATTTCTTAAGCAGAACAGAAGAAAACACTGACAAATTGGACTCCACCAAAATCAAAAACTTCATGTTCTCATACTGTTAAAGGAATGAAAAGGCAACCCAGAGAGGGATGAGACACCTGCAGTACATACAGTCAACCAAAGACTTCTGTACGTAACACATAAAGAGCACCAACAAATGACTAAGAAAACTACAACCCAATCAGAAAAGGTCAAGGACTCGACTGGGCAGATCACAAAAGAAGTTGTCCAAGGGCCAATGAGTACATGAAAATGCTTCAACAATATTATAACAAGGAAAATACAAATTGAAACTCAGTCAGAAGCTGCTCTACACACCAGAAAAAACAGCTGCAATGCCTGACAAGAGACCGGTGAGAACGCGGAGCAAACGGCGCTCTCATTCACAGCTGATGGGAACGTAGGACTTGGCATAATCACGGTGGAAAACTGTTCGGCAATATTTACTAAAGGTAAGTACTTGTCCTATTATCTAGTAATTTCACTTCTAGACACAGATCCAAGAGAAATGAGTGGGTATGTCCCCGCCTCCCCCCAAACATGCAGAAGAATGTTCATAGTAGCTTTAAACGTAAGAGCCAAAATCGGAAAAATCCAAATGCCTATTAACAATAGAATAAATAAATAAATTGTGGAATATACATACAATAGGATAACAACAACAACAAAAAAACAAAAGCAAAGTCCTGCTACATGCAACAACTTAGATAAATCTCAAAAATAGACAAAAAATGCTGTAACTGTCATTTCATTCATATGAAGATCAAGAACTGCCAATATTGATAAAGCCGTAGTAGTGGTTACCTTGAGGAAGAGACTGTACTGACTGGGACGGGGAGCCTTCTAGGGCACTGGAAATGTCCTGTATCTTCATGAGAGCAGGGGTTACACGGGTATATCAATGTGTAAATTTCCATTGAGTTATATACTGACAATTTGTACATCTTACTGTATATGTTACATGACAATTGTAAAAAATCAGTAACAATGTATTTATGTGGTTTATTCACCTAAAGCTTTTATTTAGAGTAGCAAGAGTCGCCTTGACCATAAAAGAATCTCCCTAGTTAATTAAAAAATGAGTAGTGTGATATTAAACTCAATTCTGTATTCTGTGATTTTCAAATTGGCACAGAAAGTTGTCCTCCCACATATACTAATGGAACACTTTAAATAACTCAAGTTAGTAAGTCTTCAACAATTTCTCATCTCCAGAGTGTTTTTATAGTCTGGACTTTAATTAAAAAGACTGCTTAGCAGTCAATCCTTCCAAAATGGAAAGAGTCCACAGAAATACTTAATTTGAGCCCTGCTGCCACACACATGTCTAGAATTCCTCATGCCCAGGGCTCTTAGTAAAGGTTCAGGAGTTACTGTATAAATGCAGTCATAACCAAGGCCATTACTGTTGGTTTTTCTCCCCTCCTTTCTCTTCTTCCCTTTCTAAGGAATTGAATATACTGGAGTAATGAAAACTTTTTATTTTTTTCTTAATGAGATGGGGAAAAGAAAGGAAGCCAACATTCAACAGAAACCATTTATGGGGATAAGACTCTCCTCCCAAAACACACAAGAAACTAATTTATGCGCACCGCTAAGACTTTCGGAGGATTCTTGTACCTTGTTAACAATTACAGGAAAGACGCCATTAACAAAGCTTCAAAACACTATACGTAAGCAGACTTCATCTCTGCATGTAAATGTGAAAGTTATGATGTACTTGTCTTCAGTTGTAACAACATTTTAATAGGCTCCTCTAGAAGCTGGAGAGCAGCTGCTCTTAATTTAGAAAAAAAAAAAATTTCTGTGAACTTTTCCTAGGTTAGCAGTCCTGTGCAGTTTTTCCCCAAAATTCCTTTGATCCAGCAGCTGTACTTCTGAAAAAAACATCTTAAGAAAACATAAATGTTGCTTAACAAACATTCAGTTTTTTTTTTTAAACTAACTAAAATTCTGGAAATAACCAACAATTAGAAATACATGGCTACAAAATTTACTGCACTTTTTAGAAGTGGAATATGCTCTGGGAATCAAACATGTTTTAGAATATTTAAGAATACAGAAAAACATGCACACTATATTGTTGGGGTTTTAAATGGCAAGTTACCACACAGTGTATGTAAATCCTCTGTTTTGTCTAACTACATATGTGCATGGAAACAAACTAGCTATGTGCCAAAATGTTAACTGTATTTCTGTTAGGTGCAGGATTACAGGTAATTTTGTTTATGCATTTTTCCTTTTTGAGCATTTAAAAATTTCCACAATGATGACATATTACTTTTGAGGGTAGCTATTTTTAAGTCTTTCTAGTTCAAGTTAGACTAAGTGATCTGCTTGCCCAGGTAGCGTTTCTCCTAACAGAGAACATCAAATTTAATTAAAATTGGTCCATTACTAAAATATTCAACCTTTGGGTTTCTAACAGGTTAGAAGATGAAAAAAAAAGACCTTGCTACAAGCTACTATAACTGTGAAAATAAATGAACTGGAGCTATAGGTATTCATATTGATGAATCTTATTTCTAGAGGGAGAAAGCAAACTGATGAACACAAAAAGTATAAAACACTCAAGCAACTACTATATACTGTCTAGAAATGTGTTTCAAGTACAGAGAAATGCAAGACAATGATAAACACAAAATTCACAATTCAGATTATTTTGGGGTCGTGCTTGATAAAACTGGGGAGGGCTACACAGGGGATATCAAACAGGTTGATAATCTATCTTTCTTAAATTGGTTGATAGGCATATGGGTATTCATTATATTACACTTTGTATCTTTTAGTATTGGGTAAAAAGAAAAAAGCCATCAATGGCTCTCAGGATGAGAATGTTTAATAGAATTCAAACCCAAATCATGTCTGTTCTCTGTAACTGGTTCATATCCTTCCCTCAAATCAATTCTTTAAAATTCAGTGTTCTCAATTTCATTCAGACATTTAAGACATATTTGTAGACAAACTGTACTGGGCATTTCAGTGGGGCCCACCCATTCCAAATACAGTTAAGAAGCAGTGTAATGTGGAAGGCTGACATATCTGCCTGAGGCCGGTATGCCCCTAAAGCTGGTATTCAAGGCAGCAATACAACAGGATTTAAAATCCAATGTTTCTTCTCATTATGAACTTGAATAGTAATTTAAGCAACCGGGGGTTCATCTGAGATGTCTTTACTTGCCACTCACAGTCCAAAGAGCTGCAGTCATTGGTTGGAACACGTAGTCTCTGTGGAGACATCAATATGCAAAGAAGGGAGAGGCCTAAAATCTTTCTGTTAACTCTCCACCAGCTGTTAAGTGCATTTGTGAAATTAAAGCTGACCTATAAGTGCACTGTAATGCTCTCAAATGTAGTGTTTAAAAAAATCGATATGGTCAGGGAAGTGTACTAATTAGGCAGCATCCGAGCAATTACAAAGTCAGTATTATGTCAACACACATTTTTATTACCCTGAGTCTAGTATTTATCTAAGACAGAGACCTCCCAACTTCCTATTAAATATGTCCTTCCCAAATTACCAGCTAAAATCAATCAATACCTTCTCCTTAAATTCTGCGGTTCAAGAAATGAATAAAATGTAGTAGGGGGAGATTCAGAGGTAAGAAGTAACAGCAGGTTCTCTATTTCAACTGAAAAGTAATTTTGGTACAGTTGGAAACCTTACCTAAGGAGCAGGTGAGATAATCCCCCTGTCCCTTAAGAAGCGAGCGCATGTAACTGAAGCTGGTGAAGCCAAGAAATTTTAACACTCAAGCAATCTGGCACAGCAGTGGACCTCTGGGAAATAATGTCTAGGAGCGGCTACAAAAAAGCAAGTTTGTTTTTATTTAAAGAAAGGCTTGACTGTCACAGTGACTAAGAGCCACAAATGAAAGTGCATTAAGCAGCCACAGTTTTCAGTAACCAAGGATATAAAGTTAATGTGCAAACGGGAAAACGGTGACCATTCCCAGAGTGCTATTCCTGGTCAGAGGGGCTGTACACGAGGACAGCCATCTTCAGTATCAAATACTGTGCCCAGATGCGTGCACCTTGCAGGAGTTTTAAAGTTTCCCATAAACATTCTGATTCTAGGGTATATACATCAATAAATGAATTCTACATCAAGTATAAGTTAGAATGATTCTTGCAGGCCTTTGTACTGGTAAGAATATATTGTTTTTATAGCATTCTTGCAGTTTAATACCAAAAATTTATCAAGCTATTAAAAAAAATGTTTTTTCAGTTAGTTCAATGTATGCCCATGCAGTATTTAGAACTACTTAACTTGTCATAAACTTAAAGGCAAGTTACATGGTTTAACGTTCAACAAGAAATAAAAGGCAAGATGAAAAGTGAAAAATAAGTAAAAAATGAAAAATCCAAGGGAAAAGAAAAATCACAATTTCACTCTAGGGCAGAACTGCGAATAAATTCTGGTCTAATTTATTTAGGAATCATGATAACCAGTATTTTTAGAAGCAGCAGCAAAAAGTTCATATAAGTAAAATGCACACACAAGTGAAGATTCGTAACGTTTTACATGTTAGTTGTGGTTCCTCCCATTTCTACCAACAGCCACTGGAACATCTCTACTGATAAGGCCCCCAGTTGGAACAGCCCCACCCTAAACTTATCACCTCCCGGGCCCTGCACAGGCAATGTTCTCTAGCGTGTGTGCGTAGGTCAGAAACATGGGCATCCTCCTTGACTCACTGTCGTTCTTCACCCCTCAAACCAACGGTCCATCAGGTCCTGCTGACGCTACCTGAACCTGATTTTCTTCATCCCTGCTGCCACTAACCCAGTTCAGACTACCATTATCACTCATCAAATAATTTCTGTGCTAGAGTACTCAAATGTGCCAACTTTTTCAACAGCCTGGATTCTCACTGGAGGAAGAATTGCATTTACCGTTTTTGGTGCATTAGCCTGGATCCTGTTTTCTTCAGAGATCACAGTCAGTGAAGAATCACAGGAGTGATAATAAAACTGCAAGCTTTATTTATTTAAAATTAATTATTTTGGGAGGGAGGTAATTAGGTTTATTTATTCACTTATTTATTATAATTATTTTTTTCTGAAAGGAGGTACCAGGGATTGAACCCAGGACCTCGTGCATGCTAAGCACTGTGTTCTACCACTGAGCTACATCCTCCCCCTAAAACTGCTAGCTTGAGAGTTGCAATTTTATAAAATTTTGGCACCAAAGTATTGATCCTATAAGCCAGAAAAGCTCCAATGTTAATCACATTTTATTTATTTATTTATTAATTAAACATTTTTTTACAATGTTGTGTCAAATTCCAGTGTAGAAAACAATTTTTCAGTTATACATGAACATATATATATATTCATTGTCACATTTTTTTTTTTGCTGTGAGCTGTCACAAGATCTTGTATATATTTCCCTATGCTATACAGTATAATCTTGTTTACTATTATGCATTTTGAAATCCCAGTCTGTCCCTTCTCACCCCCCACCCTTTGGCAACCACAAGTTTGTATTCTATATCTATGAGTCTGTTTCTGTTTTGTATTTATTTATTTATTTTTTTTTAAGATTCCACATATGAGCGATCTCACATGGTATTTTTCTTTCTCTTTCTGGCTTACTTCACTTAGAATGACTTTCTCCAGGAACATCCATGTTGCTACAAATGGCATTATGTTGTCGGTTTTTATGGCTGAATAGTATTCCATTGTATAAATATACCACTCCTTCTTTATCCAGTCATCCATTGATGGACATTTAGGCCGCCTCCATATCTTGGCCATTGTAAACAGTGCTGCTATGAACACTGGGGTACAGGTGTCATTTTGAAGTAGGGTTCCTTCTCCCTAAAGTGGGTCTCTTGTATGCAGCATATTGAAAGTTCTTGCGTTATTATCCAGTCTGCCACTCTACATCTTTTGACTGGAGCATTTAGACCATTAACATTTACAGTAATTAAATTAAACACAGATGTGTGTTTATTGCCATTTTGAACTTATTTTTGCAGTTGATTTGGTATTTCCTCTTTGTTCCTTTCTTCTTCCTTTTGTGGTTTGGTAATTTTCCTTTGTATTATGTTGGATTTTATTTAGTTTTTGTGACTCACTTGTAAGATTTTGGCTTGTGGTTACCCTTTTTTGTAAGTCTATTAACCCATTACTATAACTGTTTGTATTAAACAAATAGTAATATAATCTCAAACCCATCCTACAGAGAACAAAAAATTTAAAAAAGAAAAAAGAAACTCTGTATTTCCTTGTTTCCCTCTCCCACTCTTAATGATTTAGATGTCTTCTTTCACAATTTCATGTTTGTTTTATTTGTAATTCATGATAGTTATCTCCTTTCCAGTTATGAGTTTCTCATTTTTGTAGCATCCTGCTTCTTTTCTATTTAGAGTAGACCTGTCAATATTTCTTCTAGCATGGGTTTAGTGATGCTAAACTCTTTTAGTTTTTGCTTGTCTGTGAAATTCTGTCTTTCCTTCTATTCCAAACAATAGCCTTGCTGGATAGAGTACTAGGCTGCATCTTCTTTTCATTCAGGACTTTGAATATATCTTGCCACTCCCTTCTGGCCTGTAGTGTTTGTGTAGAGAAATCAGCTGAGCACCCTATGGGGGTTCCCTTGTAACTCATTCTTTGTTTTTCTCTTGCTGCCTTTAGGATCATTTCTTTATCCTTGACTCTGGCCATCTTGATTATGATATGTCTTGGTGTGAGTCTGTTTGGATTCTTCCTGTTTGGGACCCTCTGAGCTTCCTGTACTTGGATATCTGATTCCTTCTTTAGATTTGGGAAGTTTTCAGTCATGATTTCTTCAAATATCTTTTCAACCCCCTTTGTTCTTTCTTCCCCTTCTGGAACCCCTATTATACATAGATTGGCACACTTTGTATTATCCCATAGGTCCCTTATATTGTTTTCATTGTTTTTTATTTGTTTTTCTCTCAGCTGTTCTGCTTGGGTGCTTTCTGTTGTCCTGTCTTCTAGATCACTTGTACACCTGCTTTGTACAGCCTTTAGGTCAGCTCTCATCTCAGCAAATGAGTTTACTGATTCTACTTGGCTCTTTTTTATAGTTTCAATTTCATTTTTGACATATTTTATATCTCTAAACACTATCTCTTCTAGTTCCTTCAGTACTTTGATCACTTCTTTTTTGAAATCTTGACCTAGTAGGCCATCAGTGTCTATTTCCTTGATCGTGCTTTCAGGGGATTTCTCTTGATCTTTTAATTGGGAGTGGTTCCTCTGCTTCTTCATATTGCTCATATCTCTCTGGCACTGTGGCTTAAGGAGTATCAGTTATCTATTGTGGTCCTTAAGGAGTTTATTTATCTACCTAAAGCCTATGCAGGAATAAAACTTCAAAAAAAAGAGAATTTTAAAAGAATGGGGGGAAAAAAGGTTTGAAAACAGTGTAGGATCAATAATAGAAGAGCAAGTTGAAGCAGAATAGCAATTGAGTTGAGACGTCTTTTAAAAACCTTAAAAAAAGGAGAAAAAAATCAGAAAACAATATTTGAAACCTGTGTATAATCAGTAACAGGAGCTCAAAACCAAGAGAAATAACAATGAAATGAGGTGGATTTTTTAAAAATAGTAATAATAAAAAGATTTTAAAAGAAAAATTCAAAAGGAATTAAAACTGTAGACATATACAACTGTTAAAAAAGTAAAAATTAAAAAGGTAATAGAACAGATATAAAAAAAATTAAAAAAAAAAAGATGTGTTCTCCAGAAGACTGTATGCTCTTAATGATTTTATCGAGGAGTCTTTCTGTCTTCGCCCTGTTTCGTGAACTCAGCTTGCTGTTTCCAGAGGCCCTCCATTGGCGCCCTCATCTGTGCTGGTCTGCGCTGCTCCCCCTGTCGGCAAGCAGATCGCGCCCCCTCCCAGCACCGTGGTCAGGCGCTGCGTTCCTGCCGGGAAGGCGGGTGGCCGACCGCCCTCTCCCAGTGGTTGTTCCACTGCTCTGTGCAGCTGCCCACTCGGCCTCAGGTCAGCACTCTGTAGGCGGGCTCGGGGAAGACCGTGGAACAGCCATGCCCCTGCTCCGTGCCAAAACCCAGCTCCTTGCTTGTCTTGGCAGCAGTTCTGTCTGAGGTGCCAGGGCAGAAGGACCCTATCTGCCTCGGGCTATAAACAAGCCTCAGTCCTGCCTAGGAGGTTGCAGAGCCCCTGGGTGCAGATTCAGGGCTCGGCCCCACCCCTGCCGGGGCGCTGTGCATAGGAGGAGATGGCGGCTGTGGCTGTGCCCCGCCTCTCCTCTTGTAAGAAGCGCCAGTAATGGCGGCGCAGGTCTGAGGAGACAAAGGCTACGGTGCCCCTCCCCCCAGGGTACACCAGCACTGTTGCTTTGCGGTTTTTTTTTTGTAATTTATGGGGGGCCCAGGTTGTTCTGCTCCGTATCCCCTCCCAGCCACAGCGAGCAGCACCCTGCCGTCCCCCGGGGCTGCCTCAGTGCAGCCGCCCCCGTCCTCCGCCCAGCTCGGGCGGCCTGACCTGGCCCCCAGCTGCCGGCTCGAGTCTCAGGACCCCTTGTGCCTGTTTAACTTAGTTCTGTCGGTCAAGGGCTGCTCCGTGCAGATCTGAGCCTCGGAGGTTCCCCTCCGTCCCGCTGGCCTCTCCGCTGGAGGCAGGAGACCCAGCGAACGAGCACCAGTCCTCCTTTGCCACTCCCTCCCCGCGGGACCGTCCCACACTGTTTTGCTTTTTCTTCTTTTTTCCTTTTTCTTATCAGGTTCGTGGTGTCTTTGTCTTTTGAAGAGGGCGATGTTCTGTCAGAGTTCTGCAGGTGCTCTGGTTGGCTGGGTGGGTCCCCGGATGTGAGTTTTGGTGTATTTGTGGCAGAGGATGAGCTACAAGCATCCTTCTACTCCGCCATCTTGGTCCTGCCTCCCAATCATATTTTAATACACTGATTATTTTTTAAAAATTAAGCAAGATAGTAATAAATATTATTTGATCTTGAAGTGATCTATAAGATACCTGTCCTCATGTATAATCTAGGTAGCCAAAAAGTAAAATACGTATAATCTTACATGACAAAGACTTAAGAAGAAGAGAGTATGTCATCACATAAAAAATAAATAGCTAAAGACTCACCGGAATGCTTGATTCAGAATTTGATAATGAAAATGTTCTGGTGCCAGTCCTATGACCACAGCATTAGGATCACTTGTTTGTATTCCTGGGAATGAAAAGAAAAAATTATTGAGAAATGCAATTAACAGTAATGTCACATTTTATAATAAAGTAATTTTAGTCAATCAAGTACAAATTTTTGCTATGACCATAATCTAAAATTTAAGAGATTATCCTGCCCAGTGTAGTTTGGAAGTATAGTCAATCCTTAAAAGAAGAAAAAAAAGGTCTGCTAGTGTTTTTGTGTATTCCTTTTGCATAGTCTTACACCTCCTTAGTAACTAGAAGATTTGATCTGAAACTTGTAACCTGATGCTAACAAGTAACAATTTCTAACTTCAAAAGCTTTACTGATTACAATCAGCAGCCTTGAGTTAAAGCCATCAGATCAATAGCACCTGATGAGGGATTGAAAAGCTAAGAGGCAAAAGAAATTAGACTCTCTAATTGACACCGTTAAGGCTAACACATTCATGATAAATACAGAACGCACCATAGATTTTACACTTTTCTACATAATGTCTATTCCACTTTTAGTTTCACAAATATTATTTTACAATTAAAACATGTTTTAAGGTCTTGGTACATGATGACAGGACTCCAGATACAGAACCAAACAAGTACATTCACCATCACAGTTACTACAGGTCTGACTGAAGGTCCTGTGTATTATCTCTCTGCCAATTCCTATTTGCCTCTCTCACTGCCTGCCTTTAAGCATTCTCATTATTAGTTCTACCAAAATGTGAGGGGAAGAAACAGAAAGAGCAGATATCCAAGATTTCCAATTTCCTCCTTACCAGCAGCCAGTGTATTGAGTAACTGGTTAAAGTTTGTTGAAGGAAGAAAATAAAATCAATGGCTCCAGTTAAGTTGTGTTCTTTTTATTCTCTCCATCTACTGCTAGCAAAGATATTCAATATTAGCAAAGATATTTCCATTCCCTTCAAAAACCCATCCAGTTTGGGTATTTTCATGTATATAAAGATGATGCAAGTTTAGTCCTACACCAAATAACAAAGATTTCTTTCAGACCAGGGATTCTGCTTATATATGCCAACTCCAGCTCATTGCTAACACAACTAGAATCTTAACTTTCTTCAAAATAAAGTAAAAAATCTGAATAAATTGTTTTGCAGTGCTTCAGCTAACCCAGAAATATACATATGGATTATAGAATGTATTTGTCATTATTTTTGGTTTCTGCATAGCATTTTAATTACTAGGGAATCCACTAGTTCATTAGGCTTGGTGAGAAGCAGAGCTTACCCTCTCCTAAGAAGATGAAAACACCAGAGACTCACTTTCCCAGCCTCCCTGCAGCTACGGATACTGGCTTGAGACAGAGGTTCTGCCCATCAAAAGCACCCACCCAGGGCTTTAGACCAGGAGCTAGCGACACAAAGCAGCAGGGAGAACCCCCCTGGGAATTCTGAGGCAGCAGTGCTAGCCGGAACACCCAATCTCCAGCGGCACTGGGGTCAACAGGCAAGCTGGGAGGTCAGCGCTCAGCAGGGATGTCAGGGAAACCCGGTCAGTTCTCGCATGGGATGGTGCACACTGCTCCTTGCTCACCGCACAGCCCAGTGCCTGACGCTAATCCAGCTCCCCCTGGCAGTTCCGTGGGCTACCCAAACAGCCTTTTTTTCTGTCATGGACATTTCAAAAAATATTAAAAAAAAAATAGAAAGACTAGCTCATAATGAGCCCTAATGTACCCATCACCCAGCTTTAGCAGTCACCAACATGATGCCAATCTTATCTATCACCCTCTAAATTTTTTAAAGTAAATCCCAGATATCACATCATCTCATCCCTTCATACTTTGGTATGTATCTTTAATGATCAAGACGTAAAAATAACTATCTTAACACTATTATACCAACAAAGTTAAGTTCTTTAATATTACTCAGTACCAAGTCCACATCTGAATTTCTCCAAATGTCTCAAAATGTCTTTCCACATCTGGTACGTAACTGGCACCCAACATTGTTCTTGATTGTTATCCTTTACATCTCCTGCTACAGCAGCATCCCTTCCCACTTACTCGAGCAACTAGATCATCAATCCTGGAAAAGGTCCCACGTTCTGCATTTGGCTGACTGTAATATTATTTAATGTGTTCCTTTACTCTTCTTATTTCCTGTAAACTAGTAATTGGATCTAGAGGCTTCTTAAGTTCACAATGAATTATTAGGCAAGATTACTTCATAGGCAATGCTGCGAGTTTCCTAGTACAACACATCACGAAGCACAAGAGTCCTGGCTGTTGCACTTCTAGTGATGTTCAGATTGATCAGCAGGTTCAAGTGGTGTCTGCCTGACCCTGCATTTTGAAGTTCCCCATCAACTCTTCACCTAGTGTGTTTCAAATCTATTTCATATTTGCATCTCTTTCACTTACACTTAAAATCTGGACTACTAACAATCCTAGCATAACCACGGCTTTGCTTTATCCTGTATCTAGAATCATAAAATAAAGCAACACTGCTAATAACACCAAGACCACTGAATGCAGTTTTAGATTTCTCTGCAGTTCTTTTATTTTTGAACTTATCCCACTATGAATGAACTGTCAAAATACTGTATTTTAAAGTCATTTGAAGTAATTATTTTCTCTGAGTGGTTACGTCACCAACTTTCTACAGAGTTCATTTGTTTCGATCTGTTTTTTGTTTTCAGGGCTTGGTTTTTGTTTTTTTTTTTTTTAACTATATAAAATATTTACGTGGTTCCAAAGTCAAAACTAGATAATACAGTACTTTTAGGGAAATCACCTCTCCTCCTCCCGCCCTCTCCCTAACCCTCTCCTTTTTTTGAGTAAAGGTAGATTTATTTAGAGATACACTGAAAGGCAAGAGAGAGGTCACGAGGTGTGGGGGTTGGGTGCTCAGATTAGAGTAAAAGTAGGTACTCACTCCATAGACAGAGTGTGGGCCGTCGCCAAAGGGGGAGCGGGGAGAGGGAGGGCAGTTGCCAGGCGCTGTGTTGCCAGTTTTTATGGGCTCGGTAGTTTCATATGCTAATAAGTGGAAGGACCAGTCTAAGTAGCCTGGGGAAGGGGCTGGGATTCCCAGGAAGTTGGCCACTGCCCACTCTTTGGTCTTCTGTGGCTAGCCTTGGGACTGCCATGGTGCCTGTGGGTGTGTTACTCACCATGCTAATATATTACAATAGTCATGTAATGAAGCTCAAGTTCTACTAGAAGTCAAATCTCCCACCATCTTGAGCCCCAAGGCCAACTGGGGGTTGAATCCTCAGCTATCCTGATGTTGACTATTGTGTTGTTCCTTGAATGGCTGTGCTGTGCCCCCTTCCCTCCTGTCTCATACCCCCCTCAGAGATTTTACTCCCATAATCTTATGGGGTTGCAGAGGGGCGATGGTCATCTTCTGAAACTACTTCCAGGCTGAGTGGGGGTGTTGACCCCACCTACTAGGGAGTAAAAATCTCTGAATGCCTAATCTAGGGGCCCCAGGGGCAGGACAGACTTTTGTTTCTTTGTCGGAGCCACTCTTCCCCTTTAGACTACTGTCTTCATTAGTTTTTCATTTATCCTCCTTCAGTTTCCTTTCATAAGACAAATACATATATATCCATTTTCCTCTCATTTTCTTACACAGAAAATGCATAAGGTTTCCTTACTTTTTTCACTTAATATCCTATGAAGATCACTCTTTATCAGGAGACAGAATTCACCACTTATGTTTCAGTTACAAAGCATTTCATTTTGTGGGTATATCATAGTTTTAGTCTCTTCCAATGAACATTTGGGTTGTTTCCAATTTTTTGTTATTACAATAAGGTCAGCAGACCTTTCAATGATAATATGAAGAAATCTGAATAAACATTTTTAAAGATCTAGTTTTAAGAACCAATTTTTAAATCTTTCCAAATTGCCCCCACCTTTAAAGTCAGGTAGGGCCCGATCATCAACCAGCAGCATGGGTCGGACTTGTTTCTGCTCTACCAAATTTCTGGCTGCAGTCAGAGAAGTGAATATTTCATCTTCAGAGATATCAAACTCCAGTTTTTTCAGTCTTTCCATTAGGTCTTGCTTGCTCTCTTTGGTTGTATTGGTCACAAACTTAACCACTACAGAAGTGGCACGTAACCTGCAAAAGTAAAGTCCAGGTGTCAGTAGGCAGCTTTAACATTCTAGCCCCCATAAAACCTCCTGATTTTGAAACACTTGCCAAAGGTCAGAAAGTGAAGGATAAGTCACCAAGTTTAGGTGTTTTTATGGCCAACAGGTTTATAATCTACCCAGAATTGCTTACAAATTGTCCACACTTTGTAGGCCACTGCATCTCCGAAGGCTTGTAAAGTCTACCTTTTCAAGGGCCTTCTATACTTTAACTGAATTTTACTGCAGGGTTTTAGTAAAAAAGTGTAACCAAAAAAACCCAAAACCAAAAAACAAAACCAAAGCTTAGTAACCACCACACTCACAGAACATGAGAGGCAAAAGGTACCTCAGGGATTATCTGCCAGTGTAACCTTCTCTACCCGTAGATGAGAAAACTCAGGCCTGATGGCTGGGCTCAGCTTTCTACAGCTGGGTAGCAGTGGCAGGACTGAGACAAGAACCCCGACCTGTGTCCAGACAGGGCTGACCCCCTAACTAAGAGAACAGGAGGCACCTGAGGAGTTCTTCCTTCTTCTTAGCCAATTAGACACTGGCTAAACCCTAATGTGCTACTAAGTCTATAAACAGAAACCACCTGGAGCGCTCAAAGAAACATTCCATTTTTACAGATTGAAATATGTTTTTTCTTTAACTACTTACATATAGGATTGTTCTGAGTCCATAATCTGCTTTTGGAACCTAAACTGGCAATCAGAGAAGAATTCATGATAGTCTAGCTTTCTTTCAAAACAAAAAATATTCTCTTGGTCCAGAGATTTTTACTCTAAAAATAATTGCAATTTAGTTACAATTAAAAAAATTTTATATTAATACCCTGTTGCTTTTTATTTTATGCCTGCCCCAAATGGACACAAGGCATAAAAGCACTATCCACAATTTAAAATAAGCAAGCAACATAGAAAAGAGATTTTTTAAGTATTCACTCAAAGAGCATTAAATAAATTTATATGATTACATAGTTCACTATAATCCTGATTATCTCTATAATATCTGTATGGTAGCTTTTCTGAAAAACATTAAATTTGATGGTTTATCTCTCAAAAGAAATTGATCACTTCAATGTAACTATTAACCTAAAAATGAGTAAGTGTTAAGTACCGAAATCATCATATTTTTAACGAGGATTTAAAAAAACTTTTCTTTGTACTAGTCCCTCAACTTCCCTTAGTCTGTTTGTTTCTACAGAAATCGAAACTGGCAGGGACAGTACAGTGAACTCTCTGGGATGGAAACCCGCTGGGGCCAGTGAGAGAACACTCTAAACCTACCGGGGCCAATGAGAGAACACTCTGTAGGCTCCTGCCCCCCGAGAATGGCAGGCTCACGGCTTACACAGGTACTCAGAGATGTCACTCAAGATTTTTCTTTTGATCCAAAGTAGAAAGTGTGTCTTTAAACTAGCAGAAGCTCTTGTCCAATGGGACAGCAGACAGATCAACAGACATCTTTCCCCAAGAAAGCCTGAGAGAGGCAGACCATGGCCAGAAGTCCAGCTCTCCAGCTGACTTTCTTCTGGCTTTAAACCACATGGTGTCCACCTGAGAAATGATCAGGACTCCTGGCTAAACTGGCAGCTTCCCACTGAGGGCTACCAGACCTACAAATCTCTTCATACTTGTTGATGCCCCAACTGGAGAGTAAGCTCCTTGAGCGAGCGCGAAGTCTAGATTGATCCTTTACCCTAACACCTGGCACCGCGACACTAGTCACTAGGTTTCCTGAATGACAGCATACTATGAATACTTCAAGGTCTGAAAATGATAAAGCACCACATGCTAGGTATTGCTGATTTTGAAAAACCCTCTGAATTACTTTAGGATGAGGTGCTTAATAACATTATTAGTTCTGTTGTACTGAGGGGTATTTTTTCTTTCAGGATACTCAGAAATAAACATTCACATTCAGCTCACTGTAACAGGCTTTTACTATGTATCCCTGGTTCGTATCCAGACTTGTGGTAAGCAGTGCATCAGAAATATGACAGTCTCTAACTTTCGAGAGCATTCAATTTACTTAATGGAAATAATTCTAAAATTTCAAGTCCCTTAATTAAATTTTATCTGAGCAGCTGCGCACTCAGTGCTAGATCTTAGGTGAAGGAGGAGCAGGCAGAACTGCCTTTGTGCATGTGTGTGTGTCATTTTGTGTGATTCCAGGAGTCATTTGTGATTTTTCCAGTGCTTATTTATTCCACATTTTAGAATCTTGAGTTTTCATTCCCAAATTTACATTACTGACTTAGAAAAAGACACACACATAAAGAACAAAAAGCCGAGACTGAAAAGCCAAACCTAATGAAGGCTGGGACAACAATGTCTGGAAGATGTAACAACGCATACATCTTCCAGGAAAGCCCAAGGCAGCTCCCGTGTACATGGTAAACTGGTAAAATGCCATCTTCAGGCCAGCCATTCAGCTAATGATCTGCCTTGGTAAAATGGCACTTACAAACATATTTGTCAGCTGAACCTGGAGGATAGCTTGCCTTTTAAGAGCTTCCTGTGCGCCTGGCACAGCTGCATCTTCAATGTGAAGTGTGCCATTGAGATCTACCAAAACAGCTTTTAACGCGCGGCGTGCTGCCATCCTTCATTCCCTAGGAGAGAGCAAATGAAATTAAAAATACAGTTTAGGAAACAATGGACAATTAAAAACTGGTAAGTCTTCAAAATATCATTCAGAGCTAGAAAGATACTGCTTAGTGTTAAGCTATTTCTCTCTTAGAAAAAAACGTGCTTTAAAAATTAAAAAATCCAAATTTGTTCCATAAAACGTTATAATGGTTAGTGTCTTTCTTTTGTTTGTTTTTAAAGTCTTAAATTAAAACCAGAGGAAAGGAAATGTTACTTCAGGTTTCTTAAAATAACTCTTGGTGGGACAACTCATTTATTTATCTTTGAATTTGAGAAAGTGTACTCTGAAGAATGGGTAGATGGACGGAAGCCCTAAACCAATGGCAAAATTTTTTTCATCTTTGGTTACAGACAATGAAAATGTTCTAATCGCCCATCTACACTGTTACATCCTGAAGTGGCAGGTGTGGCTCAAGGGCTACCAGGAATTATATAGGTCACAAGGAGGAAATTTCAAGTTACACAGTAATTTTGGTCAGGAGACATTTTCCTTACCTTAGAATGTCCAACTTTCCTTTGGCACATTTTCCTTTTAAAATAAGCTTACTATGAGCTGTATCACATATATAGTGGAGTATAAGGTATATGTATGGTTTAAAGACAATAAGGGAGTGGGTAAGAACAATATAGAAGCCAAAAAAGAAAAGGATGGGACTTCATTTTTAGTTTTTATAATCAAATTAACTCTCCAAAGGTACCCTAGCAATACTAAATTAATATATATATATTTGTATCTTCCAGGGGCAGAGAAGAAAATAAGGAATTCTTAGATCTCAGTAAAAGCAAGAAGCTGGGAGATGAGCAGCACACTGCAGCCTGGTTTGGTCCCACGAGCACCTGCCACACTAGGTGATGACTGAGGTTCTCCCCTGCCGCCTCCTTGGCCCCTTCAGGGAATAAGATAGAACTCAGGGCCTACATGAGGAAACACTCTCCCAACCTAAACGTTGAGACTTCACTGTAAGAACGAACCAGAAATAAGCCCACCGCCGGCACCGCAGCCCACTTCGTCTCAGTTCATTACAAGATCAACTGATTTCAAACTTGGCCGAAGGGGTGGAAGGAAGGAAGCACCTTAGCAAATTCAGAACTGTAAGCCAGCCCTGGACCCAGGATGCAAGCTAAGTTCACATTGTGTAAGATAAGTCCTCAGACAAACTTCAAAATGTTAATCAGAGTGACCTTGATTAGCAGGTGCCTGGCTGAAGCAAACATAAACCCTCCCCAAGGTATTAGTTTCAGTCCAAACAGCAAAGAAATCCCACAAATAAGATCAAATAAAATTCTAAGCACAATGAGCAAGTAACCTAAAGAAACCAGGTGCTGTAAGAGAGATCCTGCAGAAACAATAGTGCAGAAAGCAGGCCTGTAAAGGCTCCTGATAATGGAATCACCAGACTACTGTAAAATGCCTGTTTAAAATATAAAAGATACAAAAAGTATGCAGAAAACATGAAAGACTCCCAATGTACAGAATCAGAAAGTTCAAAGAATTCTGAGCAACATAAAGAGAAGTCCACACCTACACCCTGGCTGTACACTAAGGCAGAGAAAAACTTCAAAACAGCTGAGGAAGACCAGGTTACTTTCAAAGGAACAACAGACTGCGAGCTGACTGCACAGCAGTAACAATGACAGCCACAACACGTCAGAGTAATATTTTCAATGTGGTGAAAAAACAACTGTCAATCTAGGGATATATTAAAAAAAAATCCATGACCATGTTGGAGTTACCTCAGTACTACCAAGCTGTTTTAAATTAGAAAACCAATTAATGTTATTTACCATACTAATAGATTTAAAAAGTAATTAATAATTAAGTATTTAGTAGGTTAAAGAAAATGATATTATGATCATGTCAATCCATTCATGCACAAAAGCATTTGATAAAATTCAGCATCTCTCTGCCCTAAAATACTCCAAACAACATAAAAATGGAAGGGAACTTCTTTAAGCTGATAAAAGAGTATCTGTAAAAAGCCTACAGCCAACATTAGACTTAACAGTAATATACTGGTTATTTATTTATCAGTATACAACTTGTATTTTATACTGTGATATCACTTAGTAATACACTGAAAGCACTGAGGGAGTAACACAAGGATGTTACTCTCACCACTTCTATTTAACACTGCAAGTGATGCTTCAGCTAGTGCAGCAGGGCAAGAAAAAGGTGTAAGAATTGGAAGGAAAAAAGTCAGAAAATATCAAAGGTTTTCAAAAGCAACTCCCATTTACTGCTAGTGAGAGAATAAACCACTACAATACTTTTGGAAACCAGTTTGGAATCCCCATACTCTACCATCCAGCAGTTCCACTCCCAGGCACCATAGCCTTCAGAGATTCTTTCATACTGTACTGTCAGACATGAACAAAAACGTCCACAGCAGCACTGTTTGTAACAGCCAGGAACTGGAAACAATACAAATGTCTATCAACGGACAGCAGAATGGACAATTACACTGTGGTATATTCATACACAGAATATAAAAGGCAGTGGAAATGAACGAGCTACAGTTACACACATCCTAGATAACCCTCCAAAATCTACTACAGAGTCAAAGAAGCAAGTCACAAAAGCACACACACCGCGTGGTTTCATATTACAGCACTTAGGAACAGGGACGCACACACAGGTGATCAAGCTGCAAAGAGGGGCAAGGGAATGATTATCACGAGAGCGAGGCTAGTGACTCCTCCAGGGGGCAGGGAGGAGACGCAAACCAGGAGCACAGGGACGCCTCTAACTTCTTCTTGACCTAGATGGTGAGTACATGGGTGTTTTTTATTTTATAATAATTATTTAAAACTTTCATACACGTTTTACGTACTGTTGTGTAGATGACATATTTCACAGTAAAAATTAGTCCTGTTACGTTTTAGTCAGTCATTTCTCATATATTTAATATAGTTATAAAAAATTAAATTAGTCCAATCATTATACATCAGTATAATAACCTTAATCAAGTATTTTGATTTTAAAATAAATCCCTAGTTCTGTTTGTCTTTCATAATGTAGCTGCTGGAGGGAGAGGGGGTGGAGGGGGTGGAAGAGCAGAGTCAAAAAAAAAAAAGATATTAAGAGTTCTGGTTAAAGATTCTGCTACAGAATTCTCTCTTTTATAACAGTTCTCATATGGTATTCTATTTCAGATCTTTATTGTGACCTTGAAATGGAGTACTTTATCAACAGTAGTACCAACCACTATCTGCCTGAGAGGGCAGTTTGTTAGTCAAAAGAATACCTGTTTCTAGCAGCTCCATGCGGATGTGTAGCGATTAGAGTCTTTAATTTAAAACACACTGTGCCACAAAAGGTAAGGCTATGCAAAATGTAGACAAAGCATTCTCTTCTTACATATCGCGGAACCTAAAATTGCTTCTCTCAAAACTTAACTTTTATGAGACATCTACTATTCAATAAAAAAAAGTTGCCTGAGGTAATTAAAGAACAAAATATAAACAAGACTGGAAAAACAACAAAAGAATTGTACTGTTTAAAATAAAACAAAACTGTCCAATTAGAACCAGTGAATGGTCATAAAAAATATTGATAATTCTAACCTTCACTGAAGTGTCCATGTAGGGTTAATGTTACCAAAGCATTTAAAAAGCCTTTATTTTTACTTTTGCCAGTTTCATAGAACGCACTTTTAAATCCTAAAATGCTCTTCTGGAGCATATCTGAAAGAGATTAATTGAGGCCTAGGAGAACATTACTGAGGTGCCCCCTCAAACCTCAAAATATACTTCTTCAGTTAGCCCCCTGCAGGCCTTCACCACTTGGACCATGATCTCTTTTCTAGTCTGAATCTTTAATAGCACTTGTAACCTGAACTACAAGTTAGCAGCTGATAAACTATAACTGTAAAATATTAGTATCACCCCCAGTAGAACTGCGAAGGCTTCAGAGGTAGTCCGCGTGTGTTTATACTGAGTCCATGTCCTACCACCTCCCATGGCTTGGACAACTTACGTGGGATACACTTCGGAAGAGTCATAAACAATTGATACTGACACATGTTCAATGCAAAGAACAAAGTAAATTCTCTTTCCTTTCCAAAGGAACTCTTCAAGATACTTCAGAGGACATCTCTCCTTGAATATCCCAGGGGTATCTCAATCCAACAAGTTCTCATGACCCTCAAAGCTGCTCTTCAACCTGCGATCTTTATGAGTGAATGGCAGCACCATCAACACAGATGTACCCACCAGCCTCTGCCTCGCCTTCCTCGCACCCAATCAAGGGACCAATCACGTGCTAGCTCCGGTATGGTCTTGAATCCACTCACTTCTCTGCATTGCTCAAACTATCTTAGTATTGAAATCATCATTTCTCACCTAGCCGATTTCAATACCTCCCAAATGTCCTCTCTGCTTCGAAACTTCTCCCTATTATTAGTCCCAAATCCATTCCCTGAAATGCAACAGTGCACAGTGGTTAAGTACAAGAACTGAGGAGTTGTACATGACTGGACTTGAACCTCGACTCACTAGCTATGTGAACTTGGGCAATTTTCTTAACCTCTTAGCCTAGTTTCTTCATTTCTAAAGTAGAAAGAATAACACTCATGTATAATGGTTGATTGGAGGATTAAAGGAAGTAATATATGTAAAGTGCCGTGAACAGTGTTCCACACACAGAGATGCTGGCTTTGGGTTATGTATGTACTGGGAGCTGGGGGGCTACATGATGGATGTATCAAGGGTTACAAAAATCACAGGATAAATATGATGCAATATCCTAAGGCATCAGTGTAACTTGGATTTGAGAAAACATCTTAAACCAAAATAAGGATATATTGTGGCATAAAATAAAAAAACTTGCATAAATATTTAAAAAAAGAGTTCAATAAAAATCACTTCTCCTAGGTTAGGGCTCTTCAGAGCATGTCTCTTAAACTCCTTGGCGAGCACAAATTCTCTTTTCTTCCCCATGATTCCAGTCAGAAAGTCTGCAACCACTGCAAACACTCAATAAATAATGTTATTGTGCAGTCACTCCCCAATGCCCCCAAGATAAATTACGAACAATGAACACTGCTGCCCAGAACCCCTCTCCAACTCACTTGTCTCCACTCCTGCACTAAAGTTCAATGGCACTGCGGTTGCCCACAAGTCCCATCTACACTTTACCTCCCACATCCCTGGACTGTTATCTGAAATCATTTTTGCTCCCTAAATTCTACCCCGCCGGCCCCCTACATCCTCCCTTTCCCCGGTCAACCCCTTCAGTCCGTGGTTCTCATACAAATTATCATTTCCTTGGCATTCCTGAGTCCAACTCCCTTCCTTCCAGGGCTGGGCCAGGATCCCCCATCACTCATCACTCTGCCCACTCTGCGGAGCTCTGTGAGGAAAGGGGCTGTGTTACCTGTACTACTGATCGCTCAATAAAGACTTCTGAATTAACTCAATTCTTGAATTCGTCTCTGTAACTGGAAGGCGTCCACAATCTAACCGAATTGAGACCCACTCCTTCTCCTGGGTGTGCAGGGACCTCAGGACCGGTCCCGCACTCTGTCCCTGCGCAAGTTCCAACGCCCGGCAAACGCCCGGCTGCCCAGAAGGGACGCCAGCTAAGAAATGCAGCCCAGAGGAACGTCCCCAGGAAGAACTAACGCAGCGCAGCTGCCACCTGCCCCTGGGCTACAAGAAGACCCGCGCATCCTCCGCCCCGCAGAAGCGCCTCCGGCCCCGCTCCGCGCACGCGCGGTAGCGCCGCGGCCGAGGAGCCGCCCCGGCCGAGAGGGGTGTGAGTCCTCGCGGAGCGAGCGCGCGGGTTGGTCCAGGCCCCAGGAGGGTGGTGGCCTAGAGACACAACGGGTATGTCCCCAGCCTGCTCACAAAGGAATGCAGCCTCCAGACAGGCGGGCGCTCCCCTGCCTCGGAGCGGCTCCTCACCCCGACTCCGCACGCCGTCCTCAGCAAAGGCCCCGCTAGCAGGGAAGTCAGTCAGCAAAACCGCGCCCTCCGCGGCGTCCTTGCCGCGAGTCCAGGGAGCCTGGGCAGCTCCCTGATGACGCCGGAAATGGCCCGGCCCGCACCGGAAGTCCCGCCTCCCCGCTCCCGTCTCCGCCCCACCCGCCTAGAGTTCTTCCGGGTTTAGGACGCTCACTACTAGGTCAGCTGCTACTCCTTCACCACCCTTGAGGAGATTGAGTTGTTTTTAAAACCGGCTTCCTCGAGGGCGGGGCCTACTGGGCCTAGATGCAGGAGGGAAAACAAAAGCTTCTGCCTTTGCTCGGCATCTGTTTGTCTTTCCACAACAGTGTCGCTAAACTAAGTTATTATCAACTTTCTTTGCTGCCATCCGCCCTCGTTCCATCACTTCTGTTATCAAGTCCAAGTTTGTATTCCTTGCCTCAGAACAAGCCAGAGGCAGACAGGTGTTGGGGCGAGGATTAGAGATAGATTTTATCTGGAAAACCAGCAAATGGAGAAGAGAGTGGACTGGTGTCCCAGAGAACCATCTTACTTGAGTTATAATTCAGACTTATTTTACATTGAAAGGGTTACGGTTAGGTTGTGGCTGGTTGTTGCAAACTTCTCCGTGCTGGCCAGACCCTGAAATGGATGTGATGATCCTCTGTTCTTTCACCTGTCTACATAGGTCCTGTAAGAATGTTCCTCCAACGAGACAAGTGTTATTTTCTGTACTCTTAACTTTTTATCTATGTATGAATGTAATGTTGTATCTTTAAGTCAAGCCTGGGAGGCAGAGCCTTGAGAACGGGCCATTATGTGTATTTCAGGCTATAGGCAACATTCCTTTACAAAGTTGCAGAGCCTGCATGACTAAGCACAGGCAACAGAGCACAAAGGTTAGAGATAAAAGAATAGCTCTAATATGGAGTCAGGTTTGTTCAGGTTTGTTCTCTGTTACACTTCTCGCTTATTCTTAAGGGCTATCTCAGAAGTGTGTCCTTGATAGTTTCCTTGAAATACCCAATCTCTGAAGCCATCATTTCCTGCTTTACTACTTTAATAGCATACTTATTGCTGTTTTATTAACCACCCCCACTGGCAGCAACAGCTTTCTCTTCCCGCATCAGCCTTCTCTTCCTGCATCAGCTATCCCTTACGACGCTGGAAAGGAAATTTACACTGTCAAGTTTCCTAGCCTGCCTGAGAGAGATAAGTATCTTGGGATGCACAGAACCACCTCTCTCACGGCTCCTTTCCCACACACATCTTGGGAATTTCTACTTGTCTCCCTTTGGTCCAAATAAGTTAAACCCCTTGAGTGCAGAAATGGTCATCTTATGAACTCTCTATGAAAATGACTAAATGAAAAACCTTCAGGAGCAGTCTGACATAACAAAATACACATTCTGGTTTACACATAGGGAACCCTTTGACAAAACTGCTGCTTCGCCCTTGACTGGGGACTTAAATGCTGCTAGAACACCAATACCCCCTCTGCCCATTGCTGCAGTCAGCCATGTTGTAAGCTATAACCCTTTCTGTCCCCCGGACTAGAGACCCTCTGCTTTTCCTCCTCACTAGGTCTGGAGGTTTTGTTTTATGTTTAAGTCTAAGTTTTCTGTGTGAGGGCCTATTTGGTTGAAGGAAAAGGAACCTGCTTCTAGTTTCCACTTCAGAACTAGGAGTCATGTCTTTGACATGATTAAAATACCACTGAAGGATTTTAAGCATGTATTAACATTAATACAGTCATTTTTCTAAATGCTTACTCTGGCTGCAATGTGAAGGATAGACGGGAGAGGTGCCTAAGTGTCTATGAGACCAGATAGGAAACTACTGCAGGGCTACAAGAGAGATGTTTAAACTAAAATGTGGGAAGCAAAGCAAACAAGACAAATTCAAGAGGTCTTTAGGAGGTAAGAGTCAGAAATTGGTGGTAGATTAGATTAAGGGTAAGGGACAGGAAGGCTTCAAGATAATTACTAGGTCCCAGGTTTGGGCAATTTGGCACTGTAACTGATGGTGTCATCCACTATGATGTGGGATAATGAAATAGGACTGGTGGCTTCCTCCTCAACAAGACTCAAATGGCTTTGTTTGCCAAAGAGCAAGATTAGTAAAGATGGGATGGGACCTCAAAAGGGGAACTCAGTAAAGAAAAATATGGGGCAAAACCCCAGGGGAGTGGACATGTAAAGAAAACAGTATCAGAACTGAAACAAAGAGTAGGAGTCCAAAACTTATCTTGATCATTAGTACCCATGGACAATGCCCAACTCAAGGTCCCAGGTCCTTGCACAGAATGTCTTCACAACACATGACGTCTAATGACCAAACAAGGGCCAAGGAAAATTTTAGCAAAAAGAACTCCATTTTGCTGGGTATCAAAATTTTATTATTGGTAATAAATTTGTAAGTCAGTAAGAAAATGATTCATTTCACCAAAAACATTTTACTTCAAGAGAACATCCCTTTGGTTGGGGTACATCTAGAATCAAAGGTGACCTGGAAAAGATAAGACATATATCACCTGGAGCTGACTTCTGTTCTGAAACAGTTATTGACAGATGAAGCACCCAAGAACTGAGGAGGAGTTAGGAAGTTTATTTAAGTTACATGACAGAAGGTTCTGGTTGGCATTTCAGCAATATCCTGCCTATTGTACTTAAACATACTGCTTTTTCTCAAGTCATTTCACAAGCCCATATACACACGCCACTATATACACCTATAGAACACAGATTACCTTGCCTACTCTATATAAAGCATGGATTAAAAAAAATTACTATTTAATCATGTTTTTGAAGGCTCAGGGTTTTGTGGAAGCACTCTAGGAAGCTTGATCAAAGTGAGGGGGAGGCTGAACAGTGGGTCTTTGGGCCTTATCCCTGATTCAACTGAAATAAAGAAATTGACCTGCCTCATCTGTTTTAGATATTGGAGCATTACAGTTGTCACTATTCCTTTGACAATCTGGTCCTGCTGTTAACAATCGAAGTTTGAAAACCACTGTACTTGATTACGGATTAAGGTATTAATCTGGTTAACACTGATAAAGAGTCTTCACCACAGGAGAGAGGCATATAGATACCGTTCAGGAATACATAAAACCATTAACATCATGAATATTTGGAGTTCAGAACGATCACAAATTGTTAATCCTAGGAATGGCTAAGGGAGAGGATGTGGGCAGGCAAGCAGGCACTTAAGTTACTATCTACTAAAATACGGTGCTGTAGTTAGAGTCGCAACTGCTCTGGGGGAACCATGGTTAACCTGTGAAAGCTTACAGACCTCTCTTCAGGCACAGTAAAGCTACAATTTTCTAAGTGGTCTCAAGAGATAAAATATTTTGATGTTCATGTTTCACTGCTTAGAACCGCTTTGCTACAGAATTCTCTGATCCTGCCCTGCTGGGACTGTTCCCCATTGGAATATGAACAGTATCCTGACACTAAATGAGCATGAAGGTGTGTTGTAATGGCTCACATGAAAATATCAGGCCAAGGTCTCTCTTTTCTTTCTTTTTAAAATTCTGTCTGGCTCATGGACTGTGGGAGTGCCCTCAATTAACTGCTTCTTTTAAATCTTCTTAGTGGCTTAAACTCAGACTCATGCATCAGATCTTTGTAAGGCCAGAAGAACATTGCCTGTAAGTGCCAAATACGTTACTCACATGAGCCAAGTAATCAACTAAGGGTTCCCGGTACAGTTCTCTGGTTCAGTTGCAAGGACCCCACGGCCCAGGGATCTTCCACCCCTCCAGCTGAGGCATGGCCAACAGGCATCCAATACCTGTTCCAACGTTTCAGAAGGAATTTAAGTCACAGAATAAAAGTTGACATGAGTCTTCTTGATGATGACAGCAATTCAGTTAATTCATGAAGAAAAAAATGGAATATGAATGTTTACTTCCCTTAAATCTGTGTTCAGTGATTTTATAGCAAAGAATACATATATGAAGTATTACACACAAAATGAGATTAATTCAGTTAACACTGACAGGTATGTACTAAGGTACAAAAACAAATGCTTGAGTTGGAAATTTAACTTTATTTACAAATGTTCTCCTGTAAACAAAAATGCCATTCCATCCCCTTTAACATATTATAACTAATTTCCAGAAAAACCATTTACATAGTTTTAATCTTTCTGTATAAAACAGTATTATGAGATAAACAAACATGGGATGGTCTAAGACATAAAAACAAAACAAAAAACAATTTATCTACCATGAATGTTCTATTGACTGACAGAATGAAGAATTACAAATCACACCCCTCAATGTGCTACTCCAAGAAATGGAAACGTGATAATTTGGGGGAGTAAACATATGACAATAAAGTCTTCTTACACAGTATGGTTCAATGGTGATTGTTTAGGATTGCTCTTGCAGGCTTTTATGCTGATTTTATAAAATAAGTCATCATTGTTAAAAGGGCATAGACTTTTCCACATAGATTTTTTTACCAATGGAAATATGTAGATACTGATCTGGGCTCATCATTCAGGCCAATTAATAAAACAACAAACACATGAAAAGAACTTAAAAATAAAAACACAATCATCATGTGACTCTCTGACTTACAAAATTAGGAATCTCCCTGAAGTCAGAAAGTATTGCTCCTCAATAGTTACTACAAATTTGAATTTTTCATGGCTGAGACAGTATACAGATAAAGTATTTAACCAAAGAGTTAAAATAAAATAATCCAAATTACCTATTTATCATTTTATATGTAGGAATTACTTTTTAAAAATCCTTTAAATTTTACCTAGGAGGACAGTCATTCTTACATCATGGCTAAGTCACAAGGAACTTCAAAACTTTGAAAGAAAAAATTCATCCCTGAGAAGCGAAAGAGAAAAATCTCTAAAAACACAGAAGTGACAGTCCTGTACCCTTTAAACAATCTTTACCATAGCATGAACTCTTGTTAATAGTTAGCAATCAAATGTATCCAATCCTGGATAGTTACTGCCTCTGATGATCTGATCTTTTTGTAACGAAACTGTAAGTGCAACATGTAAAAAATCAGATAAATAGGGACGTGGGTTTTATTGTCAGGTTTAGATTTTTGTCAAGTCCAAGGACAGCCAGGTAAATAAGATATGTATATTCCAATAAAGACTGAAGTAGTAACTTCTGGCAGCTCTTCTTCTGAGTCTCCACTTCCCCCATTGATCTTCACCCAAATAGTAAAAGTAATACAATTGCAATTGAGTTTACTATTATCAATGGCACTGCAAAGAAAAAAAAGTTTTTTATTATAAAGAATGTATCAGAAAAAAAACTAAGTCATAGTTACTAGCATCCAGGAAGGATGGAAATACTTAATAATATGTCATCATAATCACACTGCAAATCCTTATAACATTCAAACATGCACTAGATCATAAAATCCAAAACTTATCTGAAAGGGGACTTATGGGACCTTTAGTTTTTCTCTTGAAAGCCTTACAAGACTCTAGATGACTCTACTCCTTGGAAGCAATAGTTTCCAAAAGGCAAGAACACCACTGTCTTTCAACTGCGAGGTAACATATAAACAGATTACGCCACTGGGCATCAAACAGCTTAGACAGAGAGAAGAGGCAAGCTAGGAAAGAAACCAGGAAATTTTAAGCAGTAAAGCCAAGTTAAAGAGAAGTTCCCGTTACAAAAATGGTATGTGACAGCAGTCACACTTGGAAGCTCTGTTACTTAAATCAAACCACAAAATTAAAACCTAAGAGTATTCCACTAGTTTTTCTTCTTACCTCTCATCACAGTTCGTACAGATCGAATAAGGTTCATTAGCTGAGATTTAATTCCTGGCTCTTCTCCGAATCCACCAATTCCCTGGTCTGTTCCCCAGCCAACTGCATAATATAAAGATGATTAGCTGTGTGAAAATGTATTATGTACTCACCTTGCTCTCTCATTAGTTACCTTCTGAAAGACGATCTTGAGTCTTTGTTAAAAACATAAAATAAAGTCACAGGACTTAAAAACTTTACAGTATATTTTTTTACTTTTGACAAGTAGCATAAACTCATTTAATTTCTACTTTGATTTTACAAAATAACTAGTCTAATAAATTATTCCATGGCATTTAGTTCAGAGATGACTTGTTACACCCTGACTGTTTTCTTTCTCCTTTTTTTAAAACTATCAAACAAAACATCTTTTTCAGGTGAGAACTGAAAACCACAGAATATTGTCAAGTTGAATAATTAACGAGCTCAACTCAGAATTTATAAAATCCAACATCGGCATCAGTGTAAAAGCACTGTAGCTGAGATCCACCGTCTGTACCTCCTGGGGGCACGGTGATGTCAACCTGGTCGCAGCCTGGTTAGGCTCACGGCGCGCTCTAACCTGCCAGCAGATGCACAGCTTTTCAACTTGATCATTCCTCCTGATTTCTCAATTTTGAGGTAAGGAACTTAGCCTACTACCCAACTTAATTTCCTGTAAATGAGTCTTTTACCTTCTTCTAAATCATTTTCCTGATATTAAGAGTCATTATTTCTTTACGTTTATCTCCTAGTTCTTTTCTTCTTGCCTTACATCCTTCTAGAGGCTGCCATGTCCTCGTTTCGGCAATGTCTTTCTCTTGTCCTCATTTCAGGTCCACTTTCCATATCTCATATGACTGTATTTTTTTTAATCTCATATGACTACAGGGCTTAATTAATTCCTGACATGCTAACCCTTAAACTTGAAGACAGAGAACAAGCCTTAATTTTGTACATGAAAGAACCAAGTATGAGGTAACAAGATTTTACTTTGCTTAATCAGCTTCTGCTTGCTTGAAATCAAGGTTAAATAATGGTTGCTTGCTTTTTTGTCACATCAACACTGAGGTATGTTGTGGTATAAAACTAATTTAAAGTTCAGATTCACAACTGAGTTGATATGTTTTGACTCCAACTCACCCTTCAAGGCCTAGCTTCCCGGCCGCCCACAGGGGTGGACAATTTTCGAGCCCCTGTGGGGCAGCCTTCATCACAGTGGTTACTGTCACAGCTTCTACTGTCTCTACTATTTCAACAGAGGCCTCAGCAGTCTTACCTCAGCCTCTTGAGTTTTCTCCCTTCAAGGGTCAGATCTTTCTAGCTCACAATGTGTGATGATTCCCACTTCCTACTGAGTGGAGTTAAAAAACTCCTTAAACTGACAGGCTAGTCTCGTATCATACCGCAACCCTCCAAGTATTCCCCCTTACACTCAGTTACCCACTAACTGGTGTACATGTTAAACGCAGCTTCTCAGTCTAGGTCTGTCTGACATCAATGTCAGGGCCTTTCCTAAGTCCCTCCCATGCCATAATAGACCTTTCTTTTTGCTCCTAGATTGTAAGTTAAAAGTTATAAATTCCTGGATGATGGGAACTGAATTTAGTCCGTCTTCACTTTCCCCTCTACCCCACCCCAGAGCAAATACTTAGTAAATGTTTGTGGAATTAAGGTGAATTTATAGCAGACAGAGTTAATCTTGGATAAAGAAAATTAGGGTAAATTCTACGATCATAGATAAAACTTGCAAAGAACCCTATTTCTTTACTTTTAAGACACATAAAGTATAACATGAACCAATCATTCAACTGCAGTTTTAGGGGAGGGGAAAAGAAATCCTCCAGGATTACGTGCACACCACTATAGAAGCTGGAAACAATTCCAGCTGGTCCACCTGCCTCGTTCTTCCTACTAGATCTGCTTCTCTCCCTCGAGCAAATATACTCATGCTGCTTCTCCATTTACTTTTACCGTATCACAGGTTCTACTAGAACTTCTTCCTTCCACACATCTGTCTCACTCCTCCAGGCAGCTCAATCAGCATTTTCCACTCCAAGGCAGTCCTGTTTTTATAATCTAAGTTCAAAGGCATAGCACCAGCCTTTAACTACTTACAATGTGGTCAAAACTATTTCATATTAGCGTCACTAGACAGACATAAAACCCCAAATGACCACCAGCACCAGCTGTATCATTTTCTAAGCTAGTTTAGTCTTACTCATATAAACCTATTTGACAGCTCTGCACAATAAGAAAGTAGCCTGGTTCTGGTTAAACACAGTGGTTACTGTAAGGAAGGAAAAACTTTTCCTTGACCCTCTTAGGATCCCTGGCTAGGTCTGAAGATTAAACTGACAGAGTAACAGGAAAAAAAAAACATACAAGCTTATTAAGCTTTTAAATATATCTGGGAGCCTTCACAAGAGAATAAAGATCTGAAAAAGTGACTAGAGCAGGAAGCTTTTATGAATTTCAGACAAAGGAATAAATTTGTGAAGAATTAACAATACAAAGGAGTGTACACTATGGGTAGTAAATGGGGAAAAAGTACAGTCTGTTAACACAGACTTCCAGGCCCTAAATTCCCCATCTCTAGTGATAAAAATGTCTCCCTTCCTCCTGGTACAAGGAAGGCATCTTTCACGTGGGAGATTCACTCCTGCTTTCAGAAAAGAAGGGCCAGGGAGGGAGAGGGGCAGTGATCTCTGCTTCTGCTGTTTTCTCAAACTCCTACAGCTTAAGATATTCAATATGCCAAGGTGCCTTATTTTGGGGTAGTGTGTCCTGAACTCCATCAATGGATACACACTTTTATCTCCTCTTTTAATGTCACGAGTAGGATAACAAGTTTTGTCTCCAGGCAAAACTCCACGCAAAACTGGGAGAATAAAAAATAAATGTTAGAGTAACTGATGTAGCAGGGGAAGCTGAAGGTTAAACTTTCAGGGAGGACACAACAAAAAACTGAGGTGAGTCGTGCTGAGAACCTTGGAAAGTTGAGAGAAACTTTAAAACGCCAGTGAGGACGACACAGCTGAAACACAGGAGGACTAACTGCAAGTCTCTACAAGGGTAGTGAGTGCTGCTCCCCCCTCCCCTCCCAGCCCCTTCCCTAGACTGAACCGATGGGAAGAGTCACCCCCTCAGAAGACAGGGGTTTACTCTCAGCACACACGGAACGCAGGAGCTCTGGACTTGGGGATGTCCAGGAAAGGTGGAAGGAATGAAAGTCTGCTGGAGATGGGGGAAAGGGAGAAGGGAGGTATGTTTGCACTTGTGCTTACACACCATGAGTGTGCTGCTGCTCATATAATTGTGCTAAACACTTCCACAGGAGTAAGTACATGACTTAGAACTTGGAAGAGTTGAAAATAATTGCTTTTGAGGAATGGGAGAGGTTGAGGAGATGGGGCAGGAGGCTTCTCTCTTTCTCTATAAACTGAAGAGGTTTATGACTTTAAAACCACATACATACCCTGCTTCCATAAAAAGAGAAACGACTTTAAAAAAAAAAGCCTACAGAGATGCTCCTCTATTGGAGAAACCCCTCTGGAATGAGGCCTTCCTCTCCCGAACAGGCACAGCCTGAGGGCAGGGATGAGCTCCTCAAGTGTGGGGCTTCCACCGTGAGTCACTTTGAATATTTAAAACTGTTTTAAAACCACCTTGCTATATGGTATTGTTGGTTTCCTTTCCTTTACTTACTTTCTGGAAATTAATCATTGCTCAAATTACCAATCCTTTCCCTCCGTGGCTGAAGTCTCTTAGATGGTTAAAGGACTTGTTTTAAGTACTTTGTAGATTATGCACTCAATTTTTATTAAATAGAGACGTTGATTTCCAACAATCTTTTTTCTCTTTTAGACCCATTCCAAAAAGATGTTTAAATATATTTTTGTCAAATTATATTTTTACATAAGGAGAGGAGTGACTCCCAGAAAAAAATTTATCTTCCAACTGCGCTTCAACAAAAAAAGGATAAAACTCTACAATATTGGGAGTACCATAATTTAAGCATCAGCATTGAAATAATTTTAAGAGTTATTAGCTAATTTTAGCCTCTCTATTTTTATGCCAGTAGAATGAAAAAGAAAACTGAATTTTGGGTAGAGAGTAAATTATCTGTTTTCTCTCCAACTGCTACTTAGGGAGTCTCAGTTGTTTTTCAAGGAACCTGGCCAAACCTTTAAAGAGCTTTGCTTTTCTTTTTTTTTAAGGAGAAATATTTCAGCTTTCTTGCCCACAGCTAGAGGGCCTAGCAGAGAACAAATGATCAGACCAGGCAGCAGTAGTTGCTGCCGTAATTTCAGGAATGAACTTAAATAGAAGTTACTAACTGCAAATACCACACACGTTCTTCCACTGCTGGGACTTCAAAAAGTCACACACAAAATGGCAATCCATCCAGGTTCAGCTAACAATGCTCAGCTAGATACACTTTGATGAAAAACAGTATCTGCTACAGTTTTGAGAACTGGCTGACCCTGGCAAGTCTCAGCATCTTTTGAGATCAGTTTCTGTATCTGTAAAGGAGAATACATGTGCTATACTTTGTCCCCACATGTAAGTCCTTCCCAGATCGCCACTCTGGGCACCAGACCTGTATATGCAAGTGCCCACGTGTCACCTCTTCAAAGTGTTAAAGGTACTTAAAAATTGGCTAATTTCTATTCCTATTTCAGGACTCAGCTTTTAATGTTGTTTCCTAGGAACTGACACTGTCCTGATTCAACCAGGTTACATTCCCGTGGTTCTTACCCAATTCTCTTCCTTCAAACAAGTTAGCCTAGACTCAACTGTTTGCGTTCTGCCATTAGACTGTTCTACCATCCGACTCTAAGCTATGAAAACAAAGACGCCGTGTCATGCTCACTGCGACCTCTCTCCCACCGAGGTCACAGTGACTGGCCTATTTGTTACAAGGAGAAAAGAAAAACTGCCTGCCACCAACTCTAGAAACCTCCCACTTCATCAGCTAATCCTTCCTCCTTTTCAGTGAAGAAAGTATGGTGCCATCTCCTCCATCTGTGCCTTAGAACCCATCCCTATCCACCTTCTTAGAAACCTTGAACTACCAAATATCTCACTTCTGTCCTACATCTTTCATTTTTCTCTCATTACTAGATCCTTTCCATAGCAATTCTTTTTTTTTTTTACTTTTAATTACTTAACTTTTAAAACATACCTATCACTTAGATTTAATAATTGTTCATTTTTGCCTTATGTGCTTCATCTTTTTTCTGCTTGAATATTTTAAAAATAAAATGCTGGTGCTATAATATTTCACTTCTAAATATTTCAGTATGCATCTTCCTCACACTGAAGATTTACAGTGATTCCTTAATATCATGTAGTAGCTAGTCCATATTCAAATTTTATCAAATGTTCCCAACATCTTTTATAGTTGATATGTTTAAGCCAGAATTCAATCAAGGCCCACATGCTGCATATGAATATCTCCCTTACATCTCTTTTTGTCTTTCTCGTATTTTGTATATTTGCCTCAGTGGTCACTTCCTCCCCACTTTTCTCATGGCACTGATTTGCTGAAGAGACCTGGCTGGCTCTGTCACTGCCGAGACATGCTCAAGCTCTCCTACCTAAAAACAAAACCACCATAAAACATATCCCTGCATCCCCGTCCAGCATCCTTTCTTCATTTCCTTGAACTTAGTGATGCAGTTGGATGATCCTCCCATTTCCATTCTGTCACTTTCCACTCACTTCTCACTCAACCCCATTCCAATGTGGATTTCGCCCACTGCTGCAGCTGCTCTTGTAAAATCACCAACGACCTCTACTACCCTTAGGACGCCTTTCAGTCTTTATCTTGCTTGGCTTGTCAGAACATTCCACTCCTCCTTCAAATACTCCTTGGCGCTTCTGTGAAACCCCACTGTCTAGATTTCCCCATCTCCCTGTTTCGCTCTCGCATCATTTCTCCTGTCAGCTCTCCTATCTCTACCTAAACATTACACACTGGAGATTTTAGGACTGCCCTGATGAACAAAGTACCCTACTCCTTCCCTGAGCAATTTCATCTCTTCATATGGCTTCATTTATCATCTGTGGTTGACAATCTCAAATTTCAGTCTCCACTCTGGCTCTCGCTTCTGGTCTACGGACTCAAGTCCAACTGGCTAGTCCACATCTCCACTTGCATTATCTCCCAGAAATCTCAAACTCAGCATGTCCAAAACTTATTTCATTATCTCTTCACCTTCTTACCTCCACCCCGCCAATTTTCCTCCAGGGCTCACTGACCTTAGTAAAGGTACTAATCGTCACTCATTTGCTTACACCAGAAAACCAAGAAAGACCTTTGCTTTTTCCTCTCTCCTCATTCCAATGTCCATCAGTAAATTCTGTCTTTTCAAACTTTAAAATATCTTCTGATTTGTATTAGTTTCCTAGAGCTACCATATCAAAGCACCACAAACTGGGTGGCTTAACACAACAAAAGTTTATTTTCTCGTGGGGAGGGTAGAGCTCAAGTGGTAGAGTGCATGCTTAGCATGCATGAGGTCCTGGGTTCAATCCCCAGTGCCTCCAGTAAAAGAAAAATGAATAAATAAATTACCCTCCCCCCAAAAGTTTATTTTCTAACACTTCTAGAGGTCAGAAGTCCAAAACCAAGGTGTTGGCAGAGCTGGTTCCTTTTGGGGGCTCTGAGGGGTAATCCTGTCCATGCCTCTCTCCTAGCTCTGGCTGTTACTGCCAGTCCTTGGCATTCTTTGGCTCATGGCTGTATCGCTCCAGTCTCAGCCTCTGTTGTCTCAAGACCTTCTTCCCCCTGGGTGTGTGTGTCTCTGTATCTCTCTCCTGACAGGGACACCTCATTGGGTTTAGTGTCCATCCTTATCCAGTATGACCTCATCCTAACTTGATATCACCTGCAAACATCCTATTTCCAAATAAGATCACATTCACAGGAACCAAGGGTTAGGAGTTTAACATGTCTTTTAGGGGCATACAGTTCAACACACGACATGATTCCTTCTACTTTTCTGGACAGCGTAGTGGTGAAGAGATGGACTCTTGCATCAGGCTGCCTAGACTGAATCCTGCCTCTGCCACTTCCTAGCTGTGTGATCTCAGGAAAGTCATCTACTCTTGTGCTTCAGGTTTTCCATCACTAAAGCGGGGATGAAAACAGGACTTGTCTCATGGGTTGTTGTGAGGGTCACACAAATGAATACGTGTAAAGCACTTGATGCAGATCCTGGAACGTGCTAGGTGTTAGTTACTTTATTATATGCACTCAACTTAGGTTATATCCACCATCTCTCCCTGCCCAATTTGGAGTGGTGCTTTCCGCATCCACTCTTCTCCACTTCCAATCTGTGCTCCACACAGTAACCAGAATGATCTGGCAAATAACACAGATCTGGTCCTGTCACTGCCCTGCTTTTTCCATGCCAGTGTTCACATCAGCTCTTACTCCTCACCTCCTGACCCTTCACTTCATTCATATAACTTACTTATCAGATTTGGGGTTAGACACACTTCCTCCAAGCTTCCAAAGATTCACAGTTACTATCTCCCAGCACCTCTCTTCCATAACATTCTGCATACTTGTTATTGGTGCTTGTTCAGTTTTTTTTTAGATTAACTTCTATTAGAAGGGCAGGGTAGCCTCCCTCAGCTCCTATTACGTGGGCCTGGCACGTAATTTGTGCTCAAAAAATCTCTCTTAAAGGAATAAATGAAATAAAACAATCTTGTTCATGGGTTTGAGTTTCGGTGACCCCCACAGGCATATCTGGTAAGCTGTGACATATGATACACATCATGCAGTATCCTGCCTTAACTGTGCCTCGTACGGAACGAAGCAGGCTGCCCAGGAGGCAAGGAGGTCTCTAGATTCTGGGATGCCGGTAGGCTTAACTTCTGTCCTCTTTGTATTCTTAGATTCTAGCCTGGCACATCGTAGGCACCCAATAAACTGTGCTGAATAAGCTTTTCTTGAAACGTGGATGGCAGGATGTCGTGATACTCCCAACACTTTCCCTTTCCTCTTATTCCCAAAGCCCAGGAACCCCTATGGTCCTCCACCACCTCATTCTAATTACCGATGCTCCAAAACGAGCCACGCCCCTCCCTCTTGAACTGAAAACTCATGCCCCAGGTTTTCGACTACGTCAAAGAGGAAAAGTGCATTAAATTCGTAACCTGAACTGGTCTCAGGCAGAGGGGCGTCCCTGGCTCATCTCCACATCCTCCCATCCCGCCCCGCCCCCAGGGCCCGGCACACAGCGGGCGTCTGTTGGACAATCTTCACCCCACTGTGGAGCCCAAACCTGGTGAGAAGGAAGTGGCTCGGCTTCCCCACCCAAGGAAGGGCCCCAGGCGGAGAGCCCTCGGCCGCGCCTCCTTCCCGGCCCAGGCTGTCCCCTCGCGCGGCCCGACTCGGGGCCGGGGCCGCGCCCCCGGAGCGCCGCCCCTGCCGCCCCTCAGCCCGACCCCGCGGCCCTACTCACTGTTCTTGAGGAAGCGCTCCTCGTGCAGCACGGCGATGGCATTGACACACAGCAGGGCCGCCTGCAGCAGCGAGTACAGCGTAAAGGCCATGGTCACCCGCCCCGAGGCCCAACGGATGCCGCTCCCGCCGCGGCCGGGGACGTGGCGCCGCCGCCGCCGCCGCCGCCGCCGCCGCCGCCGCTCTGCTACGGCAGCCAGTGAGGCCCAAAACGCGCTCTCGGCTAAGACCCGCCCTCACCCGGCTAAGACCCGCCCTGCGCTGACGTCAGCAAGGCGTGGCTGCTTAGTGGTCCAGATCTGCTCGGGCCAGTGCAGCAGCCACGAATGGGTACTGAAGACTCAAAACTGTGGCTTGCCCGAATGTAGGTGTTGGAAATGTGAAATACACAGGATGAAAACAAGAACGGGAAAATCTCCCAATAACTTACAAATGTTGACTACATGTTGAAATGATAGTTTTAATATATTAGGTAAGTAAAATAAATTACTAACATCAATTTTTACTACTTATTTCTACTTTTTTTGTTAAAAAGTGGCTATGAGGATACTGATAAAAACATGTGAGGCATGTCCAAAACTTCTGTTGGACAGTGTTATACTAGATGTGCCCTAGAACTGTATGAGATGTCAATACGTAATTCCTGTTTCACAGATGAAGAAAGGAAGGCTTTGGCAAATAAACCTTAAAAGAAATTTAAAGTAAACTAGTATGTCTTAAAATTACTCAGTGAGAAACATTCTCTCCTTGATCAAACTCTAGCAGGCCCTCTGAGCCCTCTTCTCGATTAGATCTCAGCGTTGGACTATAAAAACTACAGATTCTCAACTCAGTGATATCATCCACTCCCCTTAACCCCATATTAACAAGCTTAAACCTAACATAGTTTCTAACAGCTCAAGTCATCCCTAGGATGGCCCCAGCCCCCCTTAAAGTGCCTCCCTGAGAAAGCTCAAGGCTCCCAAAGAATTTACTGTTCGTTATAGTAAAGACCTGCAAATAGGGTCCTGCCCACCCTTTCTTAGAGCATTAGCACTTATTAAAATGAGTTCACATGGGATGGGGGTATAGCTCAGTGGTTAGAGTGCGGAGGTCTTGGTGATTTAATCACCATTTAAAAAATGGGTTTACAATTGTGAATCTTTCCTCTGTCTCTTTGAGATGTATATGCATCTCCTACACTTCACTGAGTGTCTTTCTCGGGTACCTGAAAGCATTTCCTTTGAAGTGTAATCATGAGGAAGGAGAAAGGCCTCCGTCTCCCAGCCTCTGTGGGAGGGAAGAATCCTAGTTTTGATGATTGCCCCCTGACAGACACCGCTGGCCTAATCAGCATTTACACTGACCACGCATTGGTAATTTTTCACTTCCCTGACTCTACTGAGCCCTGCTCACTTCCCTTATGTACTCCCTCATTCTCCCTTTAAAACGCCCAGTTACCTCTGCACAAATGAAAATTGCAATAGAATATTATTGATTACAGTCTGTCTTTACCACTGTAACTGATGCCCAGCTTTGTTTATCTTTGACAGCAGCAGTAAGAGGCTGAGTTCAATCATGGCAAATTTTAGATACTTCTTGAAAGCAAGTATGCAAAATAATCATTTCCTGAATTTCTCAGGTTCCCTTAAAAAAAAAAAAAAGGAAAAAGCAGCACATTAGTCTCAGGAAGGATTTTGGAAGCCTGTATGTTGCTGCTGCTGGAAGAGACATCAGCAAAAAAAAAAAAAAAAAAAAAAAGAATAATTAGTTAAACTCCCAAGAAGAGATTGAGCTTAAAGAGGACAACTAGTTAGTGCCTACAGGGAAGAAGAGATGTACCATTTCCCACAGATACACATAAACACTATCTCCAGAATCGGCCTTAGTGCAAATCAGGTAGGGAGGAACACAAGAAAATAAAGTAAGGGAATAAAAGAAACAACAGGATGCCAACAAATTCTCCAGTTTTTCAAGGCCCACAAGGCTCTATAGACACTGATGATAGAGAAGGAAAATTGTTCTTGTAAAAGGACAGTGACCACTCCAGGATTTCTACACTGGGCTGGGGTCAGTGAGGGGGCCCCTGGGGGCCTTGTCTAGAAGCTTTGCTTGATCAGTGAATCAGGTTTTACTGGATTTATGCTTCTTGAAGAGGGGGTAACGAGGGATGACTGGATTATACGGACGGATGGAGTGGAGGTGGGAGTAAAGCACCTTAGAGTCACCCCTTTCTGTCCACCCACCGCTGGGTTACAGCTCACATAATCCGATTCTTCTATTGTCAAAAGAATCAGGTTAACCTCTCTGGGCCTCTGTTACATCATCTATAAAATTAGGTGATTATGATCTCTAAGGCTGCTTCAGCCCCCCAAAATCTCTAGATGTAGCAAAAGCAGCTTAAAATATAAGATAGTGTACAAGTACTAGTACCATGTTATCTGATTCATTACTTTTCAAAAATCCAGGTTTGTAGCCTAAGCTGGTAACAGCAGATTGTGGCTTTAAAAAAGAATTTTCCCTCTGATCTTACTTCCAGAATTTTTTAATTCTGGAATTTTAAAATATATTTATAAAATAGTTATCTCAGGCAAAAAAAAAAAAAAAAAAAAGCTGTCTCCAAACAAAGAACTGGGTAAAATGTATATTCTGCATCTTAGTAGCTTGAAAAAAAAATTACTGGCTATGGCCTATTTAAAATTAGAACTGGCCAAGCTTCTGATGTGTGTATGATACATTTTAATACATTCATGTCAGATGTCCTAACTACTATTGAGGATGAAACTGTTTTTCCAATTTTAGACACAGATGTCTCCTTATCATTTGCTTCCTCAAGTTTTGTTTTGCTTTTTTTCTCTTCTATTAGATGACTCACCTTAGCATCTTGGACCATCTTGCTATAGACTTTCTTTGTAACTAGTAATATGGAGCCAGTGTTTTTATTCCTTTGATGGGAATAAAAAATTGGATGTCTTCAATAAAGTTCCTTCAGGCCAGGGGGAGTAATGGTTAAGATTATGTCTAGGGTAATTTTTATGTGTGGCCCCTGATTAGATGTGGGGAGCAGAATAGATGCAGAATTCAAACTTATTTTTTAAAGTTCAAATGACCGAGGATGGACTCAGTCCTTGGACTTCTGAGAGACTGTGTTAATGAACTCAAAATTTTACCCTTCCCTGTATCAATGCCTTTGCCTACCATTTTGCTGGTCCTTGACTTTGAGTTCAGCTATGTGACTTATTCTGGCCAATAGAATGCCGCGCCGACTCTGAGCCTAGACCTCAAAAGAACTTACATATTTCTGCTTTCTTTCTTGTGCTTCTGACATTATCATGAAAAAAAAAAAAAAAAAAAAGCCTCAGCTAGTTTACCAGTTCTAGGAGAAGGAATGAGAGGCACTTGGAACAGAACAAAGTCATCCCAGCCAACCCTAGCCTACATCAGCAAACCCTCATCCAATCACAGATCGGTGAGAATAAATGATTGTTGTTTTAAGTCACTAAATTTTGGGGTTGCTCATTCCACATTGTTGTTGAAGGAACAGAGGAACTCTACCTACTCCCTTGGTGATCTAATTTACTGTAATGGCTTGAAAACATTTATTTACTCTGAAAACTCCCAAGTTTATATCTCCTACCCAGAACTCACCTGTGAACTCTTGGCCGGCAGTTCCAGCTGAGCACCACTTGGTGTCTAATAGATTATCTCAAACTCATCTTGCCCCAAACTGAGCTTCTGGTTTCCCTCTGAACCCTACTTCTCCTGCAGTCATCCCATTTCAGGTAATCACATCTCCATTCTTCTAGCTGTTTCTCTCACATTATACAGTCAGTCCATTAGCAAATTCTCTTGACTTAAACTTCAACACACAGTATGTCCAGATCTGACTACTTCTCACCTTCTCTACCATTAAAACCCTGATCCAACTCACGATCACCTCTTGCACAGAGTACTGCAAAAGCTCCTAACACGTCTCTGTGTTTCCACCAGTGCCTCTCTGAAGCTTATTCTCCCCAGAGTAGCTCAAGTACTTCTTTTAAGGCCAAGCAAAAAAAACAATTTACTCGCTGAGAGAACTGGGTCATTTGTCCTGGAGAACTTCCCACATTGTGGATTTTGCTGATTGCATCCCCCTTGTCCTGGATGGCTAAAGTGCTAGGCGTAGTATCTGAATCACCTGCAAAAATGGAAAAACACCAGCTGACTGAAGATAACAGCCACTGTTTAAAGCTAAAACCTTTTACTGACTCAATGAAGAATAACAGGTACACTGTAAGGAAACAAATTTCACAAGTCAGATCTTTCTTAGAATAATTCTTTAATAAATGTGTTAGCTGCTCTTTTTCCATTCCTTTTTTTAAATTTCAGCATTTCTATTTCTGCATTCATTAAAAAACTGTTCATTATGATAAGGATTAGGCATAGTATTTATTAAATATTTAGACTCACCATGAAGAATAAAAATGGATGATTGGGTTTTAACATGTTTAGCCTAATATATTTTCATAGATATATTTATTTTATTGTCTACGTGTGAGGTATGAATCAGTGATGACTGAGGTATGTTTGCTTTTAATCCTGTTATTTACAATGGCTACCTTCAGTTTCAATGCATTTATGGCAGCAGAATTCACCCACATGGATTCTATTTGAGGTAAGCATTGGACTAAAATAGGAAAATCCCACAAGATGAGCCTCATTCATGTTTATGGATTCATACAAGCTATTCCTGGTATGAGACTCAAATGGAACCATTTGTAAGCTGAAAGCTTGTGCATTATAAAGTGTTTCTGGAAATAGGGCTCTTAAAAATGGAAAGTTTCTTTAAAAAAATAAAAATAAGTCGCTGTAACTATTTTTAAAGGGAATTAATCCTAAATGGCTACATATAGTTGACTAGTTCTATTTTCAAAAAATCTGAGTAAATGAAAGCAGAATTTAAAAAAAAAATAGAGAAACTGCTTACTCAAATGCATATCATTGCTTCATGTGTTCATTCTTTTACTCAAGGCGAATTTACTGAACTTCTAAAATGTGCCGTACCTTGTGCAAGGGGTGGGGTAAGATGCAGTAGGCTAAGCACGAATAGTAATCAGACATCCTGCTCTGATGAAAATTATCAGCTAATGGGGAAAATGAGCCATAGAATGCAAGGAGTTGCAAAGCAGTAAATGCTCAGTGCTTAAAATAAAGGGAAAGTGAGAACAAAAGATGGTTTGGAACAGTGTCTCCCAAACTTGGCAGATCATCAGAATCGCCTGGGAGCTTTTAAATATATATGCTTTTCTTCTAGATCAAGGGGGCACAATGTATACTAGAAACTGGCTTACCTTGCCTGCAAGCAGTAAGATCCAGTTTTACTAAGAAAATGGAAAACTTGGATAATTTAAGCCACTTAAGTGGATATTATTTTAAAGAGCTTCCACTGTATTTTTTAAGTGTTATTTGATTGACCTGAGACAGTGGAAGTGAAATTAAAATACACGTTCTTGGCAGAAGGGAAAGGAAGCCAGTAGCTATGAGATGACAAAAGGGAAAAAATATGTAGGAGCCATTCAATGGGATCTTCTTAATGCAGACCAGAATATATAAAGAATAGATTTATTTTTAGCTTTTTATTGTGTGTGCTTATGGCCCCAAATTCCAAAATTCAATATAACATTTAAAAACTTAAAATTCTTCTCTCCTTTCCCTCCATATCCCATGTCCCAGAGCTAAGGTTTTATCCTTTTGGAAATGGCTACTTGCACAAGCCTGTTTGTATTTGTATATATGGCTCCATGTCTCTTTTTCAATCAAAATTGTATACAGGCAGCTTCTACGAAGATAGATAAATTGTTGGTAGTTACCTAGATCTTCTTTCTTCTAGCTATATAAAATCCCACTGCTTAGATATAATACAATTCATTTAACCACTTTCCCATTGATAGAGAACATTTCTATTTTCCATGGACAGTTCTGGTTTATATGTGATGTCCTTGCATTATTGTTAACAGCTCTTCCGTTCATTCTCAAAATCGTCCCAGTTCAGATGATAAATTGTATGGTCACCTACTTTACTTCCATTTTTTGTTACCTACATTACTGAAATAAAAATATTTGTTGATTTAAAAAAAGATGGCACATCAAGAACATGTATTTCTCTTCTCTATTTCCTAAGACTCCATTAAATTATAAAGGAATAAAAATGTGAAATACATTTCTAATAGTAAAGATATAGAGGAACATAAGAAATTTCAACAATTTCTGGAAGACAAAAAAAAAAAAAGGGAAGAGAGCATAGCAATAAATGACACTCAGTGGTTAAAACTGTAGCCCAGAATGAACCACGAAGGGGTTGCGTGCAAGTGGAAGTTATTGTCCTGAAGAATTTCATGAAAGCTCCTGATTCAGAGGTACAACAGAGATCCAGAAGGGAAATCGGGGCTGAAAACAGGTGGACTGATTGATGATCTGCTTATGAAATAGTCAACTTTCCCAACCCTGACTCCCAAACTACTTGGACAATATAGCAAACAGTATGCATTTCCCACCAGGCAAGACTAAAAGTACTTTCCTCTTAAGAAATTAAACTATCCGAGGAGAGCTACACGCTTCTCGTGTGCATAGGGCTGCTCTAGGGTAGGGCCGTTCTTATTCTGACATGGAGGAGGCTGTTAGCTTGATTACTCACTCCTTACGAGTCCAGTCTACAGCTAGGTTGTTGATTACATCCTTTTCCAAATACATAGAGCTTCCAGTTAGATATTTCTCCTCACACCATTATACAAATATTCACTCAGCTTCATTATTAACAGGTAACCGGGACACATGATGAAAACCAGCAACATGGAGAGGAAAGATTAAGATGAAAAAAAATCAGTAAAACTGACTTCAGAAGAGGACAGTGATAATTCAGGGGGAAAAAAGGCCAATTAATGATAATGAAAGTGATTTGAAAGACATTTAAACAGTCCCCCCCCCCCCGAAATTTCTTTTAAAATGGAAGAATCAGAGAAAAAGAATGAATTCTTAAAGTTAAAATATGGTAGCCCTCCAAAAAGGTTCATTGGAAGATACACTTGAAGGAATATTCAAGAATATAGAAGAAAATAGAGACAGAAAGATAGAAAACAGGAAAAGTGAGGGTTTCATAAGAACAGAAATGAAGGACACAAGAAATAATAATAAACAATTAAAAATTTCAGAAATGACAAGTGCATGAATGTTCAAACTGAGAAGACTCCGTGGGTACTGAGTAGTTTAAATGCTTAAGAAAAGAGTAATGAGAAACCCAAGGCAGCACATAAGGAGGGCCAGGTGACTGGTGCAGAAATCCAACTCCCTTTGTAGGGTTTAGAGGATGGAGAAAATCGGAAAGTTTTAGAGCCAGATCCAAGCATGAACTTCAGCTGCCGAACCTTGAAGATTGGACAGAGTTTAGGCAAGAAAAGAGGAAGAAAGAAGGGCATTCCAAGTGGAGAAATGGTGTCAGCCAAGGCAAGAAGGTAGGAATTGAGGGCCAGCATAGGAAAAGAGTCCTGCTGTGAGATGGCAGATGCAGGTTGGGTCCAAATTACAGGAATAGCTCAGAGATATTGTGGGTTTGGTGAGTTACACAAATTTTTTTGGTTCCCAATGCATATAAAAGTTATATTTACACTATACTGAAGTCTATTAAGTGTGCAACAGTATTATGTCTAAAAAACAGTGTATATACCTTAATTAAAAATGCTTTATTGCTAAAAAATGTCTAACCATCATCTGAGCCTTCAGCAAGTTGTAATCTTTTTTCTGCTGAAGGGTCTTGCCTCAGTGTTGACAGCTGCTGACTGTTTAAGGTGGTGGCTACTGAAGGTTGGAGCTGCTGTGGCAATTTCTTGAAATAAGACAACAGTGAAGTTTGCCATATTGATTGACTCTTCCTTTCATGAATGATTTCTCTGTAGCCTGCATTTTACCCGTAGCAGAACTTTTTTCAAAACTGGAGTCAATCTTCTCAAATCTTCCTCCTGCTTTATCAACTAAGTTTATGTCACAGTTTAAATCCTTTGTTGTCATTTCAACAATCTTATACAGTATCTTCACCAGGAGCAGATATCTCATGGAACCACTTTCTTTGCGCATCCGTAAGAAGCAACTCCTCATCCATCAAAGTCTTCTCATGAGGTTGTGGCAATTCGGTCACATCCTCAGGCTCCACTTCTAAGTCTAATTCTCTTGCTGTTCCCACCACATCTGCAGTTACTTCCTCCACTGATGTCTTAAACTCCTCAAAGTCATCCAAAAGGGTTGGAAGCAATTTCTTCTAAACTCTTGTTAAGTCTGACATTTTGACCTCTTCTCTGGAATCATGAATCTTCTTAATGGCATTTAAGAATGGTGAATCCTTCCTGGAGGTTTTCAATTTACTTTGTCCGATTCATTGGAGGGATCAGTATCTATGGCGGCTATAGCTTTATGAAATGCATTTCTTAAAGAATAAGATTTGAAAGTAGAAATTACTCCTTGATCCACAGGCTACAGAATGGATGTTGTATTAGCAGACATGAAAACAACTTTAATCTCATTGTACCTCTCCATCAGAGCTCTTGAGTGACCAGGTACTTTGACAATGAGCAGTAATATTTTGCAAGGAATCTTTTTTCTGGGCAGTAAGTCTTAACAGTGGGCTTAAAATATTTAGTAAACCATGTTGTAAAGCAATGTACTGTCATCCAGGCCTTTTTGTTCCATTTATAGAGCACAGGCAGAGTAGATTTAGCACAATTCTTAAGTGCCCTAGGATATTCAGAATAGTAAATAAGCATTGGCTTCAATTTAAAGTCATCAGCTGCATTAGTCCCTAACAAGAGAGTCAGCCTGTCCTTTGAAGCTTTGAAGCCAGGCATTGACTTCTCCTCTCCAGCTATGAAAGTCCTAGATGACATCTTCTTCCAATAGAAGGCTGTTTCATCTACATTGAAAATCTGTTGTTTGGTGTAGCCTGCTGCATTAGTTATCTCAGCTAGATCTTTTGGATAACTTGCTGCAGCTTCTACATCAGAACATGCTGCTTCACTTTGCACTTTGATGTTACAAAGATGGCTTCTTTCCTTAAACTTCATGAGCCAACTCTGCTGGCTTCAGACTTCTCTTCTGCAGCTTCCTCACCTCTCAGCCTTCACAGAATTGAAGGGAGTTGGGGCCCTGCTCTGGATCAGGTTTTGGTTTAAGGGAATGTTGTGGCTGGCTTGATCTTCTATCCAGACCACTCAGACTTTCTCCGTATCAGCCATAAGTCTGTTTTGCTTTCTTATCATTTGTGTGTTCACTGGAGTGGCACTTGTAATTTCTCTTAATTTTTTTTTTTTTTTTGCCTTCACAACTTGACTAACTGTTTGGCACAAGAGGCCTAGCTTTTAGCCTGTCTCAGCTTTCAACTTGCCTTCCTCACTAAGCTTCCTCATTTCTAGCCTCTAAAATGAGAGCAAGGCAACTGTTCCTTTCACTTGAACAATTAGGGGCCATTATTCATTGGCTTAGTATCCACATTGCTGTGTCTCAGGGAATAGGAAGGCCTGAGGAGAGGGGGAGGGATGGAGGGATGGCTGGTAGGAGGAGCAGTCAGAATACATGCAATGAATATCTATGTCTTTTATTTTGTTTCTGTCTGTTGCTGTCTAATGTGGGCATATTTGTGCCCCCCCCAAACAATTATAATAGTAACATCAAAGATCACTGATCACAGATCACCATAACAAATAGAATAATAATGAAAAGTTTTGAAATATTTCAAGAATTACCAAAATGTGACACAGAGACATGAAGTAAGAAAATGCTGTTGGAAAAAGTGGTGCTGACAGATTTGCTTGGTGCAGAGTTGCCCCCAAACCTTCCATTTTTAAAAATAAAAACCCAATCTCTGCAAAATGCAGTAAAGTGAAGCACAGTGCAAGGCAGTCTGCCTGTACACAGGGCCTTGAACAACAGGTAAGGATTTGGGATTTATTTTGCATCAAAAATTTTCAAGGTAAGAGCGGTGGTACAAAACCTTAAACTGTATTATTTTTCCAGTATTAGTTTTTAAGCCTTCAGATATCTGAGAATATGATACCAGTTCAGTCTGGTTCTGGGGCAGCCACAAGGGTCAATTAGCCTTGGCTTATTGAGTTAAGAATAAAAAGTTCTGTTCCGGAAGATGGAACACCCATCTGCTATTGCCAAGATTTTTCCTTCTTTGTTACTTAATATTAAAGGAAGGAAACCTCTTAGGCGTTCTGAGAATTAATTAGTATCTCCCAAGGGATTTCCCTATGCCTGTTGTTATTTATGTAGCTTATTAAAGAAAAGAGCTCTCTTTACAAACATTACCTTATTAATCTCTGTTGAATCAACCTCATACACTCAGGAAAGATGGGACAGGCGGGGAGGGCAGGGAAGCCACAGTATATCAGGAAGGATGCCTTACAGATGTTAGATAGGATATGGCACTGGCAGGGCTCTGAAGACCTGTTATATTAGGGGATGCCTTTCCTTTTTCTAAGTAGTAGAAAAAATGCATGGTTTTCTTGTACCGTAATTTCCTTGAGCAAGGAATCCAGAAAATGTCTTTTATGTCTTTAGACATAAATGTAAGTAAATTAGGACTATAAGAAAGCAACACAGAGAGTGGGCTAAGCATGTTTGTAGGTTTTACTGGTAGAGGCCGATCCAAGTAATTTCAGGTACCTGGAGTTGACTGAAGGATTTATACCTGGCAATAATGAGAACAGGAATCTTGTCTGTGCACCCAGGCCTCACAAGGACCCTGGAGTGCTGCACAATTGTCACAAAGACAGGGATGGAGCTTGGATAGTGACCTGGATATTCAGTTTCCAGCCCAGCAGTGGGTCTGTGGCTCCCTCTTTCAATGCTTGGCTGTTATGTTGTATTAAAAGGTAAACTGAGGCACATTAAAATTTGTTTTCAAGAGTTTATTTGACCAGACATTGCTTTGAATAGGGCAGTGCCAAACCAAGGTGGTTAGGAGTACTCCAGGACAGAGGCCAAGGTTTTTGCAGAGAAGATGCTGAAAAGAGCAAAGCAATTATTTGATTGGCTATAGCTGAAGCAGTTGCCTTATTTGGGAAAAGTACTGTTTGTGGTTGTTCTTATGTTTCACTCTCTTGGTTTCAAGTGCGTTGACACTGGCTTAGGTTTCGTTTGCTGATGTAAGCTACCAAAGTGTGAGAGCCACACCAGTCTACAGGCCTCTTTATTTGATTAAGACTTGACTTTGCATTAGAGTTCTCTCCGGATATATGCCCAGGAGTGGGATTGTTGGGTCATATGGTAAGTCTATTTTTAGTTTTTTTGAGGAACCTCCATACTGTTTGCCATAATGGCTGCACCAAACTACATTCTAACTTGAAAAGATACATGCACCCCAGTGTTCACAGCAGCACTATATTCAGTAGCTAAGACGTGGAAGCAACTTAAACGTCCATCAACAGATGACTGGATAAAGAAGTTGTGGTATCTGTGTACAATGGAATACTCCTCAGCGACAAAAAATAATAATAATAAAATAATGCCATTTGCATCAACATGGACGGACCTGGAGATTGTCATTCTAAGTGAAGTAATCCAGAAAGAGAAAAATTGGTGATATCACTCATATGTGAAATCTTAAAAAAAAAGAAAAAAAAGAGGACACTAATGAACTCATCTACAAAACAGAAACAGACTTGTAGACATAGTAAACAATTTTATGGTGACCAGGGGAAAGGGGGTGGGAAGGGATAAATTTGGGAGTTTCAGATTTGCAAATGTTAACCACTATATATAAAAATAGATAAAAAACAAATTTCTTCTGTATAACACAGGGAAGTATACTCAATATCTTGTAATAACCTTTAATGAAAATGAATATAAAAACAAATATAAGTATATATGTATATATGCGCGCGCACGCACACACACACACACACACACACATATGACTGGGACATTATGCTGTGCACCAGAAATTGACACATTGTAACTGACTATACATCAATAAAAAATAAATAAGTAAATTTTAAAAAAAGGGTTTACTTTGGTTTTTGCTGCCTTTGCTTCCTACTGCTCCTGCCTCTGACAACCACCTTCTCTCAACTCTCCTTTTCTTTGCCTTATTGCTTCTGATTACTCATAGCCTCTGCTTCCTTTTCGTTGCTTATTAATTACTCTTACTGCCCCCTGACTTCTGCTTATTACCTTTTTTTCTCTCTCTATTTTGGCTTCTGGCCCCTGCCATCAGCCACTCCTCTGTATGTCTTCAATTTAGATTCCCTGAATCCAAATGCTGGTCTGGGGTCAAGGGCAGAGGTAGGAGTTGAGATTTGAATTGAATGAGAGGAAACCTCATCCTCTGAGATGGAAGGGGAGAAGGTGAGGTAGATACTGCTGTGAGTCGGGAGCAGGAAGCTGAGAGAGGTCATATGCGATGACTTATGTCTCCTTAGTGGAGAAGGAGCATTGTCTGCTGAGAGTGTGGGAGAAGGTTTGTGTAAGGAGCTTACAGTGCAGTCGAGGGCTGGACTAGCTTTAGAGGATGGTTGGAGAGGAACTGACCAAAAACAGGTGAACATGTTGTGAGGTGGGACTGAGAGCTGAGATTCTAAGACTAGGGGAGGCAAATCTGTCAGTCCCAACCCTCCCATCCCCTGGGTAGGAATGATGGGGGCAGGTGAGAAGAGAGCTCAGGAGATCAACCACTTACCCTGAGAGAGAAGAAAGGTTAGGAAGAGACTGAGAAAATCGAGAGGTCAGGGAATGGAAGTCTTGAAGACAAATGCAGAAAGAAGGGTGACTGAGGTTAGAAAGGACATTTCAATGACGAGAGCTGGATTTCAGAGGTGATGCCACGATGTGGTATGTGTGATGGATTAATTCTGGCCACAACCGCCTTGCTGCTCCTCTTTCCACTCTGAATCTGAGCTGGCCTTTGCACTTGCTTTGACTAGTAGAATGTGGAAGCAGTGACAGATGCAAGTTCTGGGCACTTATCTTTCCAGGAACATAATACCTTAGTCCAAAGAATCATACTATCGGTGGAATTTCAGCTTCAAATGAGGTTGGTGAGGGGAGGTATTTTTAAGACAGATCTCCAGCACCCTTCAATCTGTGTCAGTCGAAGGACTGCCAGTTCACTCAGGTGTACAAGAGGTCTTGCTCGGCTCACGTGGCAGTGAGCAGTGGAGTTTAGTGGTTAAAAGCAGAGGTTCCAAAGTCACAACGGCTGAAGGTTCAAATTCTTTATTCACTCACTTATCAGCAGAGTGACTTAACTTCTTCAAGTTTCAATTAAATAGTTAAATACTGCAGTCCTGGCATCATAGGGTTGTTAAAAGAATTAAATAAAATAATGCATTAAGACACTTAGCACAATGTCTGGCTCCATCACTCATTGAAAGTTGGCTGTTGTGATTATTATTGGCTGCCAAGTAATTGGGTGATAGCGCTGTATTAAGTGGCGGGATGAGAAGGCTGCATATAAAATCACAGTTTCCCCAATGATGGTTTAGTACTGAATTCAAACAGTATTTAACCATGTTTTAAAGCACACAATTTGGGGGAAATGTTGATTCTTTATAAAGTCAATCTCTAGAGGGCCATAAAAGCTATTTTAATCACTACAACTAATTACAAGGAAGTATAAATCAATAAACTTTGCTAAATGGTCTAAAATATAATAAAGAAAGCCATCATTAACAATCATCCAGGAAGCCACTGCCCTTAAGAGTGAGATGATATAAAAGTTGGATGAGAAGAATGAATTTGATTATTTGAAAACTCCAGACGTTACCAATGCTTTCAGGGAAGTTCTTAATTTAGTACAGAGACGTGAATTTTCAGCATGATTATTTCCTTTAGGTAACTTGAGCTTATTACTTCTAAATTGTCTGTATATTAGGCCTGCTATGGAAAAGTACTGTCAGCTCTTAGGGTTCTTCTGACCTTTTCTCAGCTCAAAACCAGTCCTCTTTCCATTCCCCCTCCTAAAGCTGCAACACTGTTTCAGAGCTGGAATCAAGATTGGAGTCAAGAGGCATTTAGAAAGCTTTAGCCCTCTTCTAGTCTTGTGTGATGGTTTCTGACCCAAGTCTGGGAGTCCCGGGGCTACCATGTGATCTCCTAAGCCCACCTTGCTGCTCTCTCCCACTGACTGGTAGAGCCAATGCCCATATGGGTTCCTGAGCCAAATTCCTCTCTGCCTGTCACATCCCTGAGCCAAGGACTGAGCTTGCTTCTCGCCACACTACTTACTCTCAGTGGTGTGTTTTCCCGAGGCTGGAACCTGCCCATGAACGCCAGGTGAGCAGCAGGCACCTGTTACCACAGGTAATGACGACTGACCACTTCCTGATGCCAAGAAGCCTGTGCCACTGGGCTCTGTTCCCTGTGGGATCCAGGCTGTACACCTGGTCACAGCTTTGCTTGCCTTTTGGACAGTGTACCTTTCTGACTCAGTTTCTGTCCTACTCTGGGGAGCAGATCAGGTTCAGGCCCAGCCCCTTCCCCCACCTTTACCTGTCTACATTGCAGTGGGGGATATCAGAGATGTTACAGACCGGCTCAGTTGTGATGATGAGGCCAAGAGGTTGAGTAGGATAAGCTCACGGTGGCAGTAAGAACTGGATGTGAGGCTTGACTTGGCAACTAAATAGATTTCATAACCACTGACCTCCTTTAGCTAAATCACAGGGCTAATGACAACATAAAATAATGTGACCAGCATAGATATGCATTGGAAAGTTGTCACACAAATAGGAAGGTGTGTTACTGTTGGCTGATCAGAGCCCCCAAATAGAAAAAAGGATTTTGTAATCAGTTAGAGTTAACAGAAAAATCTAAAGTGACAGTGGTCAAACAAGATAGAACCTCGTTTCTCTTCAATATAGAAGAAGTTTGGGATTGGGCAGTTCAGAGTTGGAATGGTGTCTCAGTAGCTGTCAGGGACCCAGGCTTCTATTATCTTTCTGTGCTGTGTTAGCGTATGGCTTCTGTCCTAAAAGTCACCTCACGGTCCAAGATGACTTCTGAGGCTCCACCCACAGTCCAGACACCAGAAAAGAGGAAAAGGGCAGGGGGAAGGTATAGTTCAACGTGGTAGAGCACACACAAAGCATGAATGAGGTCCTGGGTTCAATCCCCAGTACCTCCTCTAAAAATCAATCAATCAATCACTCAATAAATAAATAAATAAACCGAATTACCCCCCCCCCAAAAAAAAGGAAAAGGGGAGGAAAAAGAGAAACACTGTGTAAGTCAAGCTCTTTTGAAGTGACCTTCCTGAAAGTCCCACATATTCCTACACACATCTTATTGGACAGAGCATTGTCGCACAGCCACATCTAAGCGCAAGTAAGCCTGGGAAATGTAGTCTTTTATTCACGGGGTATTGCCACCTGAGAGTGGATACTGTTGGATGACAACTAGCAACTTGCCACGGATAGTCATGTGAAATCAAACGAAATGTCAACATTCTTAGAGAGTTTAAAGGGATAACAGCCAAATGAGCTGCTCTAACGACTGGCCCAAATAAAATAAATGAGATTCACTCACTCATTCAACAAAACTGTTTTGTCTAGCTAGTGCATGCCAGGGACCAGTCTCAACACGAGGGAGATGGTAGTGAGCTCAGACAAACATCTCCTGCCTTCATAAAGTTTACAGTGTATTCCTTCCCACAAAAGAGGGTATAATTACATATTGTAGTGGAGTGAGTATATGGAGAATCTTGCAAGAAGGTCACACTTGAACTTTGTGAACTCAACTCTGTAGAGGGAGACAAAGGAGCTTTCCTTGTCGGGGCTGGAATTGACTGGAAGTCCCCCACTGAATGACACGGTTACACATCTTTAGCATGGCAGTGGTGTTTCTCTTCTCTGAACTTTCCTACTGCTGACCAAGGCTGTTTCAAACCCTTACCCTTAAATGAAAGTGATTCCTCTCTGCTTGATTATATCCCCTGTAACTGGGAGAGAATTCGTCTCTGTTTTCCAAAGAGCTGAGGCTACACTTACTGCACAATCTATGGAAACTGGGACATGATACCTCACCCTCCTTGCCTGTGGCAAAGGGATGAGCAGTGACTCAGGCATTCTGAGGGTCAAAAGCATCAGTCTGAAATGTCTAGTCTAATCCCAACAGGATGGGCCTGGATTTCTGCTTTGATTTGCTTTGGCCCTTTCTCACCTTACAATTTCATTTGGAATTAAAATAGAAAATTCTATTTGTATTGCTTATATTCTTCATTAGCTGATACTTGGGTCAGCCTCGGAATGATAAAACAACCAAAGGAAAGAACACAGCATTTCTCTGCTGTCATTTCACAGAGCCAAGAATTTTATTTGTCCTTCTAAAGAGTGGCTTTATTTTTAGCTCCATGCAGTGCTCTAAATGAATGTCCTGTCTGTTTCTACACAGCAGGTCAGATAACCCAATCACGTCCAGTTTTAGGGAGAAATTCTTTTTGTTCCAACTTAGAAGCATCAAGCATCCCTTAGAATAGAGAAGAGGTCTTTCCTCCCCTCAATGAGAAAATATATGGGTCAGTGACACTTCCATATTGTATGCTGGATTTCCTTCTGAAGGTTTTGGGTTGTGGTGTGTAACTTCATGGTTGCATGGAGGATTGAATGGCTCCAGTGCTGTAAAGGAATAGACTCAGTCTGACAAAATACCTCAAGAAATGGGGAGGTGCTAAGGCCATGACAATAAGGATGACAGGAGTCGCCTGGTGCTCCAGGGAAAGGTGCACAGAGGGGCTTCAGTGGAGCCTGGGATTTAGGTGGAGAACAGGAAGGCACTGATGTACTTTCAACATTCTAGCAGCAGACGCAAATGGACTTTCACACTGAACTTGGCTGTGAACTCAGTTCACAGCTATGCCACGATTAACTCCTCTAGGCTCTCAGACCTACTTGTCAAGTTATCTGGCTCTCCTTTTTCTTTTGCTCAAAATCATTTGCTGATGTTTTAGCACTAAGAACTCTGAGACATTTAAAGTTGCAATTGGAAAGTAAAGAACAACCTTTCAGGCTTGTTAATGGTCAGTTGATGCAGCTGCAGGACAAAGACCTTAAATTCATCTGCAAATCTTTAATTATTTTCTCCTTCCAGAGCTGCTGCCCTCGCTCTGAGAAGCTACCTGGTCCCTGAGTTTGTATTGGGTTCTGCGGAAAATGACCTCTGCTGTCCCCTGGTGGCTAGTCATGAAGCCAGGGTTATGTCCACCCTGGTAATTTTCTGTCACCCTTGGTGTTATCGGCTTTGAGTACAAAGCTAAGGATGCTCAGGCTTCCATCCCTACCTGTAATTTAAAGCTTACATAAAACAAAATGCTCCACCAACTTGGACTGACCAGCCATGCCCCCTGCCAAGCACAACGGTCAGTTTCAGAAACTGGCATTGGAGAGATACCTCTTATGTCAGGATGGCCCTTGGTAGCTCCAGGGTAGATTATCCACAGTGGACTTCTGCCCAACCCAGCATTACTTTAGAAATCCCATTTTGGCTCTTCTATCTCATCTGAGAGGCAGGATTTTTGGCATAAAATAATCATGGACTTTGATTTGACATCACAGTGAGGAGGAAGGCATATTATCAACTCCCTAACCAGTACTGTTAGAAGACCTAGCAGGAATTTAGGACCTTCCCTTACCCATACAAAGATCCTACCATGATGGGAGGACTCCAGCTGCTGACAATGGCCAAAGGCTAACTTGGACATTAATAATCATTTTTGGAGGAATTCCGTTTTCAAAAATAATTTATTCAAGTATTTTATGCCAAAATAATTCTTAAAAGTAAGTTTCTATTAGTTACTCTCGAGCAAATGTGCATTTAACTACATGAACACAACTATTACTTCATAGTTTTTTTTATTATAGACTTTTTTTTTATCCACATGAATGTTAAAGAAACTACAACAGAGTTAAATACCATTTTTGATAACATGATTATATTCTTAATTACACTCAATATTAAACTGTAAAATATTTCCAGAGGAATACAATCTTCATTCATACAGCAGGCAAAGGAGCAGAGAGGAAGAGGCCACACGTAAGTCTGTCCAGTTTGCTGTGAAAAGCAGGTTCGTACGGCTGACCCCATTCTAGCCATCGAAACGTGACCCCCACTCCTAGGACAGGTCTTGTGTTTTCTTTCCACCGAGAATCACTTCTTCAAATGTAAAAGACAGTCTTGGTGAGCTGCTCTTTCCAAGTGTGCGGCACTGAGATGCCCTGGGACCGTCCATGGATTTCCCACCCCGGTTGGCTAACAGCACTCCCACGCTCTGGGTCCAGCTGGCCTTTAAAAACACAAAGACTCAAACTTTGGTTCCACCAAAAGATGCGACAAGCATTGACTGCTCTGGTTGGCCCCCCTCCCCCCACCAATGAACGGCCGCTGCAGTCCATTTTACATGGTTGTCCATGCTGCTTTGAGGTCACTCGTCCTTGGGTTCTCCCAAACCTGATTTTGTATTCGATTCCCAAGCCCTTTCAATTTGCAGTCTCTGTGCGGGTCAGAAGTGCTCAGCGGCAGGCTGTATCTTACAGGAGAACAAGAGTAAGGGGTTCTGGGCACCTGGGATATGACGAAAAAGCACAGAATGACAACCTCAGCATGATATAATCGGATAACTGAAAAGTACTGAAAGTAATATTTAGTATATCCTTAAGACAAGACATTTTTAGTACCATTTGGATAAAAATGTTTAAACAGTGATCACGAAAGCATCTTCCTTTTTACATTTGTTGGCCTGCTGTCTTAGAGTTATGCATCTCTGCTGACACTGAGCCAAACCCGAACTATTAAATCAGAGTGTGATGGTTCGCTATGCCTTCTTTACAGTTCAAGTCATTTGCTGGGTTCTGGAAACTTCGATTTGTTGTTGGGCAAACATTAAGGCAGCCCGCAGTATAAGGGGCAGACAGAATTCCATGCACTGATGCTCGGCTGGCTTTGGCCGGTTGGTCCAAGTTATGTCTTATTTTTCTTGTCCTGGGGTCTTAGGGCAGCTCTAGAAGTGTGACTGGAGGTTTTGCAATTCAACATCAATGAAAGCACCAGATTGGTTACTGACTTCATGTTTCTAAGTGATAGCAGAAGATGTGAGTGAGGCCACGACTGCAGGTGACAAATCAGGGAAGGACAGATGAAGTGTGGGCTGCAGGGCCAGGCAGCATGGTCCAGATCCTGTCACTTGCTAGCAGTCAGACCACATGCAACTCACTCATCTCAGCAATTGTTTGCTCAGTGGATGAACTGTGACAGCAGCAGTGTGTCTCTCAATGAGCGGTTATGAAAATTAAACAAGATAACTGGTGTAAAGCACTTAGAAGTGTGGGGGCACCTTGTCATTGCCCTTGGAGCCTCTTGAAAGAAACTGGTCCTCTTTTGTCTGACTGCAGAGGAGAGAAATGGACACACCATCATCCCGTGTTTATCTTTTATCGTTGCAAAAGGAAGACACAAGAGTGTTCAATGAGAATCTCTCCACACCCTTTTCATTGCTATTGTCTCTTAGAAATTCTCCCAGAAGTGAAACAAGAATAACAGGAGTTTACTAAAGAGGTAGATATTGTTAGCATAAAAAAAAAAATCGCAGTTTCAAACTCTCCAGAAGGATGCAAAGTAGCAATTAGTGATGAAGAAAATGCAGACATAAGGCAAAAAGTAGATGGGTTACACCGTTGGGTGTTATAGATGGTTCTGAGCAGACTTTAATAAAAGCACCCCCTTTGGGGAAAGAAGGGAGAATCTGGCAGAAGACTAGCATGAAAGAGTGATGGTTGAAATTTTGGTGGGGAGAGTATAGCTCAAGTGGTAGAGTGCATGCTTTGCACACACGAGGTCCTGAGTTCAATCCCCAGTACCTCCTCTAAAGATAAATAAATAAACCTAATTACCAACCCCACCCTTAAAAAAAGAAATTTAATTTAAAAATTTGAGCTAGCAAAGCCTTTGATCAGGTTTGACCATCCACATTTATATAGAAGAAAGAGCCTCCAAGAGTAATCTCTTAACATAGGGAGGTAGTGTCAGATTTAGAAGCCAGATTTAAGCCAGACTCGCTTAAAACCAGTCCAGTGATTCTAGAAAGACAGAGGACGGGCTTAGAGTCAAATAGACCTGCATGGAATCCAGGCACTGTCACTTCCTAGCTAAGTGACCTCACTGAACCTTGGTGTTCCCATGTATGAAATGGGGAGAATAATAGGACCTACCACACAGAGTTGGATTGTAAGGATCAAAAGAGAGAACATGGCAAAACACTTAACCCAGTATTTGGCATAGTTAATGCTCTATAAGTGATAGTTCTTATTTCCAGCTTGTTCCACAAGTTTCTGTATGACTCTGTATGACTCACATCCCATGATTCACTTTCCACTTATGTAAAATGATCACGTTCACTGTGAAAGACATAGATGCTTCAACCAGTTACAGGCATGACATTTGCAGAATGTTAAAACGCGCTTGGGAAAAAAAGAATGTAAAGTAATAATGAAATTGGTGTTAACATCATGACATTATTATTTGGGGTGCAGATTTTGCACAGATTATACTGGAGTGTCTGTGTAGGAGCTGGGGTACAGAAACAACCAAAGGTAAGGAAGAACATGAAAAATAATCCTGGTGTTTAAAAAAACATTTCCAGACGAAAGGATAATACACACAACATTCTGAAGTCCTTTTCTTAAAAACTTTTTTTTTCAAATCACTTCCTTTGTACTTGTGAGCTCGTGATGAAGCAAATACTCAGAGCAGTACAATTTCTAATCTACTAGGGCTTGTTTTAGCGGGGAGTTTGAAGATAAATAAAATAAACTACGGTTTACACAGCTGGTAGCTAAACAAATAGGATTCATTGCCCCAAAGGGGACTATGCTTAGGTGGAAGAAAGGTTTAAGTAAATCCATGGATAATGGATCTTCAAGGAGTTATCAAGGGAAAGTTAAGAGTATTCAATATAGAGGTCTACATTTTGAGGTTGGGATTGTTAAGAATAACTGTTTGGCTCTTCTCATGGAATTGCAGTTAGGACCCTGGGATGGGTGGACTTTTATTTTGACTCAACGTGAAATTTCTTACGTCCTACTGTAGGCAAAAAAGATGTGTAGAGCAGTGATATGTGGCAGTAATTGCTCAGCTTATTAAGTGGATTGCCTGTGGTTTTGAAAAGCTTCCTCCTCTTAAGAGTCATGTTGGAATCCACTGGGTGGCAAGAACACAGCCCACTACCTTAAGGGTCACTCTTGCGTAAGACATTAATGCATCAGTCCCTAATTTGGAAACCTGTGGTCACTCAGCAAGACGGAATTTGTCTCTCTCCCTTGGTGTAATGATTTTTATTTTGTAATCTCTCTCGGGGTAATTCCTTGCAGGCTTGGCATGTTGAGAATCAAATACTGTCTCTAACAATATGGTTGTGATTCTCTGCTTGGCTGATTTAGCTCAGCATTTAAGTAACCACTAATCTTCTGAAAGCACCAGGGTCTACTTAGAGAAATCCCTATTGTCTGCAAGGATGGAAACAAAATCAGCATGGAGGAAGCATTAGTTACTAAACACAAATCAATCTTTTTTTTTCCAACCTCGCTGTATACTCTGTCACCATCGAAGGCACGCTTTCTGGGCAGTAAGTCTTCATTTTGCAGGTGCAAGAACAGCTCATGTCTGACAAGCAGAGAAGATGAACTGGGGAAGTGGAAGGAGTGAAAAGAGTTTATTGAAGTTCCTAAGTATAAATCAAACTGCATTCTAATGGATGAATCACAAAAGTGGAGTAAAAGGAACCTGATAACAAGAGAACGTTCTATGTAACGTCTTTTACTAAAGTTTAAAACTAGGCAAACCCAATCTTTTGGGGGCAGGGGAGTAACTGGGCAAGAGCACAGGTAACTCTCTGGATGTTGGAAACCTTAAGCGAGTTGGCTGAGTTTTGATTTGCAGACTTCATGGCTTGTATGACGATGATTTATAGGCTTGAGTGACTAGGTGTTAAGACTTCAATAAAAAGGTTACCTAAAAAGAAATTCCAATATATACTCTTCGATTTGAAAGAAAACGAGTTTGACATTTTTAAACTTTTATACATAGGAGTTTATCAGCATTAATTTGGGTGATTCTTGTTTGATTACCTTGATATGCTGAGTTAAGATATATTAGAGCCTGAATGTTCTAAAATTATTTATTTCACACTGCTGGCACAAACCTGGTCTACAATAATGAGAAAGAAATCGCCCAAAGTCAACTTCAGACTTAAGAAAAATACTTGAATATACAGAATTCTAATGAAGCCAAGCTCACAGGTCCATCTGTGTATGACTTCACGGAGATGAAAACAGAATGACTTATTATCTGGGCAACTCTGCTGTGAAATATCTGCTCAGAGAAGACAGGAAAGTCCAAGCATAAGGGGCAAGCAGGCACTGCACTGCAAGTCAGGAGCCCTGGAATCTCTTCGTGGCTTTGCAACAGAGACAAAACATCACAGCTCTCTGCACTGTAAGTGGATTGCCTGTGGATTTGAAACAAACAGGATTCCTCAAGTTCCTGTGAATAACATTAAGGGGAAGCGTATGAATGAGAGACTGGTTTGGAAAGAGTTTTGAGCTCCTAATGAAATGTGACATAAATATAATTATTTAAGAGAAATCCTGAAGATTATCACGAATAAAGATGATGGCATGAAGGAGGACTGTCGCGTGCACATTGTAGAGGCGGCTTGTGATCCACGGAAGAGAGGAAGGGAACAAAAGGAACCGTGAACCTGCACTGTACAGGATTTTTTTTTTTTTTTGCCATTAAATTCTCTTGAGTTGAAAATATGTTCCAGAGGGAAGGAGTGGGAAGAATTGTACTGATGGGAATGAATAAAACTGATAAATGTCTGCAATCCTAGTTGGCCATGAGCACTTACAAATGCTCCCTCTGTAACATAAGAGTTTTCCCCTGATTTAGCAGTTCCAATTGCTACGTCATCCTCATGTCTTATTGCAGAAACAGCAATTTTCTAGTTTTTGTATTCCTTCAATTCTAACAATTATATATATCTTCTTCCATATAATCAAAAAGTTGCTTTTGAAATGTTTAGGTATATTCTGAATATAGTCATTGAATTTTTACTGTCTTCTTTTCCTTAGGAGTCCTGAATATTTGTCCTTTAAATTGCTGCCAGGTGTGGGACATTGGCTCTGGCTTCAGCTGTAGCGAAGCGATGATTGGCTTAGGGGAAGAATGAATGATTACTCCTGCAGTAGAAGTTCTCAAAGGTCTACGCTGTCAGCAATTATTTACAGCACCATCTGTCAGTAACTCACTGAAAGTCAGATTTCAGGAAGAAATTTTTGGAAGCAAAGGAGAGAGGAGGAGAGGGGACACAATAAGCATGGCTTCTGACACTCATGGTCCCTTCAGAGGGCCAGGAACCAGGGTGTCAGGAAGAACCAAGAAAGAGCAGAAAACCTCCAAACAGAATGAAGACCATGTCGGCAGACCGAATCGAGGATTTTCTTAGTTACAGGAATTTTCCACAGAATTTATCAGGCACACTTACCCTTTCATTTAGGAAGTCTCAGGCCCAGAATGAAATTTCTCACCATCTTGGCTTAAACACAAGATGCAGCATCCCCAGTCCCTTGGACTATTTCAAGTACATCAGAGAATACAGCTGAGCAATAGCTATTCAGAGAGTTATGGAAAGTCTGTTTCCCTTGGTGAGCTCACCTTTTAGCTTTTGCTGAGATGGGCACCAAGCTTTTCTTTCCTGATCAAGCTTGCTGCATAGGGGATCTGCAAGATAAAAACAAGCAAAACTCTCTGGGTAAGCTAAATTTGGAGACAGATGAGTGATGGAGATCCTTCATCATGCCTAGCAATTTGAATGCCAGTGGATCCGCCTTGAAAAGAGAAGCAGTATGAGGTTCCTGGGGTCCAGCTTCCCTAAGGCCCGTGAGAAAGCGTGTTAAGGACAGACCAGGTAATGACACTAGGGTGTTGCCACTGCTACTCTCTGAGGTTCCTTGGTGACATTTCACTTAAGAAGTTTTTTAAATGTATTTAATAATGTGGTATTCTTATTTTTTTAATTTAGGTATGAAAACTAACTCATGATGGTATCATGTATGTCCAAGGTCACAAAATAAGAATGTGGTGACAAACCAGAGCGATGTCATCTTTCATTCAGATAGAGTGATGAAATATGCCATCATTACAAACCACAAATAAGACTAACTATCTAAACACAAGCTGTTACTCTGGGTAATTCCCCAATAAAATAACTGCACGGAATGGAAAATATGACCCTTGGGAATTCGACCTGGATAAATCTGAAAAGTCCTTTTCAATACTGGGGCTTTGAATGGAAGCCTATCGCATTTGGTATGCTACTTTTCATTGGAAAATTCAAATGGTTGAAACTGGACCACATGTATTATTTAGATTTGCCTCTTCATTAACCCCAGGTACGTTACTTACCTTCATCATTACAAGGTGAACTTCAGGACGCGGAAGATATAAATCCATTTTATATTTAAAGAAATATTCAGCCTTCTAGAACGTAACACGAAATACGGCTGATATTACATACAAGCAGTAAAGGAAATAAAATCATTGTCATTCAGTTAGGCAATATATTGAATACTGCTAGATGCCTTCCTCACACTCGCAGGATATTTATGTTTTCTCTCCTGGTTTAGCAGCCCATAAATATGAAACTTTATTAATGGGGAGGAGCTGCAAATCTACAATGATGCTAGTGACTAAGATTAGCTGTACCTTTTTGCCATAACTGGCCAGTTGAAACAAAAAGTCCTTTTAATGGAAAAAAAGGGAGAAGACAAAAACAACCACCTCACTATTTTGATACACAGTCACAACACGGATATACCTGACAGGGACATACCTGATAAAGGTCATAATAGCAGCACTGAAATTAATGATTCATCGAGGACCATAAAATGTTCAGTGTCCTGATGTCACATTTTAGGATGAGAGCTGAGATCAGCCTGATAATTATGACAAGAACAGTTACACTGGGACCTACTCTAGTTACCTCTTCTTTCCACTCTGGGTTATGCTACACCTGCTATTAACAGAGACATATCTGAATCTTGATTTTCCATTATGGTGTATGCTGCAATGGCAAAACACATGGATCACCTCTCTCTTTAGATGCATGACATAAGAGAGCTTTGAATGGAATTCTATTATCGAGGATAACAAGCAGAAACAACGTAAACCTTGAGGTGTGAGGAATCACCTAGTGAAATGTGGTTGTGCCAGTCTCACGTTTAGAAAGCGTTCCGCAACACCAAAATTAGATGCCACAAAGATTAAGTAAGTGTCTGTTCTGTGCCACGCACTACACGAGATAAGTTAATATCATCATGAGCCATCTCATCAAAGCCAGTAATCTACTCATTCTAAACCCAAGAAAACTGCTGGAAGGGCACTACTTTTTCTTTTTCTTTCTCTCTTTTTCTTTTTCTTTTTTTTAAAGAAATAACAATGTAGCATTTCATTAAGATGGGAAGCTGATAAGGAAAATAAAAAAAGTACTCAGGGAAAAAAACACATTTCCAAATAAGCACATTTGACCCCCCCAAATTTCCAGACTGAAATTTAAATCTGTGTGAAGAATGATTCCCCAATCGAACACTGATTGATGAGTTTATTTCATTAAAACAAAATGAAATAAAAGCTGAACAACAACAACAACAAAAAAAGCAAAGGTTGTAAGCTGAGAATCATTAATTCTAAGTCCTAAATCATGAATGATAAATAAAGAGTATATTAGCACATGGCCCAGTGGTTCATGGACGCTATCCTGTTTCACTGATTCTAAGATGTACGTTTTTTCCCTCACATTTTAACATTTCTGAAGTTGGGTGTATTATAACTGATGGTATCTTAGACTAATGGTTGGAAGCTTTTTTTCTTGTGACACATCAAATAATGAGGGCTCCTACAATTGATGGTGCTTCAAATTCTGTATTTCCCAACTTGGGGAGCTCAGGATCTCAGAGGCTCCATTTAAGATAATTATCCCACATGAATGTCCTATAACAGAACTTACAAAAGGTTTCTTTTCATTTTGACCAGCTAGGAAATCACCAAGATTGGCACGGACAAGAAACCCTCAAAGCTGCCGTGTAACTTCTGAATTATCCAGTTGGCTCTAGTCTATCAAAAGTATTGTGATTTTTACCGAAAAAGATAACTGCCTAGTTTGTGCCAAGAGAGTCAGCCTGAGCTCAGACATTAAGGTGGGTCAACGCCTCAAAAGGAGGAAGATGAGGGGAAAAAAGGATATATAACTGAGAAACAAGTGATTGCATCGTCAGCATGCCAGGCAATAGGCCAATAATTGGAAAAGGACCCACTGTGGTTGAAGTCTGTCTCCTGCAAAATCTTAAAGCAGCTTCTATGGAAGTTCAGACTTACATCAAATCCTCTGACTTGCCGGGACCTCTTTTTGTTATATATTTAGTCACAAAACCAAAATCCTCTAGTGGCCCAGCACTTTTCCTAAAAATAAAGTGCTCTATCTATCTTTTAAGAAATATGTAAAACATATTTTAAAAACTCTCTGGGTTCAGATGGTAGAAATCTGGGCAAGTTCCCATCCTAATAAATACTGGAGAACTGCCAAGAAAAGACCATATATCACTGAAGAGCTGTGCCCTTGCCAAAGAGAGAGCACTCCTCCAGCAACGGTGAAGACCTGTCATCGCTCCTTTCCCTGCAAGGAAGCGCAGTGCTCACACCATCAGAAAGCGGTAAGCTGCTTTTTTACAAGTCCACAGTGAATGAAACATTGGTACTAAATCTATTGATTGAACATTATTTTAATTGAGTCTTTTAATGAAGAACTTTGAGACCAGTTCCCCCTGGCTGCATGTGACTGCAGCATTCTAGAAAGACAGCAGAGGGCACTTCAAGACTAGCACATTTTTTTTAGCACGTTTTTCTCAATCTATGCGCCCTTTGGTAACAATCCAGCAAGTTCAAAGGATGTGAATCTGGGTTTAGCCATTTATCATGTGTTTTCTGTTGAGCTTCGTAATGTACTTCAAGAACTATGACCAATGTCTTAAGTAACTATGTCTTCAACTATGACGTGCCTTCAACAAATCTATGTTGAAAATTATATTATATTTCCAGTCCTCAGAAAAACTTTAAAGGGTTATACACTTAATAAAATACTTTCACTCTCTTCTTTAAAAAGTTTTTAAATTGAGATATAATTTACACATAACGTTGTAATGGTTTTTTCACCTTCTTCTTACTCCTTAGGGGTAATGGATTGTGTTTTAAAAATGGAACACATTTCCCCTAGAATCACAATTCACTTGTGAAGGAGCAATCGTTTGCTCTTTATTGTACTAAACACTAACATCTTTGTGAACTTGCTAAATTCTCAGACTTTTGATTTGAGATTCCTAGTGAGAGGCATGTATTTCTTTGCTTGTAATAAATCAATGAAATGGTAATGAAAACATTTTAAGCATTTGAAAACCCAGGGCAAAAGTGGGGGACTTTAACACAAACTGTGTTCAGGACTGCAAAACTCTAATTTTAAGCTATTTGTGAAAAATGTTAGCTTGTGGTCCATGTACAAATGTTAAATAAACTGCATGTACTTTAAACTTTGCATTGGGATAAATGCACATTCATACGACTTTGTAGTCCTCACAACTTTGCACTTAACAAATTGGAGAAGGAAGCAATGGTGTAGAAATTACAGTCAGCAGAGAATCTAAAAATGTAGGAGCCAAAGAAATTCATAAGTTTTCTTTCTATGGCAATGATACCCAAGACACTTTTGATATAATCTTTTGAATAAGAACACTGTGTAACAGCATAGGATAAATGCATTGTGGGTCTATGGGAATTGTTACAAAATATGATGGTTTTAATATATTTGAATTCTTCTTGATTGCAGGATAGAGTGGGTTTTTATTTCATCTGAAGGAAAAAAATGCCTATTCTGTAGGGAAATGACTAGTCTGTAATATACTCTGTAAACTTTAAATATAAAATAATTTAAACATAAAAGAATAAAATAATTTTGAGTGAATCGTTCTGTTCTCAAGGAGGAAAGCATGTAACCATATTTACTGATGAATCAGAACATTCAACTAAAAATATTGAGAAAGTCAGTAATTGTGATACCTGGCAACTTCTTGATAATCTTCAGATATAATTTTCTAAAGACGTTTCTCCCCAGGTACCACAAGCTGAATAAGGGACGGGGTAAGTTTCTGTTCAAGTAACCTTGAGTCTGCTGCCTCAAATCTAAAGCAATGGTATAGTATGGACATAGGCCCTTCCGGCACAAACATGTCTCTGGTCAGCAGGGCTTAAACAGATCCACTATCAGAAGTGCTACTTTGAGGAGCACGCCATTAAAGTGATTACTCATACTGGCATAGCATTTTATGATTTACGTGTGATTTCATGTTTATTACACACTTGTGCCTTATTATATCCCTACCAGGGTACTAGGTTGGACCTTACAACAGGTTCCTTTGGTTTAGGAACTGACATTAATGAACTGTGGGATGAGTCTTGAACTCAAGTTTGCAGACCCTTAAAGCTTATTATCTGTTAGTCACAAGGACAGTGCAGTAATACATAAGCTCCTGGTAATTTACTAGTATGCCTTCCTTTAGTAGTTTTGGTAGTAGTTACTTAGCACAAAAGAACATTTGAGGAAATTAGGACTAAGCCAGGGAAATCTGGAAAAGAATTCAGACGGCTGCTATATGAGAGTATCAGAGTTGGTCGGGGGCATCCACGGGTGGTGATTAATTCAACAATGTCTACTAAGAGCTATTTGATATTAGACACCAGGCTAGGCGTTGAAGGCAGCATGAAGACCTGGGCATCTTATGGTGGGGGACACAAAAGAAGGGGAAGGAGCAGAAGGGACAAATCATGTCTATTTCGCCAATTTTCATGTTAGTAGCACGGGTGTGCCTTTGTGAATTTCAGGAATTAGGTAGAGAGAAGGCTGGGGGAAAAAGTTCTAGCTTCTCTCAGAGACTTTAATTTGCAACCAGGAAAATTTACCATCTAGAGGAAAATGCATTAATAACACTTGTCTAGATAAATGAATAAATACATGATGATAAAATATTTAGTAATACAGTATAATAAAGGTATTTTGTAATACCAATTTATATCTTCCATGTACCAAATATCTCAAAAGACATGAGACATTTTTTCTTTTATTAATACTGCCTGCTTATTACATGGATGTAATATCGTTTTCTCTTCTACTAAAGAAACCAAATAGCAAAGAAATTTCACACATTAAAGTTACATGACTGGCCGTAAGTAACTGGCACTGGAATAGGTTCCTTTCCTAATGCCCATTTTGCTATGCTCGTCACCACCCTGAAATCACACATTTTTGGCTGCATGTGTTGCAATTTTTGTTTTAAGAGTCTGAAAATGATATCCTATGTTAAATAAGTAAGGTCTTAAAGTTTTATATCCTTCTGCCTCTGATTCTATATTCACAGCCTGCCTCTGGATGAATAAAACAATAAATAAATTCACAGCAAGTGATGAGCAGCTCCTATTATTCAGGTATCAAAAGCAAAGAATAGTAGATACTTCTTTTTTTTAAACCTCGGTAGGGGATTAGTCATCAATTGACTAAGAAAATCCTTTTGCTCCCCAGCGGATTTAGGTACGAATAAAACCAAAACAAGAAGAAAGATCCTGTTTAAGAGGCGTCTTATGTTGAGATGATTTTCAGAACCGAGAGTTGTTACAGCATTTGAGAGCCAGGAAAGCCTCAGCAGAGATAGAAGTAGCACTTTTAATAGAGCCCCCAGAAGCGGGGGAAAACATCGTGAAATACAAGGACGCTTTCGAAATGACTCTCAGCAATCTCCATTAACACAAGTATGATTTCTCCCACGCAGAAAGGAAACATTAATAACCATCTTTCTTGAATAATCCTGACAGAAGGCTAGATGCCTGGCTCTCAAGAAAAGAGGGTCGGCACAGATACACATTTAATGGTATGAGGACCACATGGACCTGCCTAGAAATGCCAAGCAACCCAAATTATAATAATCATGCTGTAAATAACACTAAGGATCAGTGTATGTCTTGACCCAGGTAATTACAAATATCTACAAATACTGAGCAGAAATTATTTCCCCATTGTACTCATGAAAATGAGGACGCTTGGGAGACTGCTTTCCAAGCACTAATGAATAATACCAGATGTATCTACGTGGGGACAGAGGGTGAAGAATTCAGAAAAAAAAATTTTTGAGAAAAATGAAAACCAAAAAAAAAAAAAAAACCCCTCACTCCGTTTCTCATTTTCCTGTTTCCCTGCTTGTGTTTAAATAGAGCTTAGTGTCCACTTTCAGACATGATTAGGATAGAGTGAGTAACATACTTCATTTGGAGATAATTCATTTCTTTTCATCATCCTTCAAGTGAACTTAATTGATTAATTGTGTTTATACTACATTCTATTGACAGCAGAGGGCCTGGCTCAGGTCTGGGTGGTGAAAGGATGGGGAAGACAGGAGACTATGGCCCTTTTCCGAGCTGCTGGTGCAGCCCAGGACCGTGTTTGGAAGTTTGCACAGTGGAAGACAATGCAAGTACCTCTGGTTCATCCACGGGGACAATGTACACATCTGTCTATTAACACATGGTAAGTAGTTACATTTAGAGGAAACGTACCCACACATCTGTTTATTCTGTGTCTAAGTAAATCTCTTGGCAATTAGCATCTAAACCAGCTGAGAGGTAAGTGGACCAATGGATTTCAAGGCAAAAACACGAACAGCTTCCTACATACAGGTGGTTTGCAGACAAACCCACCCCTTTGCACTCATTTTTAAGTAGAAATGCATCTTACAATTTGTAACTGTTGCACCATTTCTTCTCGGTAGGCTAGTTCCCGTTTCATCTGATCCTGGAAATTATCTGGTAGGAGTGAGAAAGAGAAAGAAATTCATTAAAGCACAAAAACCACTTTTGGTATATTTAGCAAAAATATTACTGATGGTCCCATAAAAACCGCATCCCTCTTTTTTTTTTTAAGTAAATAATATGGTTGTTTGAAGAGATGTTTTCTTCAAGACTATAATTTAATCAGAATAGAGTAAATTCGGAGAGGCTAAGGTCTAGATTGTACATTTCACAGTAGCTCACAGCCATCTAATGTCATCCCTTGTGAATAACTCTCAGGAATGTCGAGGGCAATCACGTTCACTGGTCTCTGCACACTTGAGCAAGTCACAGCTTCCACTGTCTTTGGAAGTCTAGTGCTAGGGAGGCAGTGAAGCTCAGAGAGAGCTGATCACAGGAAACGTGGACCCTTGTGCATGTAACGCCTTCTGGGAGATTAGACGTAAGTCTGCTAGATATGCCTGCCTGGCTTCACCGCAGCTCATCTCACACCTAGGAGAGTGATAAATGTATTCTGGCCAGACTCTCCCAACCTGCAAACTCTCTCACCCGGCATCAGCCTTATTTTATGTTCCTCCTTGGGCCACAGTGGGTCTACAGACCTTGCCTCCATCTGAGAAGGAATGAACTTGAAGAGATATTGCTGTGCAAAATATCTTTGAAATTCTACGTACTGATCGTTTTTATTGTATTTCCGGAAAGGACTGACTTCCTAAGGTAGATCTTGTGGTTGCATCTTCTCTGTGTGATCTTTCTTTACAAGATGGGCTTGGCTAACTTTGGCTTTTTCTGTTTTAAAGGAGAAGTTAACATGATTTCATATGAACCTGCGGTGGCTGGTCAGGGCAACAGCTCAAAGAAACCAGAAAGAAACTGGTGCGAATCCTGCACATTCCACCTCCATCCTCTTTTCTCTTTGCCATCGTCACCTCCCAAATGTAGACACCTCTTCCCTGAATAGTTTCCCAGCTGACCACCTGGCCTCCAGTGCCTACCCCTCCAAATTCCTTTCATTCTCCTGCTTGGAAGTCTGTGATGGTTTCCATCACTTTCAGGCTAATACGTCCTTTACCACTCATGAGATTCTGGATACTTAGAAACTAAAAATACTGTTCTTTTTTTTTTTTTGACTTCCACTTTTCTATATGATTTGAATTTCTTCCCCAGTCTCAATTATATATTTCTGTTTTGCTTTGTTTTATTCACTTTTTATTGTAAATTAACTTGAAATTTTTTTCCAGTGAAAAAAGAAAGAAGGTGGGTATCTTTTGAAACAAGGTGACCTGAGGATCAAAATAAGCAAAAAAGAGGTCCTGAGAACAGTGAATTTGCTCGTTTTTTCCTGTTTCACTCCTATTTTCTAAGAATGCAGCAACATTTGGCTGCCGGAGATGTTTGGTACGTTGTGTATAAAGTACACACTAGACATTGTAAGTAACATTATAATAGAAGGTCCAGTAATGTAATGAGGTGCACGTGTCCAAAGGCGGCTTTGAGTAGTGTCTGCAATTTAGCCACCGTTAAATACTCATTTTGACCCTGTGTGTCTATTTTTTATTGGGAATAAAGTGAATTCATTATTTATGGGTTGCTTTACAGAAAAGAAAAAGAAAACAAAACCAAACCCAACAAGGCCCATCACTGTGCTGTTGTGACAGTATTTCAATGTATTCTCTTATTCTGTGTGAATTTTTTTTACAGTACACAGATCTTAAGTATCATAGCTAAAAAGCTGATATGGTTTGGATTTCAGATGATAAACACTACCAAACAGTCTTGTATTAAAATGTAAAAACCCTGCATCAAGTGTGTATTTTTAATTAATTAGTTTTAGGAGTTTTTTTTTTTTTTTTTTTTAAAGAGCAGTTTTAGGTTCACAACATCATTTAGAGGAAGGTACAGAGTTTCCCATATACCCTCTGTGCCCCCCTCAGCCTCCCCCCATTTTCAATATCCCTCATCAGAATGGTACATTTGTAACCAAGGATGAACCTACATTGACACCTCATTATCACCTATTACTTGCCTTAGGATTCACGCTTGGTGTTGTACATTCCATGGGTTTGGACAAATACATAGTGACGTACAGCCACCATTACAATGGCATACTGACTATTTTCACTGCCCTAAAATCCTCTGTGCTCTGTTTATTCATTCCTCCCCGCCATCCCACCCCTAGCAATCACTGATCTTTTTACTGTCTCCATAGCTTTGGTTTTTATAATATATATTTTATTTATTTTTGGGGGGAGGTAATTAGGTTTAATTAATTAATTACTTAATTAATGGAGGTACTGGGGATTGAACCAAGGACCTCGTGCATGCTAGGCATTCACTCTATCACTGAGCTATACCCTCCCCCCAGTATATAAAATTTTTAAAAGACCCATTTCCTACCCTCACCTCTAAATTTAATGTGACTATAATAAACACGTGCAAGGTACGATGCAAGGGTTAAGGGAGGAGTCCTCGTTCCCTTGGAGGGTGGGGGGAGGAAAGCCTTGGGCAGAGATGTGATCGGCTGTCTTCCCTACGATGTGGGAGCAGGAGTGGGCAACAGCAAGTGGCTCAACTGACTGCATCAAAAAGGGAGGAAGACACCCCGTGGACCCCACCCATCAAACCACACCCCAGCGTTCACACATGCATTGTGCTCCTAGACACTGTGTGTGTGTTTGCCACTGCTGTGGTTTTGCCCTTACAGCAAACATCTCCCTTTTCTTTAAAGTCCAGCGCTAATGTCATCTCTTCTGGGATGTTCTCTCTGATTCTCCTGCCTCCTCCTGCCGAAATCGCCACACTTCTCCCGTACTCCTCCAGCACGCTGTATGTACCTCCATTAATGCAACCATAATCTGTACTATGATTCGTTGTTATACATCTGTCTATCAACTAAACAGTGAGTTCTTGGAGGGCAGGAAGATAAATTTTAGACACTTTTTAAATTTCCAAAGCCCATCACAGTGCTTGGCAACACCACAGGGGTTAGTTAATGAATGAGGAATTAAAAAAGCACTGAAGTGTCCACCAGAAGGCCTGGATTCTGCCAGGGACAGTAATTACCACACTCTAGGGGTTCGGACCTTTATCTGAATAAACAAGGGTGTGGAACGATGTGCTTGCAAAGGTCCTTTCTTGTTCTAGTGCTTCAAGATATAATGACAAGGTAAACAGACTTGGGTAGGCTCTGTACACCTAGTTCTGTCTTTCCTGTGCTGGAAAATGGGAAGTGGGTAATCTTGATTTACAATGATAACAATTAGGAGGGGCTGGCACTCACCTGCCACCTCAGGATGCTCTGGAGGTGGGTCAAAGCCCATGGGCTGGGCACAAGGCAACAGGAACCAGTGCTCCACAAACTGCCCTGGTTCCAGTGCCCTTGGCCAGGCCACCTCTAGGAAGATCAGTATGTTTTCCAGACACCAGCGCACATCCCAAGCAGGTCTCCGTCTGCGAAGGAGAGACCTGCCCTCTGAGCCTCGGCAGCCTTCTCTGTCCTTCTCAGGCTCCGCAGTGCCTCTGATCAGGGTGGCCACTGAGATGGACTGGGAATGAAGGGCTGCCTGAAGCTGGCTGTGGTACCTTCCTGGAATTCTAGGAGAGTCTGATTTTGAAGGAGGAAACAGCTAAAGGCAATTCAGAGTGGAACGATGATAACTAGTCCTTACTTAATTCATGCTCACTGCTCTATGATGGTACACAATACAATTCTTTAAGTTAAAACCAAAAAAAAAAAAAAGCCATTAAAGCATTAGAGAAATGGTGAATATTTTTATAAAATTTTTTTAAATGGAGGTACTAGGAATTGAACCCAGGACCTCATGCATGCATGTGCTCTACCACGGAGCTATACCCCAACTCCTCCTTTTTAAAAAATTTTTGCTTCATTTATTTATTTAAAAATTTTTTACTATCTGCTATTTGATCTGCTTTATTGAATCTTTTTTTTTTTTTTAACGGAGGCACTGGGGGTTGAGCTCAGGACCTTGTGCATGCTAAGCACACGCTCTACCACTGACATATAACTTGCCCTATTTTTATAAAATTGGAGTGGGAAAAGGCATCAAAGACAAACACCAAACGGAAAAGATCAGTAAGTCTGACTAGATACAAATTTAAAACTTTAGTATGACAATACACTACAAACAAACTAAACTCTCCAAATACAAAAGCACTACAGTCAATGTTTTAAAAAAAAGGGTTACAAACAAAAGAATATTTGCAACGTGGCAAAGAATTAATATTTTAGTACATAAAGAGTTCACATAAACCATAAGAAAATGAACATGTCCAAAGAAATATAAGAGAATATAATAGGCATTCACAAAATCTACAATGGACAAAAGACACATGCAAAGTGTTCCGTATCCCTGGCAACGAAAGAAAAGGAAATAATATGAGGTACCACTTTTTCCACCAAACTTAGCAAAGCTCTAAAGAAAAGATGATGCGTGGTGTTCCAGGGATGGGAGTATAAATTAGTACAATCTTCCTGGAAAGCAACGTAACTCTATGTATCAGGAGCTTTGAAAAGTTCATACTCTTTAACACAGTAATTCTCTTAGGAGTTTATCCTAAGGAAATGATCACAGGATTTGTGTGAAGATTTAGCAACAATGATGTCTAAAACTTGGATAAACTTTAATATCCAACCTAAGAGTATATTTATAGTTTGCTGTGTAGTCATGAAAAGCCGCTCAGTGAAGTGAAAAAAGGGAGGGTAAAAAATGGTGTGTATAATACTTCATTTTGTTGAAAGCATGAGTTAATTGGCATTAAAAAAATTGAAATTCCAAAATGTTAACATTGGTTTTCCTCTAGGTGACAAGATTACAGGTGATTTTAATTTTCTTTCCTTTATATTCCTGTATATTTAAACTTTTCTCCAACAAGCATGCGTATAGCTTCTGTGATAGAAAGATTGTTAATTGGCAAAAGGGAAAAAAAAACCCTACTTTTTTTTCCCTCCTATGTTCTAAGGTTAATGAAAGCACAATTTAACTGTAGATGAAAACATCATTAAGCTGATTTCTCTAGTGAGAATCACTTAAAACCCAACTATTTTTGGAAGATGACAGCATAAAGGGAGGTAATAGGGAAAAGCACTGAAGTTCAAGGCAAGGGCTGTGCTCTGCAAACGTGGACAGTTTGAAAAGCGGAAGAGGTTTTGAAACAGCACCAAAAAGTATCCTGCCTACATTCCTGGTACCAGAAGTAAGAGGACCCGGTAGGTCCTAGCCATCAGGCAATAGGCTTTGGGGCTTATTTCATTTCCACAATCTTCATTTTGTTATCACTGCTTTTAAACAACAATAGAAACTTTTGATCCGTACCGTGTTTTAGAACAACTCACATAAATGCTTAATACGTTTAATCCTTTCTGCAAAGCAGTGAGGTAGGTAGCAGTTGTTGAAAAGGAAGTTAGGAAACTTGCCTAAGGTTACTCAGTGGGGGAGTCAGTGCCCAAACCCAGAGTCCCCCATCCCCTTCCGGCTACTAACGTCCACGCTTGCCTGCCCCGCTGCCCTGCTGTTTTAGCTCCTGTCATCCTTCCTGTATTTCCCCATCAGGGTCTTGCAGCTCTGGACGCCTCTGTCCTGGCAAATGGAGAAGTTGCTTATTCTTTTTCCTTCTCCCAGCCTCTGCCTCCAAAGCAAGGAGAATTGCTTTCTTCTCCCCCCTCCTTCCCTCCCTCCCCTTGGTTTCCTCTTTCTCCTTCCTCTAATCTTTATCCTCACTCTTCTGTGCCAAGGATCATTCCTGTGGTCCTTATTAACCCCCAGAACCACAACAAGAAGCCCAAGAGAAACTCAGAAGTTGGGACTCATTCTTTTCTAGAACTCAGTTCTAGGACTCTCTTCTCTTCCTGCTTCGTCATCACCATCACCAACGCTGAGGACATTACTGAGCGCTGGTCCTGTGCTGGGGATGCTCACAGACCTTCCTGGGGAGCCTCTCACTTAGTCCCCTCCTCTTCCTACGGGACAGGAATGATCTGGCCCATGTTACACTTTCCAAGGTCTTACAACCAAGGAAGTAGCAGAGCCTCAAAATATGTCAGGTCTGGAGGGTTTTGAGCCTGGATTTCTATTTGTCACACACCATAGCTTAGCCTAGCTCTCCCATGTTCTAAGTGAACCGGATTTAAAGTGTCCTGGCCATGAGTCCACCTCTTGGTAAAAAGCTCTGGCAGGGGTTCCTCTCTGATGTGGCTTTACAAAGTTCCGTCCTCCCCTTTCCATCTGAGAGAAACTAAATCTGTCTGCCAGCCTCACGGCCTCTCACGTTTAGTTAACAAGCACATAATGGGCACTTGCTACTTTCATTGGTGTGAAATTAACTGCCTCTTTGCGGTGTGTCTAAACCACGCATTATTCAAACTTGGGCACCCACCACTTCCTTGGTCAGTGGAGTACACTACAGATAAAAGAGAGGAAAACTTTTCTGTTGTTGGTTCATTGAAGTGTTTCTTATACATGGCCATCACAGAGGAGTCATTTTCATTCACATCAAATGGATGAGTGATGGATCTGAATGGAAACCGGCCGGTTGCACTGTAACATTCTAATATCTTAAAAATCAGAAACATGTATTTGTTGTATCGTAGAGTAATTAGCAAGAAAATGTATAAATTATTATAAATTACTTAATTCCTTACAATGCCTGATCAGCTTTTATTAATGAGATAAATTATGGCTATACTGGCTTTTCAGGGAGTTGGGTGGGCACTTCAGGGTCTCAGTAGGACTGGGACCCACTCTGCTAGATCTGCAAACTCAATTAATAGATTAACGTCAGCTTAGAGGGAACAAATCTCTCAGTGTCTGCCCACTGCCGCAAGGAACTGTGCAGTCTTTCTTAAGATGCCATTTTAGAAATTAGAGAATCCTGGATCCTCTGAAACCACCTGGTTTTTTAGGTTTCAAAGACATTTTTAACATGCTTCTCTTTTTCTGGAAGCTACAAACGTCATAATGACCTTAACACACTATCAAAAGCTAGTGGCCATTCTCCTCTCTTTGATCTTATTTTAAGCCTCAGTGGGCATCCTCCAAATTCAAAACACTGAAGCAATGCGAGCTGCAAATCTCCTTTGTGGGTACTGACAGATCACAAACTTGGCCGACCTATTGCTCCTTGTGGCCAGAACTCTCTTCCATCATGAGTCCTCCTTATTTTTAATCCCTGCTAAGTGTTCTGGTGGGACTTAGTTTGACATGTTACCAGGAACACAGTACTATTCAAAAATGCTACCAAAGAGGGCATGTCTTTCCCCTGTGCTGATGATTACATTTGGGAAGCCCTGGTGAGTGCAGACCTTCATGCTCATACTATTAAACCTGCCACAATTACCAACACACCTTTCTCCACGTGCTCGTTTATGGGTCTAGCACAGGAATTGCCAACACGAGTTTTGTGATGCTTGGATTAATAAACAAAGGACACTGATGTTCTAAAAAGGTGCTCCCCCACCCCCAAATTAATTTTAAATGTATATAATTTAAAATGTAAGTTAACATACTATTTTCTTTCCCACTTTCCTCTCTCTGGAGAAAGGAATGTGACTAAACAAAACTCCAAAGAACTTGAAAAAGACTACTGTGAAATACCTGTCAAAATGTGATTCAGAACAGAACTGGTGATTTTTAGAAATCTGGACAACTTGTCACAAGTTCTTTCTGAAATTCCAGGACTCTGGGAGAAGAACCAACAGGTTTTAATGCTATAATATCTCTTGCCACCAAATTTGGAGTGGATTTTTAACATTAAATATGAGTGGAGAATTCAAACCTACTAAAATTATACTAATTTCAATTAACAAAATATGTACACATTGAATTGTTAAATTTTAAATCTTCATATCTTAAGCACCACGCAGCTCCCTGGCACTATCCGAGAATAGGAATTAATTGTTCTTCTGTTTTTCCTGCCTTCAAGAATAAAAATACCTGAGTAATTCTTCTGTTTTAAAATATATAATCAAAATATATCTGAATATTTAAATATATCTGCATATTTAATGGTACATTTGCATATACATTTTAAGTATACATAATACATATGCACAGATACACATATACCAGTACAATCAATACCAAAAGATTCTTGTAAGAAATTTTATCTGCGAGCTGATTCAAAGCATAAATAATAGACTAAAATTTCCAAATACTTAAAGACCATGGGAAGACTGTGTGGTACTTCATACAGCCCTTAATACTTAGAAACATATGCTAAAGCCAAATAATAGAAATGTTATCAAATCTCATGATGCAATGAAATAAAAGTGATTTCTTACTGAATACTGGGAAAGATGTATTTCCTTTTAACACTTGGAATTCTTGTTCTAGTCGTCTCCGTAAATCAATTTGTTCAAATAAAACCTTCTGAAGTTCTTCTAATAAAGAAAAAAAGAAGAGTCATTTTACTAATCTTTACAAATAACTCTCCAGGGAACTGTTATATATAGCAATTTATTATTAGAAGACAAAATATTTTACCAGTTTAGAAAGTGTTGCATAGACATAGGATAGATTTTGTGCAGAAATCCATGAATATAAATCAATGTAATATATTATTTTAAAGTATTATATTACAATGTCATGTATTGATTGATATGTATGCATTAATCTCAATTATATCCACCCAATGGTCCATATATTATTCATATGTTGCTTGTCAAGCTTAAAATATGGTGTAGAACAAAAATATCCTCCTATTATCTCTTTAGTCTTTTAAAGCTAAGAGCAGTTCTACAGAATTAAAACTTTTCTTTACCTTTCCCCATATTTTCTACATCCTTTTTGAGTGAATGGGGTGAATTCGTCTCTTGCGTGTGCTCACCTTGAAAAAAAAAAGGAGAAAAAAATATTAGTTTTGGATAGGCTATTTTCTGCAAGTTTTTATTTTCACTATCTTTTAATATCTACGAAAGAGTTTGTTTAATATAACTTCAAAGTGGAAGTCCTTGGAGTCAAATGCTGTCCTCATTTACTCGTGTATAATTCCCACAGAGGGGAACAACGAGGGGAAGATGAGGGCAGTCTTCCTAGACTGTGATGGCAGCTCCATTGAAAGCAAATTTCCTGATGTCAGCCCTCCTCCCAGCCCTCACCACTACCCATCTTTTACAACGAAGTTAATGGCCAGAATGGAAAAGAGGAGGTTGAACAATTGACATTTCTTGTAGAAACCTGATCAGAGTCCCTCTCCTTCCAGAAGTATCGAAGCCTGGTGTCAACAGGAAGGCCCCCAAGACTGGAAGCAAAAGCCTCCAGCCTTCTTGGGCCACCAAAATGTGGGGTGTTGAAAAAGAAGTAGGAAGAGGCTTTAGCTGTCCCTGGGAGAGAATTTATAAACCTGGAGTGGCTTCCTAATAATTGATAGTTGGTTTAAAAAGAAATCAACCAAAAAGAGATTTGAAATAAGGTACATTACTTTGTAATGTTCACATGCTTGCTGACGATGGTTCCTAACTACCTATCTTTGACTACATTGTGGGTAGAAGTTAGATTGTTGTTCTTACCTATTTTGCTTATGTGCTAACTTGAATGATGGCTAGCTAAGAAAATGAACATATTGACAGTCATAAATTGAGTCTATATAATCCAGAAAACATAAATAAACCAAAGAAATGTAATCATGCAAATATCAGAATTTTAAAAAAATTTCAACTTGCTATTGGCAGTTACCTACATAATTCAAGTAAGCTTTCCACTTTCATCAAAAAAGATGTGGCTGTACAAACAAAGGTGCTCTGAGAAGGTTTCCCGGCTCCCTCTCCCACCCCTGCTCCCGCCCCAGGTTAGCTCTTCTGTGTCTTTGGTGCTGTTTGCTTCTAGCCTTCAGAACCTACTAGGCAGTCAGCTACTTGGAGGCAGGGGCTCTGTTTTTTTCTGTATGGCCAGTGCCTAGCGCAGTGCTGGACACACACTAGGTACTCAGTAAAGTGTCTTTAGCTGTCACTGAAAGGGAGGGACCTTAGAAGGTCATAAATTCTAAATTATAGCACAGACCAGATGCATCACTTCAGTCCTCTTCTCACTATTTTTTCATTTCCCTTCCTCAGCAGGAAATGGAAAGTAATGGCCCTGGGCACTTGCAGGAATACTGGGAAATTTCACTGTCAAAGTAAAAATTTCTACAAAGAGGGAAACAGAATTTCCCAAAGCAGGAGCCTATAGTATCAAGGACAGGCAGGAAAATCCTTAACATGATATTATAAACAGCGATCCTACAGTCTACCTGAAGACTGTCAGAAGTATGTATGTGCAGGTGTGCAAATGTGTGTGCATGTGAATACACATACAAATATTTCCAATCATGTGCATAGTTATGGGAAGGCACTTCCTCTGGCTCCCCACCGTTAGCATATAATATCCAGGGCATCCTTGAGTTCCTTGATGGCAGTCATTTCGTGTACTATCTAGATCATATTTGCACACACTCATTCTCCCTCTCAGCTTGGACATGCCCTTTCTCTCAAGACTTTTGCACATTAATGCCTTGGCTTTCTTCTCCATGTAATAAAATAAGGAGGAAATACCTGTGAAGCATTTTAAATACTGATCTCAACGTAATTCCTATAAACTATCATTATCCAAAAGAAGATTAACATGAAGGTTGATAACAAATCATAAACATATAAACCAAGAAAATGGTTATTTTTAAATGAAGCTAAATGTATATTATGTGCAGTTTGCCTATGTTTACTTTAGTCTCAGTTAACCAGTTAAATGTATGAATGTTTCATGCCCAGATATAATGTTGAGGTTGAACAAGAAAAGTCACATGCAAACATCTCCACATCTATCTACAGAGCGTAATGAGATTTTATCATCCTATGATTTTCCCAACCACTCAAGACATGATTTAAATGAGATAGTTTGTTTCTGAATAGGCAACTCTACGAGCTATTTCCTTGTCACATTATAGACCAGCTTCTTTTGGATCTACTAGTGTATTTTCTGGATTGTTTACCTTATATTACATTTCAACCAGATAATTAACTTTAACAATTAAAATGTATACCATGGGGAACTATAGTCGATATCTTGTAGTAGCTTATGGTGAAAAAGAACATGAAAATGAACATATGTATATTCATGTATGACTGAAGCATTGTGCTGTGCACCAGAAATTGATACAACATTGTAAACTGACTATACTTCAATTAAAAAAATATATAATATGCAAAAATACATTTTTTCCTCTTTACAGTTAGGAGGTTTACCTAGATATGAAGCATTAAACAAATAGCAAGTGAATGAAAACTATATTAACCACAGGCGAATCTACTGATGACATTAATAATAAACTTTTCTTTTCCCCAGCTTTGTGGGGGTTTTATTAATATTTTACACCAGTGTCTATTTCAAACAGAGATTTTGCCACAACTTCCCAGAAAAAGCTGCCAATTTTGAGCTTAGAAGATTCAAATGTCTCACTTACAAGGGGTTTTAAAAAGTGGATCACTGTTAGGTAGCTAAGGCGCACAGACGCTTCAGTTGCCTTTCGTGTGTCTTTTACTGGACCGTTGCCTTTTGTGTATTACTAATCTGCGAGAACCAGATTGTTAATGGTGGTTAAAAATGACCTCTGGGAGCCTGGATGTGTTTGTTCACTATTACGGCTAATGTTTTCCATCTGGTTAAAAAAAAAAAAAAAAGGCAGTCTAATACTAGATTAAATACACGAGATTTAGTTGACAATGAGCTTCTCATTTTTATAAATATTCCATAAGGTTAAATGCATCTTACTTTTCTAAAATGAATGAATGGAGACATCCTAAAACTGAAATGTTTACTTTCCTTCTCATTATATTCCCCTCTTAAAAAAACAAAAAACGCCAGGGGCAGGGGGCATAGAGATCTTAATTGTGGATCTATAGGAGAGAAAATTAAAATGTGGAAAGAACATTTTTCTTGGAGGCCTGATCTAAAGTATATATTAAGTCAGACTGTAAGACAAACTAGTTGGGTGGCTTTAAGTTGGAAATTGATGAAAAATTAGGGCCTAAAATGCATCTTGTGGACTGATGTGACGGGGAGCTGCTGCTCAGAGATGAGTCTACAGCAGTTCTCCACAAGTGCATGTTCAAGGGGCCAGTTAACTGTGACCTTCATCGTTGCCGTGAATCCTGCTCGTCCCAGGAGGGTAGAGGCAGTGTGATGCCACATCAGAGAAACCACAGCTTTGCTGAGTACAGCAGAGGCCAGAGAGCCTGGAGCCGCATGGTTCCTGCTTCCCTTGTCTCTCCAGGGTCCTCCGGGACCAGGTGGTCCCACACTCCAGGTGAATGCTCCACCCCACCCTTGGTTCTATCCTCACAGAGCCATCAGAAACTGGAAGTGCAAGAGGGATCGCTGTGAGAATACATCAAGGCAAAGCAGACACAAGCAGTAAACAGCAGATGAGGAGGAGGCTGGAGTATCCAAAGGAAAAAAAAAAAAAAAACCCAAAGAAATAGCCAACAGATTCATTAGTACTATGTTTCAAGGCACAAGGGTAATTACTTTCTCTTAAACATCATGGCACACTTCTGCTCAAGAAGCTTCAGTGGTTCCCCATGGTCTACACTGCAGAATCCATTCAATTCCTCCCCCTGGAGCCTCCACATTCTCCCGTAACCTTGTCCCCTCCGGCTGAGCCAACCTGTCAGGAAGCACGAACACTTTACCCAAGTCACGCCTTTACTTCTCACATCTGCTGGCTCTGCCTTATGCTGCTTCTCTTGTCTAAGGTGCCTCCCCTCTTCTCCCTGTGCAGCCAGAACCAGAATACCATCCAAGTGGCACCTGCCTTTTCATTAAGCCTTTCCCAACTTCTGCAGATCTGTTCCTTCCTGGGCTGAAGTTCTAAGTCCTAATCATCTTCACTCTGCTAACTTGTACCCAGTACTCTAGCGTTTTACCTATGTTAGCCTGGTCTTCCCCAGCTAGAAAATCTGCTTTCTGAAGGCAGAAGAACCTGCCATATAGATAATCCCCGTCACCTCCACCCTAGGGAAGGGTACAGATACACTCCACAAACACTCGTTGTGCTTCATTTAATCCAATCTAGTTTGTGAAAGAAATACAAACTAATGCTACTATAAATCCTCAATTGTCATAAGGTTTTTAAAGCACTAACTCATTCCTATGAATGAAAACAGCACATTTTGATCCACTGTCTATTCTAAGACTCACTCTATATTCTCAGTTTACTGGGGAAGTTTGTGATGTTTCAATTTCTGTTCCTATCTGACATTTTGAAAATTTCTTTCAGAGACAAATAAAATCATAGCACTGGATGTTAACCGAGACATCAAAGTACTAATTCACATACATGTCTGCTGTGGCCTCCGATAGCAAAAATACCTTACATATTTTTAAAACTCATTTAACTTTAAGAGCCACATGAAGAGGTCAGATGACCTGTTCTGTTAGTGGTCGTGAGATGGGAGGAAAAGCTGATTAAATATATACTACTGTTCTCAAGCTAAGCTTGAATTCAATAAATAAGATCATTTAAGTATTACATCCTGTCTGTGTACAGAGCATCTGAGCATATAGGGTACAATACAAAATGCCTGACATTTGGGTGAAGAGTAACAATTTGGGCATTCGCCCATCCCTTCCATGGAAATACACCCTTTCCTCCTCCTTTCAACCCCACTCCATTTCCTACTCCTTATCTTGGCTGTCTCCCTTTTAAATTTTCCCTCTGAGCCTGCCACCAGCACTCAGGGGCACTACCCCAGCCAGCAGCCCCAGGGTCTAGCAAGTTGCTTGCCCTTGAAAGATACTCTGTGTTCTCCCGGGATTCTTGTTGAAGACACTCGATGAAAAACATTTGGAGAAAATGCATTTCAGAAAATGCATAGTGAAGGGTAAATTTGGTCAATGCAACTATTTGGTTTACATGAGATACACATGCATGATAACATTTGGATGAATAAAACAATTCCAGATGTTTCCATCATTCACGGGGACTTATGTGCCACCAGTGTGTGTGTTCTGGTGCAGGGGAGCAGACCCTGGCAGGGAAGGCACGATCTGCACACAAAGCCACAGTGTCTGCCCGCAGTTCCCAGGGCCCTGTCATGCCCTCAGGGCTGGGCTGAGGTCCTGCCCTCAGCACAGGGCCTTGGCGTCTGTTCAAGGAGAGAGACTGCATTTATAGACGTTGAACTCTCAAAGAAACACTGAATTTTAATCATTAATCTCAGTTTTATCATCGGGCTTTAAAATTTCTGGAATTTTTATTTTCTTTTTCCCTAGCAATCTACCTTAGAGGTACAATTTGGATGGGGTCATAGTTAATCTACAGTTGATACAACGAGCATATTTGACACTGACCAAAATGGAGCACAATGTATGGTTTAGAGAGGTTTTAAAGAACACGTTGCGTTAAGGCATTAAAAAAATCAATTACACAGAAAGCAAGGTTAAGTAATTTTCTCCTCGATCAGTGGGACACGGACTTCTGCTAATTTCTTGGTGTTACATTCTACATTAAACTCTTCCCCTGTGACGTCTGGCCCTGTAGTGAGGTCACAGAACAGAAGAGAAAAGAAAATCAATACCACCGGGGAGGGTATGCTACAGAATAAACTAACTAAATATTATTAGCTAAAAAAAGGAACAAAAGTAAGATTAATATCGGTAGATTTAGTAAACTAAGAGCAAACTTCACAATTCATGATCGAAATTTATCGTGAGCTGCATACACGTTGCTTCTTGAATCAGTATATCAAATACAATCGTTAGTTCCTTTAGAATTCTCCTGAGTTTTAGACTGTGTTGTCAATTAATGCTATTTTTCTTTCCCGAGGAGTTTTCTATTGTCCCTGTCTCCTTGATTTTCCTATAAATTTTTAAAAATCACAAGAAGGAAAAGGTTTCCATAAAGAAAAACTGGTATCTGAAACATATGGATTATTTAGTTCTGATTACATCTATTTAAATATCTCAGTATTCATTGCTCATCAAAATGTCTGTAGGAATTTTACAGGTGGATAAACTGAGGCTCAAAAGAGTTAAAAGCCTTACCCAATGTCATCTCGTAAGTGAGAGAATTACAACTCAGATCTACTAGTCTGTGCTTTTTAGAATTTTTCCTCTTCTTTTTTTTTTAAATCATAAGCATGTTCTAAAATAGAATGGAATAATAAATCAGAGTGCCTCATCCGCTATATATTCATGAGAAGTGTAACTGCTTCTCACTATTCTCAGAAATCCGTCCGTAAGCATATTAAGTACACCAGAGAATCATACCAGTGAAAATCAAATTGATTTTAAAACTCCTATATATATAACAAGATGCAGCCACGCTCCGAGTCCAATGGTGCTGGCGGTTCGACAATGAAAGGGATTGAAATCGGGGATGACTCCACTTCCCGTGATTTCCTTGACCTGCAGTGGCTTTCAGCTGTCTCACCAGCTCAGCCCCCTGCATTCAATTTCAAATCACTTAACTTCACTAAAGTTATTCAAAACGGCTATGCAAAACCTTACTCTGGGATTGCAAGCAAAATGCTGTCATTTATATTTTTGAGTAGGTAATATTTTGACCAAACTACCATCCCCCTAAGTCAGTATTACTTGGCTTTAAAGCCATGGGTCTTATTTTAAAGGGACCTACAGATAAAACTTATACTGGCTTCTGGGGGATTTGCGCTGCTTAAAACTTTGTTTGGTCCCTCTAATTATAAAGAATATCATATAATATCAGCTGTAAGGTTAATGACCACGAACATGGAGGTTTTAAAAAATCATTGAAAAACGTAATCTCTTTGGGGCAGGGTATAGCTCAAGTGTTAGAGCACATGCTTAGCATGCACAAGGTCCTGGGATCAATCCCCAATACCTCCTCTAAAGGTAAATAAGCCTAATTACTTCCCCCCGCAAAAATACTAAAAAAAAATAAAATATATATTTAAAAAAAATGTAATCTCTTTGAAATTGCTGAGAATTAACAGTTACCAGTAAGACTGAAAGGTTGAAGGATGGCCAAACTTAAAATGATGAACTAAAAAAATGAACTGGGATTGAGTATTCTTGCTAAACTGAAATTGTATAAGGGAACAATTAAAGCAAGTATCTATCATTTAAAAAAGAGTCTGTTTTTTTACTTGTTTAGAGAAAGGT